>NW_017731507.1:144859-153947 GCF_001890085.2 Hipposideros armiger
GTTTAACAATATATTCCAAGTATTATCATTTCGATCTGTAATCATTCTAAAATGATTAATAAGGTATTTTATAGTCTTCTTTCTATTGTAAGCCCTCTCAGTGGGATGAGTACTTTATGCTTAGAGCTCAGCTCAGGTGGGACTCATTACTTTTCAAGTCCTCCGTAGCCCCATGCAGACAGAGGTTGCCATGTGAGCAGTGTGGGTCTAGGCTGTGAGCCTGGGATGAAAGCTTCAACCGAACAGGACTATTTAAATAATTTATGCTATAGCTGCACTCACAGTACACATAACACGTCTCATCCTTACACAAATCCAATAGCTATTTCTTTAAAGAATGCATGAATACCTGTTACCTTTTTTTTTTCTTGTATTCCTGCACGGGCCACGACCCTGGCCTCAAAGCTGAATGGAATTAATAAAACGGAACATCCTTGGCTTTCTGCAGTCTTAGGGGAAAACATTCACCCTTCACCATGTGATGTTAGCTGCGTGCTTTTGTAGATGCCCTTTATCAAGTTGAGGAAGTTGCCTTATATTTCTACTTTGTTAGACTTTTTATCAAGACTCAGTTACTGAGTTTGCTAAATGTGTTTTGGGTTTTTTGTTTGTTTGTTTTTGTTTTCTTTCTGGAACTGCTAAGATGACCACATGGCTTCTGTCTTTTATTGCTTAATGCAGTGGATAACGCCGATTAATTTTTGTCCTGATAGATTACATGCTTATATTTTATTTCATTCACGTTGCTACTCTTTTTGTGAAAGGTGATTTTTTTAACTATACTGATATTGCTTGCTTGATAACAAAATGCCACGTGGAGAGCAGCTCTGTTATTCAGCCCAAAATGTCTATTGTACCTGTGTCTCCAGGCATCCTGGGTGTCTGGGAGGGCCCCTAAACCTTCCTTCAGACTCATTCCATAGAGAAAATGTCATATTCCTACCCAGAACAGTTTTAAGGAGACAGGAACCTTTTCAGCATGCCACAAAGAGTCTTCATGCCAACACGTACTCAATATCAAAGTGAGCTTTTCAAGTTCAGCAATATGGAGCCAGACAGTGCTTGCAACCAGCCATGCAAATTATGCATGATATATACACTGCAATAGTGTATTTTCTGTAACAGTGTAATAGTTAAATTTTCATCATAATATGGAGCAAAATCAGAATTGCAGGCACTGCCCTGAGGAGTGGTCCTTCCAAACTGCATGGCGCTAGGGCTTTCTCAGCCATTTCAGCCTGGCCAAGCCCCCAAACCCGCGATGGGAGCAGTTTTGAATACACGAGGGCGGATGTGTCTGCAGCACTGGGAACATCCGATGCTTCCGTGCTGAACTGAGTATTTCAAAGAATCAGATACTTAATGAGTAAGACACAGTTTCTGGAAAAGCTTATCATAATAGATGAAGTTAAGCCAGTCTCTCAAGAGTGATGAAGTGATAATAAAGTTAGCACGTGGCTGGGTTTGCTGACTGTGTGTGTGGATTCACTGAACATTGGTTGCTCTATAGCCCTTGGTTCTCAGTGAGCCCTGCTTTGGGTTTAACTAAGTATGAAATAAGGAGAAATAATCCCCACATTCAGATTTCGTAGAACTCAAATTCCAACGCCTAAAGGCTTGGGAAAGATTTTTCAAAGCAGATTTGAATTGAAGAAATGATTGTCCTGCGTTTTGGCCTCTCAAAAAGGAAGATCACTCTTCAACTAATTAGCAGAAGAAAAAAAAAAAGAAGAAGAAAAGCCTACACTTTAACCTACTTACTTTTGGAATTAATCATACCGCGTCTACCTGTTTTAATTAAGCTTAGCACAAAAGGATTTAATTAGACTTAGATACAGCACCAAGCTGGGACTCCAAAGGGCACCTACGCCTTAAAAAAGCTCACCATCGTGCAGCTGGGTTGACTTCATTCCCTCTGAAATGTGAGTTCTGTGCTGTCCTTAAAAACCCGGAAGTCGTGATTTGTTCAAACTAAAAATGTTCTCTTGGTTGATTCTGTCATTTAATTATTTTTTGATGGTGCATCTGAATTGGTTCAGCCCAGGATCATGGAACGTTATCATGGGAAAGGATCGTAAATTTTATCTTATCGAGTCCAACTCCCTTGTTTTTTCTCTCTAAGAACACAGAGTTTTCAAGAGAATACATATCTCGCCTGAGCAGAAGATAAATAGTATTAGTGGCCAAGCTTAGCACAGGTACCAGTTCTCTAGACGCCAGAATCAGTACCTACTTCCTTCCGCACATATTTCAGTGTTTTGAGCTCTCAATAATTACCAAAGATCATCTGTTCATCATTCTGTGTTAATCACTTACTCTTAATAGCCCTACGGATGGTATTATAACTGGAGCCATGTCACTTCCAAACACCACACCTGCTTAACAACTGTTTCGACCAAATACAGTGAAGTCAACCTTGACGCCTCTTCTTTCATACTTCAAATTCCTGATGTGAATTAGCTCCCGACTTTTTTTTTTAATCATTTATGATAAGTAGAAGGCCCTGCCCCTACCTTCAACAACATACAATATAGTTGTGCCTTTAAGAATACAGAAGATACAAAGTTGAGGGACAAAAATTAAATTTCTCACCGTTCCAGATACTCTTCAGGGTGTAATAGGAGGTCCAGACATATAGAAATAACTCGGCGTCCCCAGGAGCCTTCTATTCTCGTTGGAGGGCTACTTCAAACACAGCTGGAAAGAGTTAAGAGTCTCTTCGCGCATTTGCGTGGGACATCAACCCAATCAGCCTGTAAGGGAAGGTAGAGAGAAGAGATCGAGGAGGCTTTCTTGCTTTTTGCTTTTATTCTAGGCTAGAGGTTTATTTATTTTTTCCTAAGGCATTCATCACAATCATAATCAAATCATTTGATCATTTCATCAATTCCTTCACGTATTCATCCAGTACTTAATGAGTACTTGCTGTGTGACAAGTGTTTCTCTATGTTCTGGGTATGTAGAGAGGCACAAATGTAGCCCCCACATATATATTATAAAGCCTAAGAGAAATAAGAAATAGGAGATGCTAATACACAATCTCAATCAGCTGTCAGTGCCATGAAGAAATGTAAGAGAGAGTGACAAAGAAGCCATTTCACGTGGGAAAACCAAAGGATTCCTTTGGGAGGTGGTATCTGAGCAGACACCTGAATGCAATGAGAGACGGTAATATGGAGACACCTGGGAAAAGAAAGATCCAGGTAGAAGGAACATCAGCTGCAAAAGGCCCGAGGAGGAACTCTGCTGGGTTATACGAGTGACCATATTAACATTTCATAGAACTCTCACCTTGAGTGGTGTCTATGAGCCAGACACTTTTCTAAGATGCTTTCATGTGTTAACTCGTTTAATAATCACAACCCAAATGGATACTTTTATTATTTTTCTCCTTTTACAGATGTTTAAACTGAGACAGAGAGAGTATTGACAATTTTTCTCAAGGTCAGACTGGTAGAAAATATTTGTTCAGTAAATGAAAGTATAGACAGATGAGGCAATATGAGAATTATACTTGGAAGTTTGTGTAAGTGAGGTTTGAGGTTTCTAGACTGCAGAAATGTGTAGACTATGGACTGGAAGAGGGTGAAAGTAGTGGCCGAGAATCAATTTAAGAAACCTTTGCAGTAATCCTGGCAGGAAATGACATGGGCTTGAACTAAGGAAGTAGCCACAGGGNAGATTAGATTTTTTCTGGACCTGTAGATTGAGTTTTTAAACCAAATTTTTGGTGATTTTGGTAATTTATTAATCTTTTCCCTTTCCTATTATTTCTCTCTTTTCCTTCAAGGTCTCCAATTATATGCTTGTTGCTCCTTCATCTTGTCCCGTGGGTCATCTCTTTTCCTCTGTATGTATATTTCTAGTAGATGATATACATCAGTATATACGTATAGATACATAGATTATTCATGTATACTACACACATATGTATATGTGTGTATGCTTGCTTCATGTCTTAGTTCTAGTGGGAATCTGGAGCCATGCATATGTATATGTCGATATGCATCAAGAATTTCTATGTAGCGCCGGCCGAGTGGCTCAGTTGGTTAGGAGCTCGCTCAAGAGTGACAGCTCTGAGCAACAGCGGTTTGATTCCTGGCCCGAGCTGAGTTGCTGCTGTGCTGCCAACAGGTGGCAGGATGGCTCAGCTAAAAAAAAAAAAAAAAGGAAATTCAATGTAAATCACATGCTATTTAAGAAGTATTAGAGTGTATGAAAAGCAGCACACTTTATTTTGCCATTCACTTGGGAGAAATTACCCGGCTATAACTGAACACCAGAAGTACCGTAGTGCTTCAGGTTCTGTTACAGCAGGCACACACTATATTTAGAAAAACAAACACCATCTTTGTTAGCTGCTCTGGGAATAGTTTGTTCCCCTCAATACCTTTCCTGCGGAGAGGCCTTCCACATTCCTCATCGCATTCTGCTTATGGTAAGTAAGACATCATTTCCTGCCAGAACGCCTCTGTAAGATGTTGAACTGTGCTGCCTGCAACACTCCAAAACTGCCCTGTGCTTGAGTTGGCAGCTTACAGTCCTCAGATCTTCCCACCTGCAAGATTTGATGGAGGACCAGGCTCTGAATAGCCAATCGCAATGGATTTGTCAATGGAGAAGGGACTTCCCCATCTCTCTGCTAAGCTTCAATATCCCTCCAAACTTTTCATCCTGTGGTTTTCACTGCTGATGAAACTTACCACCTGGGTCTTCTACCAGCTTCACTAACACATTATGTCGGAAGTGGAATGCATCATCGTGGCCTCTCCAACCCCCTCTCCTGTCAATGCATGGCACTATCACCACTTTTATTATTCAGGCTCTAATGTATGTAGACTTTTTTTCATAAGCAATCAGTAAAATTGCTAGTTCAGTTACTAATTTCCTGTGCCCCTTACCTAGTGCCCTGAATACTGTCTACGGCTTCGCCTTCCCTGTTGGTTAATTAAGCAGTGGGTTCACGCTGATGATAGCAGCAATGCGAGGAGAAGAGGTACCTTTAGTGAGTCACTTACATTCTAAGGCCCTCAGCTACCATTTTGGTGAAGCAGTAGTGGAACTAAACCACTTTGGTTTATTCATTTTAAAAAATATTTACTGAGTATAAAAATATGCATGCATAGAACATACAAGAAGTATAGATAAATATGAAGAAAAATAGAGATCACTGTATATTTATTCAACAGACACGTTGATTATTGACTGTGTCAAAACTGTTCGGCATTTGGGGGAGAGGGATACACAAAACAGGCTGACGCACTGACCTTGATGGCGGGACTGTTGTGCAGTGGTAAACTGTTATATTAGTCAGCTCATTTCCCCAAAAAAAATTACATGTGTGTACATACACATATATTTATAATTCAATATATAGTATATGTATAGCAAATGTTAGAACAGAACATATATTCAACATATGTTTACATCGTGTTCGATCACTTCACATCTTTCTGTCTTTCCTGCAAGCATTTTGTCACAAACATTTTGCCACCAACGTTTTTGCCGCATAGCTAATGGGCTGAAGGCAATTTTACTGTAAAAAGATAAAATCCCAACAAATAAAAGAGGGACATTAAAGGGGATGTAATGAAACATGAAAAACAGATAAGAAAATGAAAAAGACTTTATGTTACATGTGTGTAGATTCGTGGCAATCCTGTACAAATAACTGATTTATTCCGTGGACTGGGCCTAAGTACTTGTCTTCATTCTCTAGAAAATGTGGGTTCAACTCTGCGCCCCAGAGAGGCCCCTCGGCTTCGCTCCTCCCAGTGTGGGGGGATTTCAAAATAAGAGACCAACCCTCCGGGCAAATCCCCGTCATCTGGAAGCGATGCTAACTGTTTTCGGAGCACCAGCTTGTCCACTCGTCGCTGTGTAGACCACTGTGAGGGCTGGCATTGTGTATAGAAATGGGAGTGACTGTGAGAACTTCGTCAACGGAGAGATGAAAGCAAACTGACAGCTAGCTTAAATACGTTAAGTCTGCCGAAGGGGGTTGGTTTGTCAGTGGGGAAGTGAAGCCCAAAACGACAACAACAAAACTGTCAGTTACTTTATCTTTTTCACAGGGGTTGATTGATTCATTAACGGAGAAATGAAACCAATCAACAACAGTCAATGAGTTAGTTCATATTTACTGCAGAATTGTTATGCAGTAAAAATGCTGGTGGCTAGGATATTTACACCTGTGAAAGTACNTCTCTGTCTCTCTCTCCCCCCTTGTAATGGAAGGTTTCAGCAATATGCAAAATTAGAAAGAATATTTATTGAATCCCATGTACTATCACATAGTTTCCATGAGTATGCCTATTTTGCCAATCTTATTTCATGCATTTCTCTTTTATGTTAAAAGCTATAATTCTTTCACTTTACGAATTTACAGGATAAACTGTGTACCCTGACAACTTGCAAAGTTGACCCCATTTTTGGGGTACCATTATGAATTAATATGCCAACAATTACCTGGATGTGCTTCAGTTCATTGCAGTCAATACACACTTCCATGCTCAGATCATCTCATTTTGAGACATTGTAAGATCCTTCCAGTTTGGCCCACATGCCCTTTTGTTTGGTGGAGGTGATCTTTGATAAAAAGATCCACATGTAAGAGAAGGACAGTTACGTAAGAGACTAGTTAGAATGGTGTGCTATGTTCTGAAGGCAGGAAGCCAGTAAAAGCTGGGCCCCAGGTCCCCTTACTGAAGATGCCAGTAACATGCCCGTGTCAGTGTATTTCAAATGAGCCAGCAGGCAGCAGCCTCAGTTAAAGCAATGGGCACGCAGTTTGACAAAGCTGACGACAGTCGATGCAAGCAGAAGATGACAAAGTCAAACAGGTGCGAACAGGGAAGGCTCAGGACAGCCTTCCCCCAGTGATGGGTGGCGGGGGTGGGGGGTGGACCACCAAGTGTGCAGTGGCGTGTACAGCAGGTGAAACACCAGGTACTGGTAAGGGTGAGGCACACACGGTGGCCTTTCCCTACAAGGTACTGCGGGAAAAGGGGATGCAAACGAGTAACTATAGTAGGGAAACTGAGACACACACCTGAGCCAGGTGAGCAGGCTGACATCAGTGATGAGGTATTCTATTAGCAGGCATCCTTGGTATCGTGTGATAGAATGGCCAGAGAAATGTATAATTAAATAGATATCATCATTAAATGCATCATTAAAGTGAAACATACCACATACCTACTCTGTTGCCCAAGACACATTCTCTCAGTGTGTATCTAGAAGATGTGAAAAGCTATGTCACCAACACATCTGTGTGGGGATGCGCATAGCAGCCCAGAGTTGGAATCAGCCCCCAAACTCACTGACAGGAGACTGGATGCACGGAGTGTGGCATGTCATATACTATTCCTTCAGAATACGATTCAGCACGGCGAAGCCATGAAATACCGATAGCTGCGATGGGCAACATGGTTTTCTAAACAAATGGAAAGGAAGCCAAGTCTAACATTCCCTGCTGTGTGAGTCCATGTATGTGAAGTACAAGACCAGAGAAAGTCTAACTATGCTGATAGAAATACAAACCGTGGTTGCTTATCAGGTTGCACACTGACGGCTGGGGCCATGAGGGAGATTCTGGGAGGAAGGAAACGTCCTCCAGACGCTCCAGGGTGCTGGTCCATGAACGTGCGTCTTAGTACAAATATCATCAAAACGTGCACTTAAGACCCGTGCGTTTCACTCTGTGTAAGCTTTGCCTCATTTAAAAGAAAATTAAGCCTAATATTGTACGGAGGGCTCAGCACCTCATTATCCCTAAGACATAGGTCTCCCCTCAAGGACTTCTCGGCTGAGAATGTGCCTTTGTGGGGGCAGAAACCTGAGTGACGAATGGCCCCAGGTTTTAACCCTGGATTCACAGACAGGGAAATGTATTAATGGAGCTCCGAAGTGCTGGTGGGAATTTGCCAGAAGAACTAAGAACTACACACGCAGAGAAACGGGAGTGTTTTGGAGAGAGGTGAAGTGCCCAGAGTTGGGGGAGTGGGAACGCGCTGCGCTTCGGAACTGTGAACAGGACAGGGTGAGACGCAGAGGCAGCAGGGAGGGTGCCAGGAACCTCAGGGTTGGTACTGGGGCCAAGGAGCTCGAAGCAGAGAGGGGCAGCAGGAACCTCAGCTGGGTGGTCACGGGGCACTGTGGGGAGCCACACGAGGGAGCTAACCCGAAGGTCAAGATCATGGTGATCAGAATGATAGGCTCCACGTCTCCCAGCCCCAGAAGCAAATGTTGTCATCGCAAGAGCCATTGACCCTCCGGAGTGTGGATTCCCCAAGAAGTCAGGGCACTGGGAATGCAGCCTTGTCTGTCAGGACCTTTTCCCAGAGAAGATGGGCTGCTGAGCTGCCACTCGTTCGCTGGATCCACCATTAGGCAGGAGCTGGGAAGCGATCACGGTGCTTGGTCCCAGTGTCCCCCGGAGCTGGTCTCACAGCCTTGTTTTCAGCTGCTCCCACGTGATCACAGCAGTGATGATAAGAAAAACAAGAATTAAGTGAAGACAACAAAATGAATAGACAATAACAAGGGGTAGCCTGCCCGATGTATGTCTGGAAATATTCACATGGGTCATCTTATTGAACCGCCACAGTAACCTCCCAGGTTCATCCGGTCATCAGTCCCATTTTTCAAATCTGACAGGTGAGTCTCAGGACAGTTTTGGCTGCTCAAGGTTATACATCCATTAAGTTGGTGGAGAAGTGGTGTGAGCTATACTAACAAGGCTGTTCGTTTAGTAATGCTTTAAAAATAACACACCTTTGAATTTAGATATAGGTGTACAGAAAAGTTAGTACAGAGTTTCTCCAGTATCCCAGGCTTTTAAATGGATCTACATATGGACTATGTTTAGGACATTAAGTTCCTCCCTGTAGATACGATCCCCTATGTCAGCGTCAGTTCCATTCAGCATAAAGAACTTCGTTTAGCATTTTATGTAGTTTTGTTCAGTTCATAAATTCCCTCAGATTTTGTTCAGGTAAATATGTCTTTAAAAAATTTTTTCTTTTTTACAGTTTTGAATAAAATTTCTACTGGACATATGATTCTGTGTTAATAGGTTTGTGGGGAC
>NW_017731507.1:159627-161582 GCF_001890085.2 Hipposideros armiger
AAAGTTGAGGGACAAAAATTAAATTTCTCACCGTTCCAGATACTCTTCAGGGTGTAATAGGAGGTCCAGACATATAGAAATAACTCGGCGTCCCCAGGAGCCTTCTATTCTCGTTGGAGGGCTACTTCAAACACAGCTGGAAAGAGTTAAGAGTCTCTTCGCGCATTTGCGTGGGACATCAACCCAATCAGCCTGTAAGGGAAGGTAGAGAGAAGAGATCGAGGAGGCTTTCTTGCTTTTTGCTTTTATTCTAGGCTAGAGGTTTATTTATTTTTTCCTAAGGCATTCATCACAATCATAATCAAATCATTTGATCATTTCATCAATTCCTTCACGTATTCATCCAGTACTTAATGAGTACTTGCTGTGTGACAAGTGTTTCTCTATGTTCTGGGTATGTAGAGAGGCACAAATGTAGCCCCCACATATATATTATAAAGCCTAAGAGAAATAAGAAATAGGAGATGCTAATACACAATCTCAATCAGCTGTCAGTGCCATGAAGAAATGTAAGAGAGAGTGACAAAGAAGCCATTTCACGTGGGAAAACCAAAGGATTCCTTTGGGAGGTGGTATCTGAGCAGACACCTGAATGCAATGAGAGACGGTAATATGGAGACACCTGGGAAAAGAAAGATCCAGGTAGAAGGAACATCAGCTGCAAAAGGCCCGAGGAGGAACTCTGCTGGGTTATACGAGTGACCATATTAACATTTCATAGAACTCTCACCTTGAGTGGTGTCTATGAGCCAGACACTTTTCTAAGATGCTTTCATGTGTTAACTCGTTTAATAATCACAACCCAAATGGATACTTTTATTATTTTTCTCCTTTTACAGATGTTTAAACTGAGACAGAGAGAGTATTGACAATTTTTCTCAAGGTCAGACTGGTAGAAAATATTTGTTCAGTAAATGAAAGTATAGACAGATGAGGCAATATGAGAATTATACTTGGAAGTTTGTGTAAGTGAGGTTTGAGGTTTCTAGACTGCAGAAATGTGTAGACTACGGACTGGAAGAGGGTGAAAGTAGTGGCCGAGAATCAATTTAAGAAACCTTTGCAGTAATCCTGGCAGGAAATGACATGGGCTTGAACTAAGGAAGTAGCCACAGGGATTGAGGAGAGCTGATGGCTTTGAGCAGTGCATAGGGGGTAGGACTTGAAGAATCGGTGACCTGTTGAATATGGATGACAAGGATTATCATAAAGACTTTTAAAAAAGATTAGGCGGATAGAAATCATAATTTCCTTCCTGATGTTTCCTAAGTTATAGGAGCCCCGAATCTGAAATGCTAGACTTTTCAGTAAGCTTTGAAGTCATAGAATTTTAGTTTTAGAAGGGTTGATGCAGCTGTCAGCATTCTCTATCTTTATTTAAAGACGAGATAGAGGCAAAGTTACCGACTGAAGCCACTTAGCAGATGGGCGTGGAGCCAGTGATGGAAACTGGGTCTCCTCTTACAGTCCCTGTATTTTGAGGAAATGTGAAGTCATGCATTTGAGGACGCATTGGACACTTTCCCCTGATAAAATAATGCCGAGAAAAACATTTGCTCATTCTACAAATATTAATGGCTGTCAACAATATGACAGGCATTGTGTTAGGTCCTAGGACTGTCCTCTGTGGCCTTGATACTGTTGGCAAATTTTTCATTGAGTACCTACTGTATACCAAGCATTATTCAAAACACTGTCCTCACAGGGTGTAAGTTTTAAAACCTGGACTCAAGTTCAAGTCCATTTTCTGCCAAAGTCCATGTTCTTTGTACCAGGCAGAGATTAGTCTGAGAACTGTCTTCAGTTTCTTTTTTCAGTAATTACTTGCTCCCCTGTTTCTTCTGCTTCTTCCATATCTTATGAATTATAGCTGGCATTAGGCTATTCTCTACCACCCTTCCTTCTCTTTTTCTTCTAGAAAAGAGGTGGTTTTTTTTTTTTTAATCCATAGATCA
>NW_017731507.1:163037-166138 GCF_001890085.2 Hipposideros armiger
TTTCAATTTTTCAATTGCAGTTGACATACAATATTATGGTAGATTCAGGGATACAATATAGTAATTAGACATTTATGTATATACCTTACGAAGGGACCACCCCAATAAATCCAGGACCCATCTGACACCATACAGAGAAACTAAGTTTTAAAAAGCAGGTGCTGTGTCCGAACTCTTCAGCCCGGCAGCGACAAGGGCTAATCAGGTGTGAACTCTACGGACAGAGGCTGGGCAAGGGGACGCTTCAGCGGGAGGGGCAGGGTTTGTGAACGTTCCTTTAGAACAGGGACAGGAAAAGGAAGTCAGTGGCTCCCTCCCTGTGGGTCCGCCAGGGAGGGAACTCCCCATTAGGAAGAATCAGAAGCCACTGGACCCTCAACTCAGCGCACAGCCCTGGGGACCCGAGGAGGGACCCTGGAGCAGGACATATTTGGAGCAGGGCAGTGGGACTGGTCTGGCCTCTGGGGGTATTCGTGTGGAGAGAGAGCTGGAAGACAATAAAGTAAGCTGTGTCACTGAAGTGCTGGGTGAAGGCCAGGTGGCCTTGGTGACAGTTCTTTCTTGGCAGAACGCAAAGCAGGAGAGAGCCTTCCACGTCATCGCTGCTAGCAGGCCGATGCCTGGAGAAATGGCTTGTTTGTATGAGAAATATGTGTGGGAACAGCAATTGCCTGTCTGTACGGAAATTCTCTGCATTTATCCATCCTGCCCACCAGACTGCAGGAGCAACCCCTGGCCCATCTGTGGAGCTCGCAGTGTACAGCGTACAGCATACAGAGCACATGTTAGGTAAATAGACACCAAATCCGTTGATGAAGGCGAGAACCCGGGAGAGGACCTGGTCTTGTGCCGCAGCTCAGGGGTCCGGCTTATGGGGAAAAGGCCTTTCCACGTGCTGAAAATGCGCAGAGCAGGACCGAGGGGCAGAACAGAGAGGTCGGTGGTCGTGCTTTGCCAAAAGCAGGTTGGCCTGACATGTTGACGGTTGCAACAAGCCTGGGTGTGTCTCAGTGGGCTTCTGCCGCCGAAAACTTGACAAAGAAAGGGGGAGTGCTTTGGAGGCCGCGTGCTGGGGCCAGTTTGCAGTGGGCTAGTCAAATGGGAGTCTGTGGACACCCATGCTGGGGCTCTGCTGCAGATCACAGAATATTCGAAAGGAGAGGAGGGATGGCCAGGTTCCTGAGGAAGCATTAGATCAAAGCAGACAATAAGCAGGATTGCCTTAACCCAAGCGAGTAAGCCAGCGAACGTCTGTGTCACCATCATGGTTCCCACACTGGAGTGAAAAGCAGGTAGCGTCTAGAACAAGTTTTTCTTAATCTAGGTAGGACGACTTTGCCAGAGGCCAAGGTTACACAAAGTCGGTGGCAGATCTGGGGTTGGAAATCAGGCTTGCTGATTGTTTCTCAACTTGTTCAATTCTTCATTTTTTCTATTCTGGTATAAAACTTGAATGCTACCGAGGGAACTGAGAATTGAAGCGTGCGCTTAGATTTCGGCCTCATGTCCTGGAAACTATTTTTAATTCCCGATAAGAATTTGATTCATTCATTTGGGTAATAAATATGCATTCTTGTGATGTGGATCTAGGCCTGTGCTGCGTGCTGAGATGACCTCCGTGCCCACATTACCCCCAATCTACCGACAGATGTGTTTGATCATAGATTTAGCAGTAAGAGCTGTATTGACTTCTGGGTAGAAACGCAGTGACAATGCAATTGAAACCCAGGTTTGATTTCTAAATCACCCAAATGCAATAAAAACGTGTAGGCTACATTTTGGGTGTGATGGAGTACAAACTCAAAAAAAATGTCACTGCCCTTGGTGAGCCCTTGACCCCCTCTGAGTGACTCCCTGCTCCGTGGCCAGGGTGGAGGATTTCACCTTCAAGATGAAAAGACAATCGGTAAGTTAGCAAAGGGAATTGTGGGTACCAAGGACGAAGCTGCTGACAAAGACCAAAGTTTAAATAAAACATGTTCAGTGGAGACAAATCAATACTTTATTTGTTAAGGAGAAGTAAAAGTACAAAAAGCCTTGTACAACAGAGCATTAAAAAGGTGAGAAATCAATTCTACTTAATTCAGAATGCTTGAAGAGTCACCTATGCCATTATGCATGAATAATTCAGGAACAGAAATTTATTGCGGACACATATTGTTTGGTTTGGATTTAGCACTGTCCCTCGTTTGACCTAAATCCTGTAAAGAATGATATTCAACAAATTGAAATAACATTTTCAAGTAAGACGACGTGCCTCGGGAGTATTCCTGGAGTGATCCCGGAATAGAATTTGGATGACGAGGCATCAAATAACATTTATTTAAATGGTGTGATGTTATAGCACGTTAACTGTGATGAGCGAGGAAGCTCTTATCTGTCCATTGTCACAGGTTAGAAACGAACTGGAGGCAAGGGACCCTGGAGGTGACTGCTTTTCTTCCATTGATGTCAATCATGCTTAGGCGATGCCCGGGGTTTTTTCTGGTGCTCATGGGCTAGCCCTGTGGACACTGTCAGAAGCAGGAAAGTGAACCCTGGGAGGGATACAGCAGTCAGGGATGAAGTGAGCCCCACTGCTCTCTAAATAGAGTACAAAGGGAACGCGGGAGTACTCAGTCCAGGGGTGTGCATGGAAAGCTGAGGAATACAGGTTGCAGAGCTAAAGTGACTCCGTCAAAGTCATTCTGCCAGCCAGGATAGAGTGAGAATCCAAATGCAGGTGACCTTCTTCTTCAAGTTCTCTCCATGCACGTGCTGTTTCGCTCAGGTTTTCTTGTCGTTGTTACTCCGAGTACTTTTATTACTCAGCCTTCTATTACTAGCATCTTTGTCACAATGGTTTTTTGTACCGTGTCAAGCCCTGTCCTGAGAACTGGGCGGATCGCATCCTCACAAATGGAGAAAGTGAGGTCCAGATGGCTAAACTGGCAAACGTCGCAGAGTACATACCCGAGCTCCAGAGCCCCTCGTGGGTGCTCGTCCCACCTGAGCGTGTATGTGAGTCGCCTGTACATCGGGCTACACGAAGCAGGTCTGAGGGAAACCCGTAAAACCTGTGCTTTTAACAGGCCCCTAGGTAATGGCTGCTCGTGCACACG
>NW_017731507.1:166432-176465 GCF_001890085.2 Hipposideros armiger
TCGGCGAGCTGGAGACCCAGGAGAGCCGGTGGTGCAGCCTGAAGGCAGGTAGGCTCAGGAAAAGCCAGTGTTTCCATTTTGGTCTAAAGGCAAGGACACAAACAAACCAACCCCCCACATTTCTGTCTGAAGGCAGCCAAGCAGGAGGAATTGCATTTTTCTTGGGGAGGTTCATCCCTTTGGTCTTATTTAGGCCTTCACCCGATGATATGAGGCCCACCCAAATTAGGTGGCAATCTGCTTTCTTCAGTCTGTTGATGGAAATGTTAACTTAATCTAATAGCTTCCTTACAAAAACCGCTAGGATACTGTTTGACCAAATACTGGGCACCCAATGGTCCAGTCCAGTTGATGTATAAAACTAACCATGGCAGTTGCATATTTGAACACTAATAAACAGCCTGGGAGATCCTATGCAGTTGGCTAGAATGGCACTCTGAAGGTCTAGTTTCTTTACCAAACTCTGCCTAGTGTTGCCTGGTGTTGAATACATTGGCTTAAGTGTGGACAGGGACCTTTGCTGATCTGTGCCTTGCTGGGTTTTGCAGAGAGCAGTGGAAATTCCAGAATTCTCCTGGTGTGTGGGTATCCCTTTCTGTGACCTCGTTCGGGAAGAATGGGCCCAGCGAGTCTCCTGGTGGATGTGAAAATCTCTTCCCACCCTCCTGGTTCCCAGGCTTGTGTGTCCATCTTTCAACACCAGGTTCCCGCTGAGACCACAAAGGATCGACAGGCGCTACCTTCCAAGGGTTTTGCTGCATTGCTTTTGTCAGCCTGTCAGAGTACTAAACATTGATTATTGATTCATTGGATGAGAGCTGTTATCCCTGTGAAGCCAGTTAAAGTGTAGGTATTGATTTTCTTCACAAAAGCGAGACTGCTCGGTGGTTTTTCATAAAGGACTAGAAGCTGAGGGTAATGTACCAAACTGATAAGATGTGACTGTATGAAATCTAAAACAATAGGATCGCTGCCTTCTTAAGGGGCGGTGTTTGATCCTGGAAGCACAAAGCGGTGAGACTTGGTGACAAGCTGACCTCAGTGCTAACCCTGGGGCTGCCGTGTTGTAAAGGTGTGACCTGGATGACGTCCCGTGGCCTCTAGACTTTCGATGCTCCGTGTATAGCATGGGAATATTAAAAGCAACACAGAAGGGTTCTTTTAAGATAGGACATTAATTACAGTCCAACCCCAGTGTCTGCACATAGTAGGTGTCCAACTAAACCTTGTTTCCCGTATTCACCCCACATAACATTTTAATACCACAGATATTACTAAATCTTGAGTTGTGTATTGTATCTGTTCTTCATGTATTAAAAGGGAGAGATTTTTGCCCCCCACCCAGTACCAGTTTTTCCCTCTTGGGGGTGATATTGCTCCTGTTTTGAAGGTACGATCTGAAGCCCGTGGCTTTTGGTCTGACCAGGGCTGGAGGCTGCTGGTGGGAACCAGTCATAGCGAGGTTACCAACATGACCAGTGACGAGGCGGTCACAGCAGAGCAAGGCAGCCCTTCGCTTGTGCAAACCTCTGAACTCCAGAAAGGCGTTTCATCCAGAAGCCCATCCAAGAGAAGAGAGAATATGGGGTGGAATTGCCTTGGCAGAGGAGAGGAGGCTGTCAGGCCCTGCTGTTCAGGGTAAGGCAGCCCTGTTCTCCGTGAGATGTCACACCTTTGCATCTGCGCACTGTCCCCGCCGCAACGTCAAGCCGCAGGACCGGCGGCTTCTCGGTTCCCCCAATCTGCAGTGTGCGCTGTGCAGAGGCGAGCAGGGTGGCTTGCTTATTGTTGTGATAGAAGTGAGGTCTGCTCAGCGCTGAGGCTCAGCGAGACCACCTGGGTTCAGGAGGGCTTTGCGGTCAAGGCAGGGGCATTAGAGGCCAGGGCGCTGCAGGTGGGGCGGGATGGCCACGTCCCCAGCGGAAGGATAATTCCTGCGCTTCAGCAGCTTTGCGGGAAGAGGGCTCCTGGCGCCCGAGGTCTGGATGGCGATGGGCCGCGCCACGCGGGGGAGGCCGGAGCAAGGGTGGGGCGCAGGAGCTGCGGGCGCGGGAGCTGCGGGGAGCGGGACGTGGCAGCCGCGTGAAGGCTTTTTGTCTCCACCCACAGAGCAGGGCGAGCGATGCGGTGCCGTGCGTCAGTGTGTGGCTTTGTGACACGATGCAGGATCGGGGAAGAGCTGGGAGCAGGGCCAGGGTGAGCACGGAGGCCCAGCACACGGAGGGGGGACGCGGCCAGCCCAGGGAGGAGCGCCTCGGGGGCTTCCGGACCACAGAAGAGGATTTCTAGAGCAGGGTGCTTCAGTGGTGGGGAAAAGGAGGTGGACTTAAAACTGCTTTAGAGACGCGATGAGGGTGAAAACGGGCAATGTCCGCGTACCTGTTTAACTGAATGGGGGCCGAGTTGAGGAGGAAAGATCTGGGATTTGTTCTTGGGTATCTTGAGTTTTCGATGACCTTGAGACAATGAATGAAGATTTCATGGGGAAAATGCGAAATGTGCTGGAAACGCAGGACTTATAATTGTGACTTTTTACTCCTGCGTGGATGCTCGTTGAGGCTGCCAGTGTGGATGGTGTCACCTTGGGGACAGGAACTAAGCTGGAGCTTTCTGAGGGCCCAGGGACATAATGAACAGTTAGAGAAGGCTGAGACTGAGGCGAGCACAGAATGGCTTGAGACCTAGGAGGAAAATCCAAGAACCGGGTCTGGTGGCAGTAGAGTGAAAACAGTGTTTCGATCTTAGGAAGTGATTGATGGGGTCAAGTTCTTTAGGGCCCAAGAAACACGAGGACTGAGCCGTTTTGAAGGGATGTAATGACACACCAGGTGACGGACACCTTGGCTGTCCCCACACCAAGAAGGAGCACTGTTGACATGAGCGCTGGGAAGATCCCTGTTGGAGTTGGAGTGGGGGGGAAGCCATGCAGAATGCCAGGACAGGAGGAGGGAGGTCCATTGGAGGGGTATATGGCATCAAAGAAGCCTTTTTGGGTGTTTGTTTTTAAACTGGGAGACTTGAGCATGTTAAATAAAATGAGAAGGGAGAGGCAGACGTTAAAGGAAGAGCTAACCATACCCGAGGGAGAAGCCAGTGTCAGCAGCATTTCCGGGAAATGCTTGGCCTTGGCCATGGGAGAGACAGCCCCTCTATCATTCTGGGCTCCTCATGGGGTAGCTAAGAGTGCAAGGGGCAGGAGACACACAGGAATTGCGGATACTTCCCAGAAATAGAAAAGATCTCCTCTCTACGAAATTCAACCTCAGCCCCAGTGGAGACGCGGCACCTAAAACTTTGGCCGGGCTCAGCCCCAGCTTGAAGGCGACATCCCGGTGGTCAGTCTGTGTTGCTTGCGGTGACACCTCAGTGCCCAGAGCCTCTGCCAGATACCAGTGTTGCCGTCACCCCAGCTTTCTCTTCCAAGAGACTCTGCAGGTGTCATGGCCACCCAGATACTCCAGTGAGCATCACGGAAATACACCGCGGCCATTCAGGGAAAGACAATCTGCTCCCGTGCGCATGAAGCTAAGCGGCTTATCAGGGAAATTACAATTACGCCAAACTTCTTCTGTTTAATGGAGGCACACGTCATTCTCCTCTACCTAAATGACTGTGATCTGTCGGCCAGAGCAAGATGTTTCTTACTAATGCTATAAGTTTGAAAAGCAGTGTCCCTTGCATGGGACACAGAGGGTCTTCTCCAAGTTAACGTCCCAAGGCTGTGTCATGCGGTAGGAAGGCAGTTTGGCCTCAGACAGATCGGGCTCAGACTTGATGCCATCACCCGCTGTCTGTGTGATTGCTCATGAGCAAATATGTGAACCTATTTGAAATATAGATTTAAAAAAAAAAATAATGAAGACATTTCATGTAGCTGGTGTGGAGAACAGATGAGACATCATAGCTCAAGTCTTTCACCTTAGATCATGGCACATAGTAGGTGCTCAGTAGAGATCAGGTCATCTTGAAGAAATTTGTTCCAGAGACTGCCGATTGCCTAGCTGGCTTCTACTCTAACTTCTTCCTTACTGACAGATTCCCACTTTTATCCAGGGCTGCACTACTCCCAGCTAGAAACCACGTCTTCCTGCCTGGCCGTGGGGTGTGTCCAGTGAAATTCGGGTGCAATGTGACTTGGGGAGGTGGGGGGCCCCTGGAAGGCTGGAGAGCAGCAGACCCAGAGGGGGTCAGCTCACATGCTCCTGCTTGCTTTCTTCCTGAAACATGAAGGTGATGGTTGGACTTCTCGCAAGCATTTAGAGATGCAAAATTATGCTTGAAAAGGAAAAAGAATCTGTGTCCGCAAAGGATGCAAAGCTTTCTATGAGCCCCAGGCTTCCTAGCTGCTCAGTAAGGTTCACGTGGACCTGAGTCCCTACAGTGCAGGGCTTTCCAACACAGAGCTAAGAGGTTTGCTCCCTTTCCATCACTGTGCCAAACTAAATCTCACTGAATTGCTCAGTGTAAACTAAAAAACAAACAAAAACAACCCTCCCCCCAAAAAAACCCATGTTTTTTCTGTCTCTGTGCCTTTCAATGGGCTGTTCTGCTGTCAGAACACCCCTTCATACTATCTCCACTCTCCACAAGGAGGCAAATTATTCCTTAATTTTCAAAATACAGATCATCAGTACCAACTTTTATAAAGACCTAGCTCACCGTTTCCATGCTACCGGTGATGCCTCCCTGATGTCTGTATTTATAAGAGACTTTCTTATAACCCTACCTCACAAAGACCAATCAGCCTGCCTCTTAACTCCAAAGCTCGGGGGCACACAATTGTGTGCATTGAACACCTGCCCTGTTGAGGCCCCTTAGTTAAATCACATGAATGCACATGTATGTGCATACACACATGTGCAAATACGCCTATGTGTGCAAATGCCACCTGTGTGTATATTTGTGGCATGCATGTATAAATATACATAAATAAAATCACGTATGTGTGTGTACACACACACACGTGTAAAATCTAATCAGGGCCTTGAACGGAGCAGGTGCTTGATTAGCGTTTGTTAAATACATGCAGACACGATTCTCTCATGGAAATAAAGTTATGGAAATGAGAGTTACTATTTTTTCTCTCCCCAGTTGGAAAATCTAATTGTAAGATCTACGTGGAGAGTCTAATGCTGTGATGTGCAGCAGTGGTGAAGTCACTCAATGTGGTTCTTGCTTATAAAAGATGGACTTGAGAAGCTTACCACCGAAACAAGAATCTAGAGGAACTGTTGTACGGATGATAATATCTTACCTAGCTAGTGGTAAGAAAATACTTTCCCAACGAGTGACTAATTTCAATTGTCATGATCGCTATGAGATGAGAATGTTTATCATCTTTGATCGGATGAGACGGGTTCCATGTTCAGAGTCTAGAGCACGTCATGGACCCAGTATCAACAGTAAGGCCTATGTTACAAATCCCACTGACCTTCCATGATGCCATAAGGCAAACCCTGGAAAGAGAGGGTTGGGTTAAAGAGAATCCTGAGTGAAGGTCATACCCACCACGCACAGGGGTCCCTAAGTTCCATCAGCTACTGCGCCTGACACGCTCATCCTCGTTGAACCCAATGACGAAGGTTCTTAGTCCTCACACTTAACATCCCTCTGAAAATAGAATGTGCTGAAATATGCTAACTGCCGGGCAAGTCTCGTGAACGCTGTTTGTAGCAGTGACCACATGGAAGGTAGCTGGCAATTTCAACACTGACACAGCCTGCTGGTCCTCAGAAAACAGCAGGCCTTATGTGCAACCCTGGACGGTCCAAGGCAAAGCATTTTAATACACGTGAGCATCTGATTCGCCCAGTTAGAGGTTTTCAGGATTCATCTCCAGAGTATCATAATGGCAGGAACTCCAGCGCTGGAGAGCAATTTTAGGGCACAGTGGACGAGACAGGGGCAGTCCATGCTCCCTTGACTTGACTTGGGTGTGCCCATGGGGGATAAGGGGTGTGCCCTATAGCTCTTGGGGGTTTTTTAACAAGCAGCAGCTAAGTTCATACCATTTCATTAGCCCAGTGCATCATCCCTAGTCGTCCTTCCTTGCATAGCTCAGTTTGGCAGTCCGTTAAATAGCACACCTTGAGTTTCACCCTGGTGCCCACCTGCTTCTCTCCTCGCTGCTATTTAAAATCTGCCACTGCATTTGGGTAAATGTACCCAGTGAAATCTTTACCAACGCAGACCCTTCGAGGCTTGATTTGCCTTTCTTTATACCTCTAACGCATGGCTTTTATTAACAGTAAGGAGCAAATCAGAGCATGAGGTTCAAGTGTCAGTCCTGACATCACTCCGGTGGTTTTTTTTTTTTTTTTACGGTATTTGGAGAATTGTAGGTGAAATAAATAGTAGGCATGTCCGCTGGATGCCACAAGGGGTAAAAAGTCCCTTGGGCGATCAGAATGGACTCAGTCATTGAAGGAAGGTTGGGTGTGATCAGGTTTAGGTCACAATCAGTCCTGCTTTTTTAAAACAATTTTGTGTGCATAAATCTCCAGTTGCTATTTTATTTTGTACCACCTGATATTCATCAATGATACAAATAGGTATTACGCTTAACACCATTTGAAAATGCTTTTGCGCTTTTGTGCCATTCAACCAGGGAATTGAATGGCTGGGAAATTGGAGAGATTATGATTTCACAATCCCGTGCACATCCATCTGGTTGAGGCATTATCATTACTATCATTATTCTTCTTATTGTTATATCCATTTAAAAATTGCTGCCAGGTGTGGGAGAGCACACTTCCTCTTTTTTGTCTCCTAGCAACAAATGTGGACGAGGACATTTGCTTCGGTCTGGGAGGATGGTTGGCGGCATCTCAAGCTTAACAGTGTGAGGCTGCTCTCCCAGTTCTTCTAACAGCTGTAGACTTGACCTACATCTGCCCATGAAGCCGTCTTGTGACACCTTCTCACGGGTCCATGGTGTCTTAAGAAAGATCTAGAAGCAAGCATGTCCTGTGCAGACTCCTTTAATATGATCTCCAGTAACAAGAGGGTGTGATTTATTATTTATTCTAAAAAGCAGACCCAGGACCTTATGGCAGAATTAGATAAGCCAACTGATTGACAGGACAGGACTGGTGTTTAGTGAAACAGGTAAATAATACTATTGGGATGTCGGAAAAGTCATGACGCATTTTTGTGATGAAAAACATAGGAAAATACGTCATGACTTTTCCAACAACCCAATATTATATGAATGAGAACCGTCTGGTTACCAATTTCCAAATAAACAAAAGTACTTGGTAACTCTAGCTGATAAAGAGATAACTACATCAGGTAACTGCCCATGGGGGGAAATTATTCAGCATTGACCAAACAAATATAGGTAAGTACCCATCCTGCAGACACTGGGCTATTTGATGGATACAGAGACGAGTAAAAAAGGAACAAAAGCCCCTCCTCATGGATGTGTTGTCTAGTAGAGAAGGCCCCTGTATTCAAGTGAATGAACAATATACATGTCATTGTGACTAAGGACGCCTGCGCTGCTCGTTTTCTTCATCACACCGTGCGGCTCACAGGGCCAGTGCCAGCCTCTGATTTCCCTGCGACCTGCGCCTTTGATCAGTGCGGTGGGTGGAAGGCAGAAGGTGCTCATTCTGTGTCTCTTTCAGTGAATGAATGCATGAATGAAAGGCTATTTCTGGATAGCAGCCTAAGAGCAGACTTCTCTGTGGAGCCTAATATCTCTCTCTTTCCATTTAAGACAGACTCACAGCATATTTTTTTGTTTGCTTGCTTCTCTTTGAATGAGCCAGATATTTAGCAAGACAATAATAGATGTTTTGTGAAATACCTAGGACTCTAGCCATTCTAGGAATATAGGAAAATGCACGCAGTAGGTGGGGGTGAGGGGAGGGGCAGGACCGTTCCCGGGGGTAGCTCCCTGTCCCCTTGCATGTGCAGGGGGACTCGTGTCTTTGCCGATCTTTCTTAGGACCTCTGTGGCCTTCCATTCTCACTGGCCTTCAGCTCCGACTTCTGGGACTGTGGCATTTCTCCCCAAGCAGGTTCGCTCCCTGTCTGGATTATGCATGAGCTCCACGGGGAAATTAGGGAAGTGTGATTTTCATTTACTTTAAAAATAAAAATCTAAACAAATATTTATAGTGTATGTTTAAGGTGTTCTTAGCTTAATGAACCTTGTTGTGAAATAATAGAGATAAACATGGATAAAGGGAAGATTACAGTCAGGAATATCAGGGATGGGATTATGTGGAGTACCTTGGTCAGACATTCCATGTAATGCAACCCCACAGTTCAAGCTCAATCCACGGGCCGCATCGCATGGAAATCAGCTAAAAAATGACCAATAGCGGATTTCAAAAAGTCGTTTTCTGTCATTTGTTGCAAATGGCCAAGTGAATCATAACTGATTTTCTTAAAACACTCTTGAAATCATACAATCCCTCAGGAGTGAGAGAATTTGGGAATAAACATTTTTGACCCCCAAATGGGTACAACATATAGTAGTTAATAATTAAATATATGTGTAATATCCAAGAGCTGTATAGTTTAGGAAAGAAAGATAAGATATAGATAAAAATAAGGACCTATGAGGTTTGGGATGATAGATTTTCTAAGAGAGAGAGAGAGAGAGAGAGAGAGAGAGAGAGAGAGAGAGAGACCTTTTCAAGTTATGGGGTTTGTGATTTTAGCAAGAAAATATCAACAAACAGAAGGATGAACCAAAGCACTAAGGAGAAGAGAGAGGATGTTGGGAAACTAGGGCCGAACCTCTGAAGGTGAGAAGGAGAGGCCTCGTGGGAAGGACCCTGTGAAACACAGTGATGAGGACTTGGTGACCCCGACTGTGGAGCTGAGAGAACCGTGGAGGCTGAGGCGTCTGGCGTGTCTTGTTTGGATGACAGACGTTAGGGGTCGTCCCCAGGGGTCATAAGTTATTTTGTAGGTCGTGGACAGTTGGAAATGCCTATAGGAACCCGTTGATTAATTAATTGTTAGGAAAGATTTGCTAGAAATTAGGAGAAGATGAGGCCACAAAGATACAGATTTTGAAGTCCTGGGCAATGGGGTGGTATTAGGGAGGCAATAAGCTCTCTTGGAACAAAAACATGTACATGGGATTAAACGAGAGGGCAATCAAGGGAGACACCTTTCACAAAAAACTTCGTGGCTGTCAGTAAGACAAATGGAATGCAAAGAATTTAGAATGCTTGTACGTAAGACACAGCCAGGGCGAGGTATGAAGATAATGATGTGAAACCCAAAGGGCCCAGGAGGGTATATGTATGAAAAGACTTAAAAAATACATACATATCAGGGTAATAATTCATGGAAACTCGCATAGGCTCCTATCTCTAATTTGTCAACACGCTCAGCTATGCGTGTCAGAGCCTCGCTCACAGATACGCCTGCGAATGTGACAGCCCCACCTCCTCGTGTCATTATTAGTGTCACGGATGGGGCAGATGCGTGTCAAGTGGCTTTCGTACATTAATGCATCTAAGTGTCTTCATGGTATCGCCTATTTGTTAGTATGTCCAGTTGTGAGAGGAGGACAACGGGGCTCACCCACTTCGATAACAGACCAGAATGCACTCAGCTTGTAGAGGGTCGCGCCGTGATGGTAATCTATGTCTGTCTGATATCCAGGTTCGTACTGTTTTGACCATTCACAGTGACTTTCCCAAGAAACCGCTGAGAGAGACGGAGGGGAGGAATGGGTGAAGGCGTTGTAGAAAAGGGCGGGGGAGAACGAAGGGGAACTGGTACATGTGGCTTTTTGTTGTTGTCTCCTTTTCCTGAAGCAGTCATCTAAATAGCGCTATTGTCTGTCGTTGTCAAATCCAACGATGAAAAGGCGTAACTCTTTGGTCATTAAAAATCTATCAGCATTATCACGCTACCCCTCCAACAGATGCACTGTTTTTTAAGAGCATACAGTCCAAGTGACTATAGAAACGGCGCTGCTTGGTGATGGTCCCTACAGGTGTTTCGGCCGCAGGGCCTGTGATGGACGGGGGTGCATCTGGGCGTGTCGGCACTAATTTTCAAA
>NW_017731507.1:180140-183902 GCF_001890085.2 Hipposideros armiger
TTATTAATACTTACAAGGATAGAGAAGGAAACCTGGGTTAAAAGAATCCAAGTTCAAATGTGAGATAGCTGCATGAAAGGGCTCAGATGATCGCGCGGGGGCTCCGGAGATGGACTAGGCCTTGGAGATGTCCTAACTCATACATGGAGGCTGGGCCATTACACCCCCACACCAGCCAGACTGCAGCTCGTCCCTGGGGGAGGAGCATGACCTTGCGGGAGGTTGCTCCCCTCAGCAGAAAGCTGATCCTGGGAAGACACTCAGCCCGAGTCATCGGAAGACCACAGCCCAGACAGCTAGGGGAAGTAGGGTCTCTGTCTAGGAAAGGGGGTGCGGGTTCCAAGGTTCATCATAGCCTCCACTACATTCCTATGCAAAACAGACTGAAAAGGCCTGCAAGGGATCACCCCTCTGGAAGACTGTCCATAAAAACGTCCTGACAACACTGTGGTAGGCAGCCAACAACGTTTCTTTGGAGGAGACACAGTGCAAGAACTGGCGACTGATGTGGACCGTGACCGTGAGGACCAGCGATGCAGGGACCCAGGTGCTACTGAGCCCGCCACTAACTTCCTAACGCTGGGTCTGAGTTTGCTATATCTATAAATTGACAATTGCCGTACTGATATCATCAAACAGAATTAAGGATTAGAAAGACGGTATACAACAAGCATAA
Source organism: Hipposideros armiger (assembly GCF_001890085.2). Classification (NCBI taxonomy): domain Eukaryota; kingdom Metazoa; phylum Chordata; class Mammalia; order Chiroptera; family Hipposideridae; genus Hipposideros; species Hipposideros armiger. Next base: position 180,817 of record NW_017731507.1, read on the forward strand.
TTCTCAGCAAGTACACGGCAAATTATGAATCATTACTGCTATCTGTATGTTTATGTCTCGTCCCCCCGACCTCTTGGTGAGTGAAATGCCCGCAGGGGCACGTGCAGACCCAAGCACGTGGGTGAAACACAAGCCCCCTGGTCCAGGTTCTACCACCTGTGTCTTTTCACTTCTCTGCTATTTGCTTCGCCAATGTTTTTTTTGTTTGTTTTTTTTCTTCTAATATTAAAAATGAGTCATTTATTTCCATAATCCCCGTTGGGTCTCAGCTTTGATTTTCCATCATCTGTGAAATGAGGGTAATAAAGCAAATCTCACCGGATTATGGAGAATCAAATATGGGGACATGTTTTATAAACTGTAAAGGTTATGGGACTTTCTCGTGAATAACAACAACGAGGACCCTGATACAATTCTTTCAAGTTAAACCCCCGGCTCAGTTCAGCAGTAAATACAAATCACACTGGCACTTAGAGACCCCTCGTTTTCCTTGGTTTTCCGTGTCAGCGCCTCACTGGACCAGCCGTCCGTCTTACTATGAGACACCATGCTATTTCTCTCGGGTGGAATAGTCAGTGGGGGCAGGAGGNTTTTTTTTTTCCTGTCAGGGCTACAAGTACTCCCGGGCTGAAGTCCAGGCATAAAACTGCTTTTTTCCTGAAAGCAATTGCACGTTTAATCACTGGCTATATTGTTCTCGGCCAGGGTATAGTATGGCTCCTGTGCTACTCTCTCCGATGGCTTTATTTAACAGTCCATCATATTAGCCGTAAAAGGTAGTCAATAGGGCAGATCAATATTTATGACGGGGTTTATGAGACAGATATGCACACAAAACAGAAAATCTTTAAGCTGAGGAATGGGTACAAGGTGACTGAGAAGGATAGATTGCTGCTAAGACGTACCTTTGAGATCTGGAAGCAGCACTAAACATATTTGTAACATTCAGCTTGTACAGCTATGCAAATCTAGACCAATTTTCATCTACACGCAGTCTTAGAAAATTTTGTATAATATGAAATCCGCGGCCTAAAAAGGTACATTCTTTCTCAAGTCACACCGGAATTTAATCTTTAATTTGGTCAATCCCAAAGTCTGTGCTCTTTCCACTTTATCCTACCATAGGCAATATGAGGCCGTTACTTACTGGTCTGTGGAATTAAAATTGGGCTCATTTTTATGCTCTTTCTAGGGATAGCTTTTGGCAAAAGTTAATTATCAACATGTGTGACATCTGTGGGCACAGTTCTCTGAAGGTAATTACACAGGGGAAGAAAGAAAGGAGAAATAAAGCAAGCTGTGCCCATGAAAGGTCGCGTTCATTTTGACACGTATTTTTTTGTGGGCTGTAGTCGCAGCCACAATATTTGGAGTCTGCACAGATTTTTCCAGGAGGAAACTGCCACAGGTAAAATGATTCCTAGGACCAGATAAAAGGGAGTTTTTGATTGGCTACTGAGACCTGAGGGTTAAGTGTAATCTGTGGACAAATTTAATAAGGCAAGACTAATTTGGAGATAAGGAAATGCCTGTTTATCAACAACACAAAAAATATGTTTGGGAGGGCAGGGGTGCTTTATAGATTCTAAATGGCTACACAGAAAATGCAGCATTGATAAATGTCCAATGACCTTTCCCGTATCAGCAGGCGTTCATATTGAAGGGATTGGAGGAGGCAGAGAAAGCCGCTCTTTCTCGGCTGCAGTCTTTTTCCAATCAAAACATCCACGCTTGTGTACGATGTAAAGGTTACTCACCCCCAATATACCAACGGACTTAGGGATGTCTTATTACTTGACTTGACTGAAAAGGTCCAAAACTAAATGGCATTCTCAAATTAATGCAAAAAAAATAATAATAACCCTTACGATTTCTCAAGGGACAATAGCTGTCCTGAGTGGGCGACCCACCTCTGAGCCCACGGTGACTGGGGCGCTGCATACCCCTATTTCCACATCGTACCCCAAACATCAACCAGGAGCTACTCCTTGGATGGGGGCCTGCTTCTGGGGGTTGACGTGGGGCAGAGGTGAGCCATGAATGCGTGTGCAGTGCCTGCCGTGCCTCAGGAGGCCAGCAGGTCGCCTCACGTACAGAAGCTGATGGAGCAGAAAGCCGACCGGCTTTGGCATTTTCGAGAACTCTTTTCAAATTCTAGTTCCAGTTGTGTGACCCTGTCCAGTCTAAATCTCAGGTAGCATCGTTTCGTTTTGTTTTGTTTTGATCTCCAAGACAATTATAAATGATGCCTGAGTCATGTTGTAGGCGTGACCATTAAGCAAGATGTTAATGCGAGGCACCTAGCTTAGTGCCTGTGTAATAGCAAGCATTTGTTGCATTCTTATTATTATCATCATCATCATCTTGTATACTTAGTTCTCTAAAACACAGTCCCCTTACCTGTACAATGATGAAAAGGATCTAGGTGGAGAGTTCTTGTAAGAATTAGGTGAGTTACAACACGTAAAGTCCTAACACAGAGCCTGGCATACAGTAAGTGTTATTTCGGTGTTAGCTATTATCAACATTATAAAACCTGTGTCATGCAAGTATATTATATTCAGTTCGCGGAGAGGAGAAATAACTTGTAAGGACCAGAAACAATAACCAGGGAATAACTAGCCAGACCCTTTCACCAGCTCCAACCTCTAAATTCCTGGGGAAAAAAAGATTCAGAGACAGAATCACAGAAACAGGGACCTGGACGAAACTGAGACCCTGACTGCAGACAGGTCCTCTAGGACATGACATCAGACCCAGAGGGAGGAGCTGGCTGGCCGAGTGTCACAGGCTCAGACTTCCCGATGGCTCATGTGTTCCCATCCTGCCTTTCCTCGGGCACCATCTGTCCTCTTCCCCACACGCCACTGTGGAGACCTCCCCCTGGGAACCTTCCTGCTCCCCCAGGGCTGCCCCTGCCACCATGTGTCCCCTCCTCAGCGTCGCTTTGGCAGAAGCCACCACGGTTCCTTTAACACAGCGGCTCCCACAGGGCTACATTGTAAGAATCACCAGCAACTCCTGGAAGGCAGATTTGAAGGCTCCTCCCCTGACGTTTACCGAGGCGTGGACCTTCGCATTCCGAA
>NW_017731507.1:187037-265521 GCF_001890085.2 Hipposideros armiger
AAGCTGCTTCGCATCTGGCCTGAAAGTAGGGAGATACTCCTGAATTATTTGGGTGAATCCCATGTTAACTCCTGAATTATTTGGGTGAATCCCATGTTATCATGTGGGTCCTGACCCGTGGAAGAGGGAGGCAGCAGAGGGAGAACCAGGGAGGTGACCGGCTGGGACAGATGTGACCTGGCTGTGCCAGCTTTTATGAAGGAGAATGGAGCCAAGACAAGGAATGGGGCCGACGTCTGTTAGCAGCAAAGGACAAGGACTTGGATTCTGCCCTGAGCCACCAAGAGGGACGCAGCCCTGCAGATGCCTCATTTTAGTCGTGGGACCCACTGCAGACTTGCAAACTCCAGAACAGAAGACAACGGATTTGCATGGATTTAAGTCTCTGTGTTTGTTATAGGGACTAGGACACAATACCGACCGCTCAGAGTGAAGGCAGGGAAACGCAGGGGCCTGAATGCTGTGCTCTGCCTGGCACTGCGCACGTGGCAAAGGTTTAAGGTTGGACCCCGGCGGGCTGTCACCTGGATGTCCCAGCCCTGTGATTTTCCTGACCTGACAAAACGTCCCCATTCCAGCTGGTGGTTCTTTGCTCTCCCCATGTGCCCAGGCACTCAAGGCTTCCCTGGGTTTCCTTTGCTTAAGTCCCTGCTTCCTTTCAGGGGGGCCGCTTGAAAAGAGGTGCTGTGTGGGTCACGTTTTGCCCACACGGGAGAATGCTTGCAGTGCCTTTTAGTTTCAGAATGTGGGTTTTCTTTCTTCCCGAAGCCAGCCCTTTCTAATGCTGCTCCGTTTGGCCACTCCTCTGTTGGTTTGCTCGTGTCACTTAGATACCAGCACTCCCTGGCCCCAGCCTGCAGGTCTCTTTAACACAACGTGGGAGGAGGTCGGGCCCCCACCGTCCGGGGTGAGTGGGCAGCGCTCAGTACAGCTCTCTCCCAGGGACGGTGCTTCCAGCTCTTGCCTGGTGGCCAGCTCCCAACACCTCCACACTCGCTGCGGGAGCATGCATTAAGAGCGTCTAGCCAGGTTTCAGAACCATCATCGAGAAACAAAATTGCGCTAGTCTAATCCCTCATTTAGGGATATGCTTCCAACAAAACTTTCATGCTGATTTCATCATGTGACAAACCAAGGTTGGGATTTCTGCCCATCAATCCGTTAATTGAGGAAAGAAAGGAAACACCTCTCACCTGAACAGCCTAGATAAGCAGCGTGTTTTCCAGTCGTTTCCTGTGTAATTGCTTTATTGCTGCAGTTTTCCTTGATGGCACGTTTGTGATAATTGACGGCGTAAAATCTTTGGCAGCATTTCCCAGCTGGGTTGGCTGCCTTCTCCTCAGCCTTCCTATAGCTTTTCATGTAATGTTGGCTTTAAACAAAGTCTAAACAAAAGGTTTGGAAATGACCAAATTACAAATACACATTTAACAAATCTAAGTTAAAAGTTAGAATTGTATCAAGTCTGGATGGCTGTAGAAAGCTATAAGTTGTCTTAAAGTTTTGTGTGCAGAAAGACACCTGCAGGCCTTGTCAAAATACAGATTCCTGGGCCTTGCCTCCTATAATGGCTGCTTGTAAGTGTGGTGTGGGGCCTAGGAATTGCCACCAATCCTGGTGCATTGATGCACAATCCCCCTGTGCATTAGGGGAAATAATTCCAGGAAAGATAAGAAAACTACCCACCCTTAGCACATATTTCTTACCTTGAAGCGCACAAACTACTCGATCCACAAGCACAGACAGGGCTGGGCTTTATCAGACATCTGAGTTCTCGGGTCCTTGCCAATTCATAGCCATCGATTATCAGTGGGGGGGAAAAATGTAGATTATTCATATCACGTAGGGAATAGAGGAAGCATCCCAAAACAGAGAGGACATGCTTTGCTGGGCGGTTTCTTTTATACCTGAGGACATGCAAGCTGTGCAGGGAGGAGGTGGCTTTGGACCCTGGAAGAATAAGGAAGCATTAGGACAGGTGTGGATGGGGGTTCAGTGACGTGATATTTAGGCGAGGAGATCCAAGGGGTCATGGTTCTGCCTTCCTCACCACCTGTCTTCCTGAGACAATGACCAGTGTGAAATGAGAAGTAAACTCCATCACTAACTGGTGCTCTGGTGTTGGTACTTGACCTCCCTGGGCAGACCTGTCTGCAAAGCTGGAGTGAAGAGAATGGTCAGGTTCAATGTCCACACACAGGATGTCTGCCCCCGCGCACCTGCCCAGCCACCAGCAGAGCCTGCCTTAAAATTCTAAGAGCTCTTGAGTACCACGTTCCAGAATGACCACGTGTCCCACTCTGACGGGACCATCTCGGTTTACGGGTGCTATTCTGGCTAAATGGGAATAGCTTCTACAACGTATCCTAGTGTGGATGATAGATATGCAGTTACCACACCAAGCACCCGTGTGAAAATAGTAAACCGGTCTCATCCTGAGAACTCCGTGAACATGGACTCAGGAGGTCAGGTTGGAAGGACTCTCATGAACATTACGACCTATGGATGGATGATTACCCAGCATGCTCCAGTCCAGGTCCCAGTCAGCATCCTCGGGGCAGACCAATTAGCCAAGCATCCCCTCTTTTGGGGAAGGAACAAAATGGTGATAGGGAAGCGTCTCTTTCCAATTGTTAGTCATCATCAATGTGACACGAGTCCCAGAGGTGCCTGACATGCCCGTAGGATGGCAGCTTTCTTAGGAACTGTGGGTACCTAGCATTTCCTTCCTTCTCCATAGCAATGGCCTCAGATGCGCTGAACTCCAAAATCACTGTTTTATCAGCGTCTCTGCTGTCGTTGCCTTACTGTCCATGGCGATAGGATGATAACCATTGGAGGGCTCCGGGATGCACATGAGAGGTGGTGTGTCTCAGAAGGTTCCAAGCCACTGGGATTTTCTCCCACGGCCATTACAGCCTTCAACTCCATGCTGCAGTTAAAGGTTGGTACCTCTGATGTGCCCTGAAAGTCTAGGTAAAGGGCGCTGTTGGTTTTTGTTTCCAGTTCTAACCCTGGCCCCTTTCCCAAGAATTCATAGTTGGAGTTCATGGTGACGAGCCCCACAAGTCTGAGTGACAGGGTTCCTTGTCTGAGGAATACTGACCCTAGTTTATTAACCAGCTCATGGGGAACTCTTCCTCAGGAAACTTTCTGTTCCTGACGCACGGCTGCCTCTGCAGGCTTTGCTTTCCTGTGATTGGCAACATTGCTGATCACGTCCGATTTCTAGGGTGAGGTCATTTAAAAGTGAGCTTTGGTTCCTACGGCTTCTCCTCAAACTGGATTTTTTTGCTTTGAAACCTACGTGACAAGAGGCAGAAATGACTTAGGAGATGCCTACATGCCTCGAATAGCATCACGCCTGGCTTCCCTCATTTACCCAAAATTGCAGAATTAGGGTATAGACAGCATTTTACCCCTGCTCAGATAACAATCTTCCATGGGTCTGAGGAAGTCATGTCACTGTTTGCTCAGGAAAAGCTGGTGTCAATATCTGTCTTCGGTGCCTCCACCATCCAGCCCTGAGGTAGCTGGGATTTCTGGGAGCCTCCCCTCCACTACACAGATTTTTTTTTTTTGAGAGGGAGGAAGTCATGATAAGAAATTATTAACAGTCTGACACTTGTTCAGGAGACCCTTCCCCACCCCTTATGTTAATTAGAAGAGGGAGGGACATTTTAATGCAGCCTCCTTCCTGTCCTTCCTAGGATAACAGCAATCATAGTAGTGTGTCCTCTGCATATCACAGAGCAAATGCGAACAGCAGAGCCTCTGGCCTAGTGGCCACGTCCCTTCTGAGAACCATGAAGATGGCGCGGGGACTGCCCGTTCATGTAGGTGACTCATGATGCTGCACCAGTGTTTTGTAGTCTCAGCCACCCTACCTGTAAGTTCTTGGATGTTTTTCTTCAGCTCATACTTTGTCTCCGCCCAGGGGTGAGCAACAGAGAATGTGCAGGTGGAGCCACACGTTGGCTGTGATGTGCCCCTGGTCACACCCAGGAAACACCCATGCTCCTCTGGGCACCTGCGTGAAGACCCCAACCTTTCAGCCCTTGGAACTATTGGGTTGTCGGAAAAATCGTGATGTATTTTTTCTGTTTTTCATTGCAAAAATGCGTCATAACTTTTCCGACAACCCAATATTTGCAAATATACTTGGGAAAGACCAAAACTATGTATGAACTCGCACGTTTCTTTGAGCACATATGACGTGCCAGGCATTATGCTCGGTGGTGGGGACTCGCTAATGGCCGGGCCAGACTCCATCCCCGTGATGTTCACTGGTGTGAAGCAGAGTAATGAGGGGTAGGGGCGTGCGAACTGGGAGGTGGGGTGGGACTTGCAGCCCGGCACTTTCCCAGTTTCACGACCTGGGGTTCAGGTGTTTTCTGGAGCCGCTCCAGCACCGGATACAGCGGGAGACTCAGGTGTACGTGGAGTGGGCCCCCCTGAGCAGCTCTCACCTCTAGCAGTCCTCGCTGAGTTAATATTCTGACCCGACAAAGAAGAAGTTGGCCTAAGAAGCAGGCAAGCTCTAGAGGAACTTTCAAGGCAGAATTTTTTCATCTGGAATTTTCTTGATGAATTTGCTGTGTGGGATGGTTCCAATTTAAGTGGGAAAAACATAAATTCTGAATCAGCACTAGTTTTTTGTTTTTTTTTCCACGTTGCCAATTTGGTAGGCAATAAAAAGAACTAATTTTTCAAATGTAAGTTATGTTTACTTTTACTAGTTAAATTGAAAACATTTTAATATTTGTATTATAAGCTTTTGTGCCATGAAATTTTCAGAGTGTGTGTGTATGTGTGAGGAGTGCTGCTTTGCTCATTTTATTATTGAGATATTGCTTTCCTGATTTATTGAAGCCCTTAACAATATCAACTCTATATGTTTCCTATGTGTTGCAAATATATTTTTCTTAATCTGTTGTTGGTTTTAAATATTTTATTATGTCCTTTTATGTACAGCAATTTAATAGTTTTATTTTATCATTCTACGTACATTTTTCTTTATGACTTCTCCCCATGGTATTAGTCTTAAAGAGGCATTTCCCATCCTGTGGTTAAAATGACTTATTTCCCTCACAGTGCTTTTAAAATTTTATTGGTAATATTTTAAACTTGAAATTACATTAGTCAATACTTGGATTAAGTACCAAACTTTTCTCAAATAATTTACCAGTTTCCCTAGTATTATTTATTGATAAATCCATCCTATTCCTCAGAGTTGAAGTCACCATCTACCATAGAAAATAATTTAAAAAAACGAATACACAGACACACACATGCACACACTTTGAGGTGGTTCTGTGCTTCTAATTTTGTCCCAGTGTTTTATCTCTATTTTGAAGCAAGTCTCAGAGGCTTGTAGACTCTCATGCGGTTACTATGTGTGGATGCCTTTAAAATTGTTTCACCGTTATTTGCTGACTGTGTGTTTATAGCATGGTTTTATTCAAAACACGGGGTGGTCGAGAAGACTATGCATACCTCTGTAGGTAGGGTTGACAGTCTGCTGACTAAGTTAATGGCAGGGACATTGGGAAAGGGGGTTGTTTGAGAGACATCTCCGAGTGAGAACTAGGAGATGGTGGTAACTGGCACATGTTGGGAGAGAGAAGGTGGAGCACAGGAGGAGTCTGAGGTTTGACCTGGTGACTAGTTCTGACATTGATCAAGTTAGAGAACTGGTCGCCAGGAGGGAGCTGAAACCATGGACTGGGCAGCCTTCCATTTTGCCAGAACATCAAGGTACATAAATTAGCAACAGTCCATGTTTCCCTAACGCCCCTCAGCTGTCAGTTTCTGGAATTATCATCATTATTAAAGTCATAATGGTTTTAATGAAGGTGTCATCCAAACTGACACTTTGAAAATAAAGTGTGATGATGACTAAATCGGAGGCTTGGCATGACCTTAGAAAAATGCTCCAGGAAACTTGAGAGCATCCCAATTACTTAAGGATCTCTGAGTCAGCCAGATGACTCATTCCATTCATTAGCTGAGCCTTAGAAAGATGTATTTGGATTGACAGCAGTCAGAGCTCAGGGCTCCCAGATGGCCCCACTTAGGCTACCACTCTGCTCTCTAGAGGAAACAGACCAAAACGCCCATAAATCCACCTATGAGTACTTTTCAACCAGTTAGACAAACAGCATATACCGACACCAGCAAACTGTAAGTATGGCTTGATTTACCTGATTGAAAATGGATTCAAACTAATTGCTCCCCACGAGTCATAGTAAGTGAACCGAGCTAGTGGTGTGTCTGGCAACATCCCAGGCACTTTCCGATTCTCCTGCTTCTGCCAATGTTTGTAGAGACTAAACATTTATCAAGACAGTTGCCTTCTAGGTTCAAATATGCAAAATTGCAACCAGATTTCTAAGCCGGTTTCCTGCAAAACGCACCCTTACCTGATCATGTTTTCCTGTGTGAGGGCCACACTGAGTGCTGCTACAGGAGGCACAGAAAGGCCTCGTGCACTTGGGGTGGAAACACTAAAGCCACCTTGATTGTTTCCTCCTGCACATTTGGGCATTTGAAGCTGACTATTTGGGTCCTCTCACTTCTTAGGTTTCAGGAAATGGGGTCGCCAGCCTCCTGGCCCAGGTGAGAGAGGACGAGAACACCTGATTCGGGCAACATGGACAGAGAAGTCGAGTGATTGGAGACAGAATCAGAAGCCATAGCCAATAAGGCGTGTGCATGGATTCGATGTGGAAGGTGAGAGAGACCCCTGGGAGGCAGGACTGCCCTGTAGACTCGGGGTGGGTGGGGGGACTGGCTCCACCGCTCCTGGGCTCTGGCGCTCTGAGCACGTGGCCTAACCTCTCGCAGCCTCCATTTCAGCCGCCTGACTTCTCTACCCCAAGGGTCCCTGTGGCCGCTGGGTGCTTCCTGCACAGGGTGCTCTTTACAAAAATTAGTTTCACACTTTCACAGTCATTTAATTTCCTTGATTCCCATGGCAACCCAGATGTCCTGGGTTACCACTGCATCGCTCTGTTCTGACAACAACAAGCCTATCCTCTGCCTGCCTTTGCCTCATCTCAGGTCCATTCTGGAGACCGCACTGGGAATTACTACCCTAACTAACGTTCCCATGGACAACATCCTTACCCAGTGATTCGTGGTAGCTGACTGTTACGCGTGTCGATGCCTAAGCCGTTCATTTTCCAGGGTGGGGCAAAGGGGGCTCTGTAACAGTGTTAGCAAGAGGCATGGACAGATGCAGTTGGCACCATAACCCAGGCTTGGGGCTGCCCATTACGCCCTTACCCACCGGGCCAGCCAGGGCGTGACTCGTGCCGCTTCATGTCCGCGAGAAAACCTTTCAACTAAGATGCATCAGCCTGGTACCTAGATGCTTATGTTTTATCCTTTCAATTCAGGGAAAGGAAGACACACTATAAACACACACACGCATGCCCTCGCAGAAGCAAACACATTTGCACACACATTTGTGGTTAGCCCTGATTTCTCGTATCACCTGTATCTACCCCCAATCTGTGAACAATTCGGATCTGCTCTCGATCCAAAGGTAGCCCACATCTGGCCAGCCTTTATTGCCACTGTTTTCTCTGCATCCCCGTTCATCCTCTCATTCGGCCATGCCTGCTGGCTTCTGTTCTTCCCTCTCAAGAGTTTATTTCCCACAGAAGAGCCACAGTGGTATTTAATAACCTAAGTCAAATGAATAGGCGCCAATGTCAAACCCTGCAGTGGACTCTCCTGATAGGAAGTGTAAATGTACTTTACTTACGCTGGCTTGGAAGAGTCTACACAGCATGATCCTTTGCATCTCCCCAGACTTCTGTCATTTTCTCTCTCATCCAGTAAACACTATTTGCTTCCTTCTTCCCTCCTTTCTCTTTCCTTCCCTCCCTCCCTCCATCCATCCTTCCAGCATTATTGTGGTTTAACTGATATGCAAATGACTGCACACATTTAATATGCATCTTGGTGAGTTTGGACATGTGTATACACTCATGATACCATCACCACAACCAAGGCACTAAACATATCCATCACATTCAAAAGTTTTCTCATGGCCGTGTGTGTTTTGGTTAAGAGGACTTCGTGTGAAATCTAACCTAGTGACATATTTTAAAGTTCACGAGACTATATTGTTAACCGTAAGTCCCGTGTTTACAGCAGGTCTCTGGAACTTGCTCCTTGTAACACAACAGAAAGTTTGTACCCAGCCCCTGGCAACCGCCGTTCTGTTCTCTGCTTCGGTGCGGTTGACTATTTCAGGTACCACATATAACTGGAATCATGCAATATTTGTCCCGGTTTTTCTCTTTGTTGAACAATCTTTGCTGTTTCTGATCTTGCAGTGTGTTTCACAGGCTGTCCCATCTTACAATATTCTTCCCCGATACTCGAATGTAGCTGTATCCTTGGTATTATGCAGACGTTGCTCAAATGTCACCTCTTAACTGAGATTTCTCTTATCAGTCTACCCTCTTCCCACAAAACCACTGTCACGTGATGGTGTTGTAGTTTTATTATAGTATTAAACTCCTTATTTATTTATTTATTTAGATTGATTGATTAATGATGAGTTACCTTCCCCTTACACTAGCATCTAGATTGGGTATCAGTGCCCAGAACAACATGTGTTCCAGCAGGAGGGATGCACTCAACACTCGTTTAATGAGTAAGAGGATCTGAACAGGATCATACACATTCATGCAGCCAAACCACCACCCATTTTTACAGATGGCCGAGTCGCCTTATCCTGATACAGGACCGGGGTGCCACTCTGGGGCTTTGTGTCTTCCTATCCCCACCATGTTTCTGTAGGCTTTGATTATTCTCCATAATAACTTCCTCATAACACTCTGCACTTAGGAAACAGTCTGTCTATTATATGTCTGGGAGTAACTGTTAGTTGTAAAATTGTATGTACTCATTTTAAGGCGAAAGAGAGAGGATGGCCCGACCGTACAGTTCGGGTTGGGGACGGCTCCAGGGTCCCATTTTCTGTGGCGTTCATCAGCCTTCCTCTTTAGTGCGTCTGCCGCTCCCCATGTCCCCATGCCACCCCACCCCCCAGGCTGATTCTGTCACTAGGAATTTCCTTTTATCCTTGGACACCCTGTGTGTACCCTCCACAGGGTTTTCAGAATGAAGGCAGCTTGTCTCTGTGTCATTATTGCATTGTTATCAAAAGTGCTTATTCATGTCCTAATCCTTAAATCAGTGATTTCTTTGGGAAACTCTAAGCGAATGTGAATATTGGCAAACACTTTTCAGTTTTTGGCACAGTCTCCATCTACATTCTTTCTTCAGTATTGCTTGTAATATCACTCTTTATTCCCTATAAGCTGGGAATGAAATTGTGGCTACTCGGGGACCTTTCCTTTAAAAAACTAGCCTACGGTTTGGTCTAGTCACATTCAGTCCAACCCAAACTGGGTCTCTGTGTCTGTTTCTTTTTTTGTTTTGTTTTTGTTCTTGCTTTTGGTGATGTCTCATGGACATGCAGTTTTATGCTAAACGTTGGTGACATGCAATGAACTTAATTTTTGTTTGCATTTGATTGTTTTTGAAAAATATGTTGAATTCCTTGTAGCCATACCTAAAATTGGATGTGAACTGCCTGTGCCTGTTAGAACTGAAATGGAGGAGGTAGGGGAAAGACAGGGAAAATATGGTGGTAAGCATATGGCTTCACATAAACTCTGAGCAAGCTGCAATTTGTTACATCTAATCCTGAATCTTTAAAGTTCTACACTTTATGCCATCAAAATGGAGAGAAGCACCCAGTTCAATTTTCTGTGATTTTTCTTTTCGTCTTGACCATGGTCCCTGCCATTTCAAATTGGCAAGAGAAATGAAAGAAAGAGAAAACACGGTGCTAAGTATTACTGAAATTACAGTGAATGATTTGGAAGCTGTTGAGATTCCATTACCTTATGCACAACATAATGAGTGTTTCCAGTTATCTGTTCATCTCTGAATTGTGCAGGCCCTGTGCGAGGCTCTGGAGGACTCAGTGGAAAACCATGTGAAATCCCGCCTCTGATGATATTTACAATTTCGTGGGGACACAGGCAGTAAACAGGTAATGCCAACAACATCCGATAAGTACTATGATATGGAACTCAGGGATGTGTGTATAGTACATGGGGTTGTTGGTTAATGTAGGTCCCTGGGAGGAAGTGACATGAGCTGAAAGTTGGAGAGAGAGTGGGGTTTAACTGCGGGGCGGGGAATGTGAGAAATCTGGGTGGGAAGGAACGCACAACTGTCCAAAAGAGACGCAGGTACTGTTATGTGTGAGGAAGCGAAAACGGCAGAACATGGCTCAAGAAGGGAAGGCCAGGGAGACCGACAAGGGATGGGCTGCATTTTCAGAAGGGAAAAGGTTACCCAACATTACAAGGGCTTGTGAGTCAGTTTAAAGAGCTGGGGTTCCGTTGTCTGCGGGCCATGGGAACCGCTGAAGGTTTTCAAGCTGGGGGAACACAGGCGGTTTACAAGAGTTCCTGTGCTGCTCAATTCCTTTGCCTCTCCAATTCTAGGTCTCGTTCGTACACTCCAGGGTCCTGGATATGTGACACGGAAGGCAGCGAAGGGTGAGTTGCTTTATGTCTGAGCCCCAGTGTCTTCACTTGAAAATGGGTGTTAATTCATGAAGTGCTAAGACTTCGAGTCGTGTTGTAATTTGAACAACGTAAGGGGTTTCATTCACATCACAGGCTATATGACAGTTTTTGGATGGATGACATGAGTCAATATATGTAACGGGCTAGAGCAGAGCTCACTGTGAGTGACATGAGTCCTGGCTGTTACGATGGGTGTCCCAGGGCCTTCTCCATGTCCCTTTCCGGCCTCTGCCTTCTCCCTTCTGGGGAAGGTGGCGCACAGCCTCAGGCCCCTCCTTAGTCCACAGGGCGTGGAGCGGCAGTGGGGGCGGAGGCCTGGCGCCTTCTCTCTGTCTCCTGGCACCACCCTATCTCAAGAGGAGCCTTGTGGGCACCTGCTGACAAGCTACCCCACCCACCCAACCCCAGCTCCACTCACAGCACCCCAATCCCTGAAAGCAGACCCTGTTGTCTACCCCCGGAGCTGAGAGTACATGCTCCTGCAGTGCCATTCGCCTTTGGGAGGGAAGACGCCTAGAACGTGACTCCTACAAGCCTGTTAGTAGGTGATAAGCTGTTAGGGATTTTAGAGATGGAGTCTCTGGACAGAGGTTAGAAGAAAGATGTGAGTTCTCAGTAGGTGCAGCCATCCATTCCACAATCCCGTGGACTCTTTGCTGGGTGGGCTGGGGCACAGCTGGTCAAGGATGGGGTGGGTCCCTCTAATGCGTGGGGGCCAGAGGCGGGACCCCAATGGCGAGGTCTATAAGCACCCTGAATTAGCGTGGTTAGACATATATCCCTCCTAGTCCCCTCTCGGCTCTCATACCCTGCCAACCTCAAGACAGAAGATAGAGACAAATTTAAATGATCGCCATGATGGGCAGCCAAAGAGGTGACACCCAAGAGACAGGAGAACATTGTGTCACCAAATGTCTACTTGTGCTTGTCTCAGTTAAGGCCCTGAGTGCTTTAACCACAGATACAGAGGCAGAAGAGGCTTATAAAAAACACAGTATCTTTCACTCAATATCTTACTTCTAGATTTGATAAAACCCTAATGAGATGTGTACAGGTAACCAGTTTTGCCAAGAACCAGAAGCCACATAGGCTCAGGAGCGAGACCAGCCAGAGTTTCAATCTCAGTTCTGCTGCTTGTTAGCTGATGAGGGTTTGGGTAAATTAACTTCCCTGAGTTTTAATTCCTTCATCTTTAAAAGTTGAGTTATAATACCTATTTCCTAATATTAGTAATAATACACACAATTGTGAATCTCAAGTGCCTATTACACTGTAAAGAGGTTGTCACCATTTTATTCTTAGCCACGTCCACCTGTTTCTTACCAGTAAAAGAGAAAATAGGGACCCAAAATATGTCACCCAGAATGCCAACTCCTTATATGTGGTCCCTTAGGCCGCAATCCAATTGTCTGTCCAAGTTGAACTCCTCAGATTTCTGTCAATATCCCTATGATTGCTTTCCATCCGTGCCCATCAGTCATCCATTCTTGGGTTCTCCCAAACAGCCAGTCCTACTTCATCCTCCCAGCTACGTCTTCCGTGAGGACAGAACCTCTTCTTGTTCAGGGACCAGGTTCCCTACTGCAGACACACCTCACCCTGGTGGGAAATCTCAGTTGCAGTCCATCATTACAGCTCCATTTCTATTTCCATACCTGATTTAAAAGTGGCCCATGGAATGCATCAAACCAACAGACCTGGAGGCCTTCCAGGGATGCCCTTGATCTTTAAAGGATGCGAGGCTGTGATGTTTACTCCCAAACATTTAGATGTCTGCGTGTCATGACCTGAGACTACGAATTACGTGGAGTCCTGCACCTAGCAGAACACAGGCCTGAGGTCACAGCCATTATGCTGAGAATGACAAAAAGAAAACATGGAAAGAACCAGACTTCTTGATTTTTACCCAATTAGGAAATGCTCAAACTCTAGATTTCTTGGTACACACACACAAATCTTTGCCTGATAAATCACTTTGGGTGGCAGACCAACAACATATCCTACCCTTTGATCACCCACTTGCCTCTCACTGAAACATCCCTTGCTTCTTTCTTAGTTGCTGAGGCCTAGCTTAAATCGTTTGTTCTTGGTTATTTGGGGGTTATTTGTTTTGTCTTCCTGATTTCCGTTCCTAACAGCTGCCAGTTTAAGCTCTATTTAATTAATCAGTTCCATCTCTATACTCCACTGGGGCAATGCTCCTACTTCCATTGTGAGATGATTGGTGAAAAGCCATTTCTAAGCTGAAATGTAAGGTCTCAGTATCACAGGCCATCTCATCCAGCTTTACCTAAGCAGCCCTAATACAGAGTCTGGCTTATGGTGCAAACCCACCAGCCCCCTCCAAAACAGAATTCAACCGGAGCCAATTAGAAGCACAGAGAAAGAAAAGCGTGCTGTTTGGATCTAACTAAGCTGGAAAGAGCACGGCCTCTCTTTCGCTAAAGAACAAAATCAAAGTCTACACCCAATTAGCAAGCTGAGGCGTTGAATGTCTCTCCTGTGAAAACGGTACAGATGGACATGAGGCATTTGAGCAGTTTAGTTGAGCAACATTGTTCCAATGATGATCGGTGACTAGTAAGCTTTTCGATGTTTAAGAACAACAGTCCATTTTCATTTTCCCACCAATTTACTAAACATTTGAAATTCTTCAATTCCTCAGTCCCTCTTCTCAATTCTGGGGTTACCGAGAGTGAAAGATAGGGGATTGGAAATTCATCAAGCAGAAAATGTCATTAAAATGTGTTTGCGACCATGGAGGTATATGCAAGTGAATGATAGAAGCAGAGGGAAAAATGGTGAAGTCAGAGCCTTTAAACTATAAACACTAGATGGAATAAGAAAACATTCATTTTCTTTTATACATGTGCTATTAATATTACTTGTGGGAGGGCTGCTTATTTAGACAGTAAATCAGAGTCAAGAGAATGGGGACAAAAGGCGGCTCCCCCTGGTGTCATTGTCCCCACAAGAGGATAAGTAACTCTAACGAGCTTTGTGAGACCCTCTCACATCTCAGAACCAAGAATGGGATGAAACAATCTAAGACATAAACTTTCTCCCATCTGATGCGAACCCGTCCCAAGGCACGCACATTCAGGATGTGAAAGGTTTACAATTTCAGTAGAACACGCCC
This sequence comes from Hipposideros armiger, assembly GCF_001890085.2. NCBI lineage: Eukaryota > Metazoa > Chordata > Mammalia > Chiroptera > Hipposideridae > Hipposideros > Hipposideros armiger. Next base: position 200,802 of record NW_017731507.1, read on the forward strand.
ACCCAAATGACCCTCGTAGCGAAGATTTCGGTGTTCTCTTTGCTACCTGCTCAGCTTCCTTTTTCTTCTTCTTTCGGGATGTCATCCAGCAAATACTCCGTGTTCAGATGGCCTTGGCTGTTCCGTGTTCCTGCTTCAGCAAGAAATGCAAGAGTCATTTGCATACTGCCTGCATAATAGACTTCTGGGAAATATGCTATCGATGTTTCCTTCGAAAGTATGTTTTTTCCTGCCATCTCGGATATTTGTTTTAATGCATCAGAAGTCGGAATCAGAATCATCAAAGGGACAGCCAGCCTGGAGGTGCTAGGAATCTTTGTTTTATACTTTTCACTTAATTGTTTTCTCTTTGCCACTGAAGCTTTAATGTGAGGGATTTGCAATTGTGATTACACCACAGCAGAGGTTTTTTTCCACTCTCCAAAGAGTGGAAAGTTACAGGTTAAAACACATTTGAACCCAATTCTTTGGCTCTTTAAAACCTGTCAAGAATGCCATATGGCATTTTTGGGGAAATAGTCACAAAATAGAAAATAATAATAACAAATTAAAAGCAAATAGTGTATTTGACATCCGGTGGTTTTGAAAATAAATGGAATATTTTCCATCCTGTAGGTTTCAAAATAAAGAATATTTTTTAGAATAAAAGAATAGGTACAACTGGCTTCTGCTGAAATCAAAGTGATCGTCAGACCAGTATACCAAGTGTATCTGTGAATGTAAAGTGTTTTACTCTAACTTCAGGTTTTGCTAAGTATGAATATGATGTAAAAATTCTGACCACCTCCATGTCAAATAGAGAGCACATTTTTTTTCTTTTTGATTATTCTCAAGCGACTATCCATGAAAACTGCCGCCAAGCAGATCATCCTAAAGCTCAGTAAACATGTAATGGACACCTGTGGTTGCAGAGTCCCAGGCTAGGTCCCGACAAAGCACTTACATAGAGCTTTCCTGACGTTTGCGTAAGGCAGATCCTATCCTAAGAATTTTTGTGGTAACAACAATCATTTACCCAAGTATCAATACAGAAGAACTCGATCAGCCAAACTAATTTGGATTGGTCCTCTGAAGCGTGCTGTACCGTTGACCAGAGTGTAGCCAGCACTCAGTCCTAATTCCCAGCTGGAGGCTGTGAGTTTCCAAAAGCATGCCTATTTCACGTTCGGCATTAGATGACTCAGTACTCAGCACAGTGAGGAAAAACAGATCACGTGTGGTGTGTACATGTGCTAAAGACGTGAAGACTTGCATACATACCTCACACCAGCTTCTGTTCTAATTGTTGCAGCGCCCCTTCCACAGCAGCCCTATGACGAGGCACAATTAGGTTTTTCTTTTGTTTTAAAAATGAGGAAAACAAGGCTAAGGGATCAGCCCAAGATCGCGAGGCCTGGGAGTGATGAAGCCACCGTGTGGAATCTGGCTCGCCGGAGAGCCCCCAGGTCAAATGTAAATTAAAAGTATCTAATGCTACTCGTGATGCGCAAGTCACGTAGAAAAGTTGGGAAGGGGAAGGAGTCTGTACTTCTAGCACCTTCTCTAGTTCAGACACATACACTTCCTAGACACACGTGTGTCTCAGATACTGTGCTAATTGGAAAGGTGAGTTTGTCTCCGTCCCTGTTCTCAAAGCACACGCGGGTTGGGGACACGTGAACAGACTTACATCCGGTGAGGAAACCAGCTCTTGGATGTCACCCAGGAGCAGGAAATTGTCCCCTGCCTTTGCCGGACTGGCCTCCGCCTTCCTCTTTTCCACCAGCTGCTTTCTGAGAACAGGACAGTCCTCAGGCAGGAAAGGTCCTCCTGGGAATGACACATTTGTTCTCTGCTTCATTTTGCAAACTCCAGGCAATTCTTAACGGTGCCCACGCAAGGCTGTCGCGCCTGTAGGGCGGGAATCGCCACACTGACCCAGCCTCCGGGGCCAAGGCGTGAATCGGTTAGCTAATATGTGCAGCCCGTTTGGAAATGTTAATGACTGAGGGCTTTTAAGACCGCGCTGTGATTTAATCAAAACACGTAAAACCAGAGAGCAGAACAAGCCATTCTTCGGAGCCCTTGCATAAACGGCTGGAGCCAAAGAGATAAAAACACCATTATAAACAAGAGGATGAAGTCTAAGCCAGAGCAAGAAATTACGACTTCTGGAGTGAGGGGAAGACCTCTGGCTGGTGTTCATCCAAAGGATGAGAGAGGGACTTACTTAAAGGAGAAGGGCGGGCCCTGGTGGAGGCGGCCCACTGGGTCAGTACTGATGGCAGATTTAACTCCTGGTGTGCTTGGCTCAGCCCAACTCCTCCCCTCCCCTCCACAGGAAATGCTGCCCAAGTTTCTTTCTATCCCTAGTTTCTGTCATCTATCTATCATGCATCTATCTATCTATCTATCATCTGTCATCCATCTATCATCTATCTCACCTACCTGCCTCCCTCTTCCTCCTGTCTCCCCAACAATCCTATTTGGGAACAAGAAAGCCAAAGCTAAAAGGAAAACTTGGAAATGTTTGAAACCCTTTACTTGGCTATTTAAACAAACCAGGTGTTTCGGGCAGGCCTCCAGAGCTCCCCCAACGGGCCGGGCAGGTTTACTCCCCACCCCCTTCCTCCAGCTTCGGCAAATGACAGGCTGCCGTGTTTCCGCCCTGTCTCTGTCCTTCCCTGAGTGCCTCTCCCCTTTGCCACTCCAATTTCCACTCAGAAAAACGCGTCTGTATGATGCCCTCAGAGCTACTCGCTCGGAAATGCCCACATTTCCTCAGCAGCAGCACTGCCTTCTGTACCCGCTGGACCCCGAGGGCGACGAGGAGGCACTCACCTCTGGAAGCTAGATTCTTGGTGAAAGGACCGTGCCTCCCTGTGTGCCCTGTCACAGTGACCGTGTGCCACAGTGACCGGCAGGGCTGAGACGGCCAATCAATGCTGTGGGGGAGAGGAGACTGTCAGGGGGAGGAGGAGGACGGAGGACAGGACACAGCTCCTGACCTAAGACTTGATCTTCTGTGGGGAAAATTGATAAAAAATAAAAAAATAAAAACTACTCATTATATTACGTAGCTTTCCCCGGAAGCTCTGAGAGACCCAAAGAGCTAACTCCTCCGGCTGTCTGAGTGATGGCAGAGCTTGGACATGCCGCCTCCCAGGGACAGTGTCCCTGAAAGCAGCAGACAAGGCGCCATTTTATCTGGATCTTGAAAAAGAAAGGACTTTCTATGCACAGACAAGAAAAGATGGCATCAGAGGCAGATGGAGGCACCCGAAGGCAGAGGGATGGTGGGGTGAGGGGTTTAACCAGACATGGGAAATAACAGCGAGGGGGGCGGGTGGGGGGTGGCACGTGAGGGCTCGAGGGAGAGGAGATGTGGGGAGATGCTTGTTTGGAGGGTCGTTTATGCCGTGTGATGTTCAGGCTTTTTACAAAGGGGGTGAACAAAATCAAAGCTCTCTCTGGACGACCAGAAAGCAAATTGCCGTGTTGCTTAATACTACAGGAAAACAAGAGGACAGAGAGCATTGTGAACTCGGAGCGGCTCTGAACTTTCCCACTTGAGAAGAACTAACTTGACTTCCGAATGGCCAGCAGGACACTATGAAGAACGCCTTCCCTACAAGGCCACTCTAAGGCAAAGGAGAATAGAGAGCGTCCACAGACAATGACAACGCGCCAGCGCGATCCGACCTGCAGCGCGCTCAACACATGGGGAAATGCATGTAAGACACGAACGGCGACACGCGTATCGTGGCAGAACTCATGAAAGAATTATAAACAGGACAGCATTTCAGAAAATAAGCGTTCACCAGAAGACACAAAGCGAATAGACAATACTTATTCATTGAATAGTTATAATAGTAAAAGAGTAGATAAAACTCTTTTGTCTACTAAATAGTAATAGTAATAAATAATAGTAAAAGAGTGGACAAAAGTGTCAGCCGACCGTCCCCAAAGACCTGCTGTCCTGGACAAGCCCACAACCCAGCCCCTCTGCTTACGGCCCTGCCTGAACGTTCCAGTAGAAGGATGCTGGTGTCCAGGCTCCTCTCACAGGCATTCATGATTGAGGAGCTAAATAAGGGGGGGACACTGAGAACCCTGGTCACCAAGAGTGGGTGCCCAGGGAATTGAAACAGAAGGGACTTACATCATTGTGATGGATATGTTGTCATTCATGTTGAAACGGTCTTCACTCACAGGGCCTTTGGATGGTGGTGCACTCAGTAAACCTGTCTGAAATAACTTCGGAAAAACTTACACATGGAAAAATGCCTTCCATTTTGGAGTGTTCAGCAGCTGTTTGAGGAACGCTGTAGAGAGGGGGCAGCAAAGAGATGAGCAAAACAGCAGAGGGAGAGCCAACAGCAGAGCAGTGTTGAGATACAGCCCAGGACGCGTCAGCTCCAGGCTTGTCCCAGTCCTGCCTCGGCGTCTCCGTTCACTTGGCTAAGTCGCGTCTAAACCCTTAACTTAGTCTCCTCAGAGAAATGAGAGCAATGAACCAAATGATTTCTTTCAGTAAGTCGTCGTTGATCTCAGCAAGATGGGAAGTTAAGTGGTGCTGGACAGTTTAGGAAAATCTTCAAGCGTACAGTGGGCCTTAGAGAAAAGCATGATGTGTGTGTGTGCCCGTGTGTGTGTGTGTGTGTGTCCATGTGTGTGTGTGTAGTATTTTCTCCCTTAGCATCTCCATCCTCGCTGACTGGACTGTGTGTCCAGGACAGGAGAACACTCTAATGATCTCTATGTGTCTCTGTTGCTGAAATGTGCAGAAACCACGTGGCTATCAGCAGCCATCTTTTCCCTCCTCTTTGCTTTGACGTGTCCCCTCGCCTCTTTCTCACTAAGAATCTGCGGCTTATGCCAGGGATCGCTGAGGGTTATTGTTCATGGCCGATTCTTCAAGTTCCTGGAGAAACTCACGCCAGTGATTTACAAAGCTGTTACTTGTCCAGAGCGATGTTTGCAGCCATAAAGCATCGTCTTGGAGGCGTGTTCGTGCTTCGCAGGTTATTTACTGCTTCCAGGGCTGCGCTGCTCCCACGTCCACACTAAATCAGGTGCCGTGTCCTGTGGATTCTTCTTCCTACACATCTCGCAGCTGTCTCCCGCCACCAGCCCTCTCCCTGTGGCATGGTGGCGACACCTTCATTCTTTCCATCCTGGACAAATGCTAGCAACTCTAAACCCTCTCCGCCATTCATCATGCCACCGTCCACACCGCTTCCAGAGGGATTGTACGTATCCCCAAGATGAAAACATCACCCTGCACAACTCTTCGCTAAACTATTTCGGGGACTCCAAGCTGCCTTAAGGAAATGCTCCAGATACTGCCAATGTATTTAAATTCTCAATTAGCAATCACACCCAGAGCAAACACCTAGCAAGAGTTAACTAGGCACCAGTGTTCTGAGTTTACATATATTAACTCGCATCAAAACACCATTTCTCGGGCCGGCCGAGTGGCGCGATGGTTAAGAACTCGCTTGGGATGCCAGAGGGCCCCGGTTCGGATCCCACATATGAGGGCCAGTGACACTGCCCTCTGCAGCTAAGATGCTAAACAACAGCTCAACCTGGAGCTGGGCTGCCGTGAGTCGCTGGCGACGGCGTAGGCTGCAGTCCCTGTGGCAGTGGGTTGCCATGGGCTACCGTATGTAGCCAGCAGCCAGCGTGAGCGGCCAGCAGCCAGCATGAGTGGCCAGCAGCCGCAGTGAGCGGCCGTCCGGAAGCCGGCGACTGATCTGCCTCACCCAGGAAGAGCGCATGATGGTGCCAACTTGGGCCAGTGAAGCAACGTCCTCCACAACTAGATTGAAGAACAAAAGGACAGCAACTTGTCTGTTCCCCTTCCCCCAATTCCCCAGCACTGTTCCCATCCCCCCAATTACCCAATAAAAATCTTTAAAAAAAAGAAAAAAAAAAACCACCATTTCTCTGATAAGGAAACTCAGGCACAGAAATGTCAAGTCATTCTCCAGGAGCGTAAGCCAGTGAGCAGGGAGCCGCAGTTCAAACGCAGGGTGTGACTGGAAAGTCGGTGCCTTACCCACTCAGTCACGTTCCCTCACCATCATTATAAACAGCTCTGCCTCGCTCTCCAGCCTCGCAGTCCTAAGCTCTCGCCACACGGCACACACACTGACACATACGCAAGCCTCAGGGCATGCCAACCTGTCCAGGGAGCTTCTCCTGACCCGGCACACTCTATATACGATCACCTCCTCACAACCTCATGGACGCCGTGGAACTTTCCAGGGCAGCGTGTATCACCTTGGATTTGACCTCCAACTGGGCCATGGTGTTCAGGTCTGGTTTTCTTACGCTGTGGGATTGCACGTGATAATGATTTGTAGAGCACGTTTGCATCGATGTTCATGAGAGATACCCGTCTATGGTTTTCCTTTCTTGTAATGCCTTTATCCAGATTTGGCCCTAGAGAGGTGCTGGCCTCAGAGAGTAAGTTAGAATCTATTCCCTCAGCGTCTGTTGTCTGGAGGAGATTGCAAAGAATTGGTCCAATTTCTTCCTTAAATATCTGATCACATTCACCAGTGAAATCTTCTGGGCCTGGTCCTTTCTTTTCTAAAGATTTGTCATCGTTTTAATTTACTTAATAGGTATAGCACTATGAACATCATTTCTGCTTATGTGAGTTTTAGTTGTTTGTGTTTTTTAAAGAATTAGCCCCTTTCATCTAAGTTATCGAGTTTGTGCATACGGAGTTGTATATAGTGTTCCTTCATTCTCTTTTTAATGCCCATGGGACTGATGGTGATGAATGCTTTTTCCAGATCTCTGATGTTAGTGGTTCTTATGTCTCTTTCTCTCAGTGAGCCTGGCTAGAGGTCAGCCACATTCAGCAATTCTCGGGCACTGCCATGTTAGCGTTCCCACCAGGGGCCTCTGCTCTGGGTGAGCGGAGCTCAGCGGTGACCCTCAGATTCACTGTTTTTCCCCCGGATTCCATGGTGATTTCCTTGCAGCCCCAGTTCCCGATGGGTCCAAGAGAAGCTGTGCATTTTCAGTTTCCTTAAGGTTTTGTTGTGGGGCCAGGTGTGATGTCTGCCAAGCACTGCACACGCTGGAGCTGGAGCTGGAAGGCGTACCTTCTACTTTAGGGGGGTCTGTGCCCCTCTCCTGGGCTATGAATCCATATCATAAGTGAATGTTTCTTAGAAAACATTCTGTACCAGAAAGTGGCCCAGCGTTGTGGCAGCAGCTTCAAGCCCACCAGGCCCCTGGCTCCTCTGACGAGTGTCATGAGTCCACCCCCAGCTCCCGTGTACGTTGCTGGTAGAGGCTCACACAGGAGATTTCATTCAGACAACTGGCCCTGGGCGGCCAGAGCTGTTTGTCTGGCAAGAGCCCCAAGCATCTTGGAGTTGACTTGCATAGCCTAGCAATCAGTGTGTGATTGTAAGCCCAGCTCTGTTGCCTTAAGTCAGCATCATCTCCACGTTAAAACTTATACTCTAGGCTTCTCTGTAGGGTCCTTCTGAGTCTGGGGACCTCACTGGGAAACTCTAATTTTTTGCTCTTCCTGCATTCTCTGATCCCACCAGCACTGTCTCACCTGCACCTTGGCTGTCTGGCTCAGCGTCTGCTTTTGTGAGGCTCGGTTAAGGTGAGTATGTGAGAGCCAGGCACATTTTTAAAATAAATTGGAGTTATGGGTCGAGATTCATTGTTTTGCATGTGGATGACCAATTCTCCCAGCACCGTTTGTTGAAAATACTATCTTTTCTCCATTGACTTGCCTTTGAAACGTTGTTGAAAATCAATTGATCTTATTAGTGTGGGTCTATTTCTGGACTCTATTCTGTTCCATTGATTTATGTGTCTGTGCTTTTGCCAATATGAGGCTGTCTTGATTACTATCGCTTTAGACTACATCTTGAAAGCAGGTAGCTTGAGTTCCCTAACTTTGTTCTTTTCCAAATTGTTTTTGCTATCTCAGTTTTTTGCTTCTCAAAATAAATTTAGAATTTGACTGTTGATTTCTTCAAAAGTCTGGCTAATGTTTTGTTTAGGATTATCTTTAATCTACAGATGAATTTAGTAGAATTAACATCTTGACAGTATTGAGTCTTCCAATCCATTGTAGTCTGGTTTATTTCCCCATTAATTTGGGTCACCTTTGATTTCTGTCATCCCTATTTTGTATACAAGTCTTGCATGTATGTTAGATTTGTGTTCAAGAGTTTTATGGTTTTTTATGTGTGTTTTTACCAATTTTCAATTGTAACTACTAGTAATAAAAATACAATTGATTTTTGTGTATTGACTTTGTATCCTATAACCTTGATGAACTCACTTATTAGTTCTCATATTTTTATATTCCACAACCCCCAAATTGGCTATGGCATATTTTTCTTTTTTTTTTTTAAAGATTTAATTGGGAAATTGGGGGAGGGGAACAGCATTGGGAAATCAGGAAGGGGAACAGACAAGTTGCTGTCCTTCTGTTCTTCAGTCTAGTTATGGAGGACGTGGCTTCACTGGCCCATGTTGGTATTATCATTGCGCTCTTCCCGGGTGAGGCAGTCGCTCAACGGCCATTGGACAGTAGCTCATGGCAGCTCCTGAAAGCTCACGCCCGCTGCCGGCCAGCCCACTGCAGCCTACGCCGTCACCAGCGACTCACGGCAGCCCAGCTCCAGGTTGAGCTGTTGTTCACCATCTTAGCTGTAGAGGGCAGTGTCACTGGCCCTNAGTCGCTCAACGGCCATTGGACAGTAGCTCATGGCAGCTCCTGAAAGCTCACGCCCGCTGCCGGCCAGCCCACTGCAGCCTACGCCGTCACCAGCTCCAGGTTGAGCTGTTGTTCACCATCTTAGCTGTAGAGGGCAGTGTCACTGGCCCTCATGTGGGATCCAAATCGGGGCCCTGCTGCTCAGAGCTGGTGTCCCAAGACAACTCCTAACCAACACGCCACTCAGCTGGCCCATATTTGTCTTTTAATACATATCTGTTTTCAATTTGCTAATATTTTGTAAGAGGATTTTTTGTTCATATTAGTAGGATATACTGTTCTGTAATTTTCATTCCTTCTAATGTTGATCTGGTTTTGGTATCTGGTTAATGCTGGCCTCATAAAATGAATTCAGAAGTGTTTCCTCCTGCTTGATTTTTGTGAAAGAGTTTGTATAGAATTGGTATTTTGTCTCCTCAAATGTTTGGTAGAATTTGTTAGTGAAGATTTTTGAACCAGTAGTTTTCTCTTTTGGAAGCTATTCCATTTCTTCAATTGTTATAGGAATATTCAGGTTATCTATTTGTACTTTATTGAAACTTATTAGTTTGTGTCTTACAAGTAAGTGGTCCATTTCATCTAAGATGTAGAGTTTTTCTGGTATATATTATTTGTAATAATTCCATGTTTTCCTTTTAATATCTTTCTTGCATTGGTGATAATCTCTCTTACAGTTCTGATATTGACAATGTGTGACTTCTATCATTTCTTTCTTGGGTCAACCTGGTTATGTATTTATCAATTTTATTGATCTTAAAAAAAAACCTCATTTTTTGTTTCATTGATTTCCTGTCAGTTTTTTTGTTTTGTTTTGTTTTGTTTTCAATTTCATTACAATCCACTCTCATCTTTATTATTTAATTTATTCTGCTTGTTTTGGGTTTAATCTGCTCTCCTCTTTAGTTTTATAAGGTACAAATTGAGATAATTGATATCTGATCATTTAAAAAATTAAAAAATTTATTTAAAAAATGCTTAAACATTTAATGCTTTAAATTTCCTGTAAACACTACATTTGCTACTTTTAACAAATTTTGCTTTCTTATATTTTTAGTTTGCTCAATGAAAAATATTTTCTAACTTCCCATGGGATGTCCTCTTTGACCACAGGTTATTTTTAAGTATTGTTTAATTTCCAAACAGGATTTTTTTCAGATATCTTTCTGTTATTGATTTCTAGTTTTATTCCATTAGGGTCAGAGAATATACCGTGTGTGATTTCAAATATTTTAAATTTTTACAAGTTTGTTTCACGGCCCTTAATATGGTCTTTCATGATGGGCATTTCATGAGCATCTGAGAGAATGTATATTGTGCTCTGTTGGGTCCAGTGTTCTTTAAATGCCCATTAGGTTAATTGATCGAACATGTGTTTCAGTTTTTTCTTTTCTTACTAATTTCCACCAACACGTTCTATTCATTGCAGAGATGAATGTTAAAAGCACCCACATATAATTCTGGATTTGTCCATTGTCCTTCTCTGTTCTGTAAGTTCTGTGAGTCATGTTTAAGGAAGCTCTGCTTTTAGGTCCATACATGTTTAGCATTATTTTGGTTTGGTTTTGCTTATTTATTCCTTTATTAGTATGTTGTTATTATTATGAATGGCCTTCTTTATTCCGGTAATAATACTGCTTCAGTAACCTTTCTTATGTTAATACAGCTATTCCAGCTTTATTTTGTTAGTTTTTGCATATTATATTACTTTCCATCATTTGCCTTTTAATCTATGTTGCACTTAAATTAAAAAATCAATGAAAAGTATTCAGAAAACTTGAAGAAAGTGAAAAGTTAGGGCATAAACTAGGAGTACAGTATAATATTATATATATTTTAGTATATCTATATGTTGTATGTATAATGTACCTATATATAATATTGCATAGCTTTGGTTCTATTTGTAATACTCTCTGCCAGAGTAAAGCAAACCCTAGCATAAAACAGTAATGCACTTTGAAGGTTCATTTATGATTTCTCCCATCTTTCAAATATGAACTTAATAATAATAAAAATAATTATAACAGTAATGGTGACAATACCAATAATAAAGCTGACAACAGCTACATTTTCTTAGATTTACTATGTGCTAGTAATAAGTTCTTTCCCTACATAACGTCATGTAACCTTCCTAGGACTCCTCTGGGTTATAGCTGCCTGTTAACACCATGTTGCAGCTTGTGGTAGGCAAAATTCCCAAGACGCTGCCTCCCCAGATTCTTTTTTTCTGGCTATCCAATCAAACCATGAACTAGGTACTGCTGTGAGGAGACTTTACAGATGTAACTAAGATTGCTCATCAGCCGAAATTAAGACAGAAGGGATTTCCAAGCAGAGCTAACCTAATCACACAAGCCCCCAAAGGCGTGGAATTTTCTCTGGATGAGGTAGGACAGGGAGGCGTAAAGGGAAGTCAGAGATCTGAAGTATGAGGAGTGGGTGCCATGGCAAGTGGAAGATGGAGAAGGCCAGGTGAGAAGGAATGTAAATGGTCTTCAGGGGGAGAGGGGCTTTCCGTTGACAGCCAGTGAGCTCAGGAAACAGACCTCGGTCCTGCAACCACAAGAATTGGGGTTTGCTGACACCCTGAAGGACCTTCAAAGAGGGATCTTCCCCAGAGCCTGCAGATCAGAGCTGGACCATCCAATACCTTGGTTTTGGCTCTGCAAGACTCTAAGCTGAGACCAGCTGAAACCAATCCCAACTTCTCACCTACAGGACTAGGATTTAGCAAATGGTTATTGCTTTAAGCTGCTCCCTCTGTGATCACCTGCTACACATCAAGAAAAAATGAACAAAGAGTTAAAATTAAACTTAGAAATACTGCATAACTTGCCCAATTCGGTCAGACTCAAAAACCCTTATATTCTGCCACTATACTAATGCAAAAAGAATACCTTTGTGTGTGTGTCTGCCATACATTTAAACTCCTTTCTCTTGTCTAAATGCCATGTTCTCTCTTTTTGTCATCATTACCAACTATTAATAGTTCTTTGCATATAGTTCTCTGAAGCATCTAGCACCACACAAGCACATAGCTGGCGTCCAAGAAAGGGAAAAAAGTCTCATTAAACTGATTTGAATTCTTAAATCTAATGCATTTCTTATCCCCCTCAGATTGTAGCTAAAAAAGATTTTAATGAAGCTTGCATAAATCAGAATGGCTTATATGGTCTAATAGTTAACCAACCCTTAATTGTGCAGTACTTTGAAATTTAATGACCATTATAGAGAATTCCATCAAGATTAAAATGAACCGGGGAGGATCACTAGTGAAGAATGAATTAGAACAATCCACATAACTGATGTCGAAAGTGGCATTTTTTGCTTCTACCCTCCTTTGGGAGATGTTGCCGTTAAGTTAAAATTGGGTCTATTGTTCAGTTTTTGATATTTTCTGTTTCCATTGTTTGCTGACTTGAGTTGTCATTTGCTGACAAATGGGACAATAGGTATAAATCAATCAAGGTTTTTCTGTATACAAGGACAGTGGGAGGAGAAAACAAAGGGTGGGGGAGACATACGTAATCTGATCTGGATTCTTGACAAAAGGGCCTTTAAAACATTAAAGAAGAAAACACAGGGCGCGTGCGCAACCACAAGAACAATCGATACCCAAATCCTTTTACTTTGTCGTATACATTGCCTCAACAACGTTCATAGAAACACTTCAAAATCTTAACCAGATTCATCACTCTTTCATGGAGCTCCTCAAACGGACCAAGTAACTCTGTTACATAAACTACCTAATTTCCTTTTCAACATTTCCATAGAGCAAGCAAAGCAGATATGTTATTCCCAATTTACCAATGAGAAAGCAGGTACTCAAAACTCTCACCAATGCCAGAAAACTTATCTGTAACATATTATGGAAAAAGCAGCATTAAGCCAGGTGCTAACTAATATGTCAATGACTATTTTATGATATCTATGTAGCTGTCATTAAATCAGAATTTAAAAAGAAAAAAATCACTCCCTCAAAGAATTTGCCTTCACATGTTGAGTAACCATATTTCCCAAACCTAAAATAGAAGTAAGTATACAATAGAACAAGGAGACGTTATCTGAAATCTCAATGACCCAGAATATCCAAGGCATAGAGGGTATTGTGTGCATATGCGTAGCTACTGTAGATGATGAAAGGCGGCACCTTTATAATTCAGAAAGTTTGACAAATACAAGTAGCTCATCTAGATGCTCTGATTCGTACAGAGTTTACTAACAGTGGACACAATAACCCCTGGGCTGGGACTGTGACCACCTCCCTCCTAGTGAATTGCTTCATATATACAAAGAAAGATGATGTGAGGCAAGAGTAGGTGATGAAGATGAGCCCAAATGACAGACTCCAGTCTGCCCTCCGTTTCTGACACTGCCGTGGGGCCCACACCAAGCCTGTTGACCCCAGGGGTGGTGACGCCCTGTACTAGAGACGGATAGGCCAAGGTCACGAGTGACACCGCCCCATTGAGTTCTGCTCTGAATTCACACTCACTACACCTGAAACTGCTATTAACCTGACATCCTAATAGAGATTTGCTTTTATGGACAAACGGTCCTGATCAACCAAAACAAATATCCAGGTTACTTAACAAAACCAGTCAACTCCTTCTAAGTTACTAAACTGGCATCCTGGTGGGTACATTCGTCTCAGGTGAGCTCAGTCACAGAAGCTGATTCATCCTTGTTGAACTGACAGGAGCTGTTGAGTCTGCCAATCTGAGGGTCCACCTCACTCTGTCAATGGCCTTTTAAGCCAATCACACGCCGACAAATACCACATGCCCCTCCTTCCATAAGGATTGGTCAGGAAAGCCGCCATTTGCACAGGAAGGATAGGTTATTATGCAGCCAATAGCACTCCTCTCCCTACCGATGGGGGAGGAGCGGGTATTCCTGTTCCACTGAGCTTGCAACTGGCCACGACTTGCTGTAGGCAATAGAGTGTGAGGGGGTAGGAAATGGGCAGCAACTTGAAACATTTGTGTGGTTTCATACATCCCCCTGTGCTGTTGTAATCTCCCAGCAGAAAAGTAAACTGCAGGTGGTCACTGCCTCTGCAACCCAGGCCTCAGAAGGAGACAGGTGGGCTAGACCAGATCTTACCTGTAGCCTGTAGACACTTCACCAGATCCAGGTGAGATCAGTCTTGTCCCTCCCGAGCAAGGAATAAAAACGTTTGTTGGATGCCACTGAGATTTTGAGTGTCTTCTTTCTGTTACACTAAAAAAGAAGAAGGTAAAATCAATCAATCAATGAATGAATTAGTGCATTCTGGTGTTTGCTACAATTGCTTGACCTTTGTACTTTTCTTGACCTCTTCATGTTTAGATTACATTTCTGCCCAGGTCAATGCCAGTTACCAGAATGTCCGTTTCTGTCCCCCTGGGTTTGGTTTTGGGCCTCAGGTTTTTTTAGTGTTTAGACGCCAGCTATCTCCAGGAAACGAGTCTGTCCATGGGCTTCTGGGGTCACCTGCATGGCTCCGATTAGAATCCTTCACTTTATTTTCAATCTTCTGGAACAAAAGCTCAAACTGGCACCGTGGCTGGGCCTGCGTTGGCTCTCTCACAATAAGGTCAGCACAGGGGAGGCCGTGGCCTCTGACGGCCCAAGGTCAGGCTACTCTGAAGCCAGAGGCAACTAGCAGCCTCACTGTGCTCTCAGTCCAGACCATGGACTGCTGGGAAAGGCAGAGAACAGAGACCGGCCTCTCCAGTGTCCTAGAAGGTTTACTGGGAAGGCAGAGGCAGGGTGCCTAAGGTGGAACCGTCCCTCCCAGAGCTCGGATGTACTGGGCCTTCTCAGTCCCCGTGGTCAGCTTCAGTGTGGATTTAGATCCAGTTATGGCCGACAGTAAACAAAACTAGGGCTATTAATAGTGAAAAGTGGCTGTGTTCCTTGCTCTCATCTATTGTAGAAGACAAAATCTAGGCATAAACGAAATAACCCCAAATATTTGAAATTAGAGAACAACAAAGATTCAGCACGGCTTAGTTGGTTTACCCAAGGACAGAGGGAGACCTCCCGGGTCAAAGCTGCCACACTGAGCCCCCTCCCCCACACCCCATCCCCCCATCACATCATAGGGATGCTAATGGCATGGATAGGAGGCCACATCAGGAAGTGGATGCAATTAGTGGGAAGGCTCAAAATGATTATAATTTAGGATCTTGAAACTCTTGTGCAAATGACTCTGCATCCGACCAGGACGTTAGTCCAAGGGCACACGGTGGTTCAAGTGACACTCAAAGTTTGCTAAGATTCACCAACCACATGTGCTCTCTCTCTTATCTGACATTTCCGCAGTCCTCATAGGGTTCAAGGTGAAATGGGGAGATAAGGCCAGCAAGGTGTAACAATCATTATTCGTGGTATGTTACAGGTAGCACTGTTTCCACAAATGTATAAAGGTGTTATGAATGAAGGAATACCTAGATAGATATGTAAATTCACTGTCAACAAAGACGGGGATTGGCATTTTGAAATAACAGAAAATATATGCATTGGTCTCTGTTCCCTGTACCTGGCACAGTGCTCCTAAAACCCTTGGAATTTCCTGAGTGGTAAGAGTGTGGCTTGTCCTAATGAGACAACTCCCCGTGGGCTCCTGGATGGCTTCAGGAAGGTCACCAGGAAGACCAAGCCATGATTGGAAGCCGGGAACTTTCAGACCCCCCCCCCATTTTGGGGGAAGGGGAGGAGGCTGGAGATTGTGTTAAAGGTACCTCATGAGCATGGATGAAATCTCCATAAAAATCCCCAGGTATGAGGTTTGGAGAGCCCCCAGCCTGGTGAAAACATCCACGTGCTGGGAGGTGGTGCACCCCAACTCCATGGGGACAGAAGCTCCTTGCTCAGGACCTTTCTGGCCCTCACCCTGTGCACCTCTTCCTCTGGCTGTTCATCCTGGTACCCTTTCTCATAGCGTTCATTATTTAATAAACCAGTAAGCATAAGTGTTTCTCTGAGCTCTGTGAGCTATTTTAGCAAAGGCTCAAACCCAAGGACAATGTCATGGGGACTCTGATTTACAGCTGGTTGCTCAGAAGCCCCCAGACTTGTGACCGGCATCTGAGATGGGGGGGGCTCTTCTGGGACTGAGTCCTGTGGGGTGTGCACTAGCTCTGGTTAGTGCCAGAACTGAATGGCGTTTAGGACACCTGGCTGGTGTCACAGAGAAGAGCTTGGTGTTAGTAATAAATGCACACACCTGTGTCTGGGAATATTGTGAGTGGTAGTGGTGTGAGAAGAAAAATAATTTAAAAATTAGGGGAAGTTTGTTCTTGGTGGAGCTATTGACCATTCACTCTTTTGATACAGCTGTTGCATGGAACTCACTCTGGAAATCGGGGGTGTAGACATGAGAATATATACTTTGGCCACAGGACCGAGTCTGAAGTGAAATTGTGACATTGTTTCTTTAGCTTCACACAAAAGAGAGTCATAGCTTACACTGTCTATACTTAATTTTAAACAAA
The DNA here is from genome assembly GCF_001890085.2 of Hipposideros armiger. Lineage (NCBI taxonomy): Eukaryota > Metazoa > Chordata > Mammalia > Chiroptera > Hipposideridae > Hipposideros > Hipposideros armiger. Next base: position 217,029 of record NW_017731507.1, read on the forward strand.
TAGTTTATATAACTAGCAATAGTAGCAAATGTATACAATAAATTTTCTCTCGTTCTTTATAAAAATATTTAAAATTTTCCTGCACTTTTCTATCCCTCAGAACACTAATTACTCTTGTTTTCTTTTAATTAATCCCTCCATCCCCAGTCTACAAGCAAATCTCATTATTGGATGCTAACTTTCAAACACACAGATAAGATATTCTTTGATGAGTCTGTCCCTATAATTATTTGCAAGATAATCTTTCATTTAAATATTAGCAAATCGTTGGCTGTCTCTTTTGCATACTAATGAACTTTTCATTGACAATTCTCTGTGGTTATGTTCTTAGTGCAACTTTTAAAGTAAGTAATGCCCGCTTACAAGCTGACAAATGTGCTGTTGAAACATTTCGTTTTCTATCCACCAGCTGTCCGTGCTGAGAGGCGAGATGTAATGAACCTTCAGAAGAGGCATAGTACTACCTAGTCCATTAGGGTATTTTATTTCTAAGTTTGAGAGCAGCCAGTTGCGAGCTTAAATATTATATCACCGAGCTTTTGATTAGAATGTATTTTGTTATTCATTTTAACCTTTAGATGTTCAAAATGTATTTCTAATTCATGGTTTTTAAAAAAACAGGACCCCAAAAGTGATAGCAGCTACTGTGTTTCTTCACTGAGTGTCTGGAAAGAAGACATGGTGATTCACTTTGAGCTCAATTGGGTTCTAGTGAGTCAGCAACAAAAGAAAATCTCAGTGGGCAAATCAAATAGCTTCCACTCATTTCGTTGTCCACAAAATCCTTCTGGACACCTACTATGTGAATGTCACTGCAGAATGTGTGTACAAGCGTAACGTCAGCGTGTATTCCTGACATAAAACCCAGCATATAGTTGGTGCTTAATCGTTAGAACTCTTTTACCCAACTCTCTATTCTGCTGAGACTTGGGGTATAACAGGTCACAGGAGCTCACAGAGGTGATCACGTCACACCAACATTAAGGGGTGAGCAGGGACACTTTGGGCCATTAGCTCCACGAGATTTTAATTTCCGGTAGAACCCAGAGGATTAGTGGCTGCCGGCCATTGTAAGAGCAGCCAGGCTCTAGCACTGCTCTGCTGTTCATGGAACCAGGGGCCTATCTTCTTTTATCCTGAGCATAAGAGCATTTTGATTGCTGTAACTACTCACAAGGATAGGATTTTCAAAAGCAGCCTGTACCCCAAATACGTTGCCGTAAATCCCTTTTCAGTTTCACAGACCTCCTGCAGAGCACTGCGACTTCCTCTCTTGGGGACTCACCTCTCCTTCTGCTTGAATGCCAGGATTTGTCACTCAAATCCCTCTCAGAGGAGCAACTGCAACCCCTTGCTTTCTCTTCCCTCTTCACAGAACTGTAATGCGGGGTGAACTGAACCTCTGTGTGTGCCTACCAGAGTGGCTGACCCACCAGAGAGAACCCCATGGCCAGGGAACTGGCCTTGCTTTAACACGGCGATTTCACACTCCCCGCAGGCCCTCGGCACGGAATACCTACTCCGCTTGTTCTCCTTTCTGAGGTGAATATTTGACACCTTCTCTCTTCTCACCACACGTCCCACTGTAATTCCCGTCTCCACTCTCAGCAGTGAATCTAACGCCATGGTTTGGAAACCAGTCGACATTACAGAAAAAGAGCTCATTTTTGGTGCAGATGGAGTATTCCTTGAAGGCTGGGTTGCAAGGTTGCCAGTCCTCTCAGCTATTTTGCAGTATTGCCAGTTTCCCTTCCTCTTATTTTACTTTGCCTCCAGCGTAGCTGCCTAGACTTCTGCCAGAGACTCATAATCCTTCTGTACGAGGGGCTGCTGGCTGGGCCAATTATCACCCCCTCCCCTAGTTTTCACTTATTCTTGTATTTCTTTCTCTGAATCCAGGACTCAGGCAGATGCCCGTGAGAGCTGGGCTGGAGGAGAACATCACAAGGGCACTTTTTAGAGCAGAATATGAAGGCGAGCCCAAGAGGTACCGTGAGGAGACACATTTTACTCCGAGTTCTGTCTCGTGAACTCGAGGTGATAAGCTTCAATAAATAACAGACATCATAAGTTTTAAGCCAAATACGTATTTGTCATATGGACAGTGGATGTGAACATGAAAATTGCTTCTACAGATTATTTTAGAAAATTTCCTTATTTGTACTTAAGACATTTCATTAAATATATAGCCTTCATGGACATTTGAGTTTTGTATTTCTTGTAGGACTGATTTAAAGCAACTGAGCTGCACTTGTTAAATCATTTGTATGGAAGTTTATGAAAATGTGATGTCCACCTTCCCTTCCAAACTCTGACTCAATGAAATCAGAAACAATTCACTCATATGTTTCTTCATTTTACAAGAAGAAATATATTGGGTTGTCAGAAAAGTTATGACGTATTTTTCTGTTTTTCATTGCAAAAATGCGTCATGACATTTCTGACAACCCAATACTATTTCTGGTTCTTTAATTCTAGGTTTTGATATTTAAGATAAAATCAAAACAGATAGAATAATTTCAAAGACCTTGCATTCTGTGGGAGGGGGTATATAAAGAACCTACATCTATATATGTTGTTAGATGCATTTCTGTGTGCAAATTGTGATAAATACTATGAATAGGCATAAAACAGGCTCAGGGAAAGGAACTAAACGAGTCAGGGATGGGTAACTTGTTGATACAGAATTGTCAGCAAAGGCCTCATCAGGTTGGACACACGTGATCAGGGACTTGACAGAGAGCAGGAAGCAAGTCCAGGAGACACAGGTGGGAAGGCCCTGAGGAGAAAGGATGCTGCGTGTGCTGGACAGGCGGCCGGGAGGCCAGCAGCTCTGCGGCAGAGTGGCTGAGAGGGCGAGCCGAGGGGAGGAGCTCAGCGAGCGCCACAGGCGGCAGACCGCAGGGGACTGCGTGGGCAACGCGCAAGATGCTGGTAGAGCTGAGATGATGGGGGAGGATTCTTAGGAGGTACGTCACACGCGCTGCCAGGAGACCGAAGCGGATTCCCGCTTTGGCTTTTGTGTTGAGTAGAACCTCGGGAAGGGAAAGGTGAACAAGGAAGTGAAGACACCTGGTGAGAGGTTAACAAGATAATGAATTAAAAGGGAAAACGTGGAGCAGAGTCGGGATGTTGATGGTGGACCAAGTAAGAAGTGGTGAGCTATTAGACGTGCTCCAGGTTTATTTCAAAGGCAAAACCAACAGAATTTGCTGGCAGATGTAATTTGGGGGGTCAGAGAAGGCCCCAAATGGCCGACTGGTTGTGGAACTAAAGGAAGTAGGGAACCCATAAGGAGCAGATTGGAGCAGGGAAAACAAGCATTTGTGTTTTGCTATGTCACCTAGAGATGTCTGGGCAGTCGGGTCACAGGTCACGTTAGTAGGAGGATGAGTAAGGCTGGATGTGCCTGGGGGCTCACAAGGCAGGACTGCTTAGCTGGTGGTTAGATCATGAGTCTGAAATTGGGAGTGACATTCGGACTGTAGATAAAAATTTGGGAGTTTTCAGAATTCATAAGATATTTAAAGTCATAAGAATGAATGATTTTAACTGTAGTTTAAACAAACAAAAAAAAAGAATGAATGAATAAAACTTCCCAGTGGTTAATGGCCAACCAAGAAAGGGGGGGCCCCGGGCCCGGTCCCGCCAGGCCCCGGGGCAGGGAAATTGCAGGTAAATCATTGTGGAGGGGGTATGGGGGGCATGTTTTGTTTTCTCAGTATGACAGGTAGACGCTTATTACACACAATCGTACATTAAAAGGGGTCCGTAGTGCCAGGTGGGAGGAGGGACTGGCTGCATAGGGGGTGGGTGACACTTTGGGGGTGATGAAACGTTCTCTATATTGATTGTGGTGGTTACATAACACTGCAGTTGTCAAAATCTGCTGTGTACTCTGTGGAAATGACACCTCGCTAAATCTAATTAAAATACTGGAAGTATAATTTATGTGGATATTACACTAACCGAGAATTACGTGTATCATTGGTGAACGTCACAACGAGTCAGGGACTAAAGTCCCCAGGGCTAAGGGCTTGGGTTTTTGCAGGCGACTTAAACCAGTAGTGTTTATTGCTACCTGATTCCATGGGTTGCAAACCTGCAGACTATTCGGGAGGAGGATAAATGAACGGAGAATCTTACATCAAAGCTTTGGGGGGGACATCGAATCAGAAGGGAGCCTCCTGGAGCTGCGTGAGGGGCGTGGATGAGTAAGTAGTGGTCGTTTTGAGATTTCAGGAGAAGCAGCGTTCTCTGTGGTGAGCCTGGTTCTTGTTGGAACAAGAACACCCCCAAAAAGTGAGGATTGAGGCTGAGGGTATAAGGGAATTCCCTGGTGACCATGGTTCCAAGGTTAGGATGGAAGTGTTGAGGACACTGGGCATGCGTGGAGGAAAGGTCAGTTTAGAAACATGCAGCGCAGAATGTAAGGGGTGCAGTGGGGGGACCTGGCTTACCAGCAGGTGGTGGCAGATGCTGCGGCATCAATGGTGCACGTGACAGCCTTGGTGCTGCGGCTCTGAGCAGGGCAGGGAGCCCCGAGGCCAGGTCCTGCATGAGGACACAGCTTATGGGGGGGCCCCTCTCCCTTGTGCTGAAAAAGGGAAGTTCCCTTGTGGGAACAGGGAGGTCTTCCCAAGGTCACATGGAGGCTTTGGAGACTGCCTCTCTAGGGTCTAATTCTGTGGCTTCTAATATCTACCATTCACTCGATAAATACTTATAAATGGATGGATGGATAAAGGAAACAGGAAATTAGAGATTAATCCTTTGTCTAACTGCATTTCTTGATATCCAGTCTTGATTTTTAGAATCCATAATGATGTATGACAACGATCTTTCTAATAAAGTGAAACTGTCAATCTCCCCATTCGGATATCTGTTTCATTCATCCTCACTCAGCTCCATCAGAAATCCTGCTGACTGACTGGGCCTGAAAAAATTCACAGGAGTGAAGTCCGCTCTCTTCCGTAGACAACAGGCAGTTGCTTACTCTTGTATTGCGTTAGCTTAACGCGCGATCAGAGAGTGAAACGCCCAACATCTAACCAAGCCGCATCGTCCTCTGATCTGGCTACTTTGGGAGCTGGTTTACACGTTCAAGTTTCTCTCACTGATAGAGCGCTTTCAGGAGACACCATCCCAACACAGGAAGCCAAGAGCCAATAGTTCAGTGTTTATTATCAAGCAGGCTTGACCATGACTAGTTCCAGCCCCCACCATGGCAACCTTGGGTCAGGCAGACTCCAGTGTTGTTACCACGGCAACCTCGGGTCAGGTGGACTCCAGTGTTGTTACAACAGTTTGTGCCTTCCCTGCTAATTTAGGCGGCAGTATTATTGCCATTGGCTTTGACATTTGCTTGTTTTGCTTCTCCTGGGGTTCTTTCTCTTGCCATGATTGTATCCACCACCTTCCACATACCTCTTCAGAAATCAAACATTGATAAATGTGTTTTAAGGACAAAGAGGAAAGCTGTTTAGAGCTGACATGGAATTTTCTCTTCTTCCCTTCACGCTTGTTTACCAGGGAATGAAAGCCACAATTACTTTAACGTGATCATGGGTTTTTGCACCAAGGCTGAATGCACAATTGCTCTTGGCTTGGGGAGTAAGCTTGAAAAGGGAGACACAGAAAGGTGATCAACTGGGTGTGTCTGGCAGACAAAAGGAGAAGGTTCAGGAAGGACAGAGGGCAGAGGAAATGGCTGCAGAACCCTCCCCCCCCCCACCCTGTGCAGAATGTCCACGTGGCAGTTTAACCATTTCCAGACCCCCTTTCCCTTCCTTATTCTTAAATAGCTAATTTTCAAATGGTCCATCAGAGCTGTTAGCCTTAACATGAGGTTTCCACCTTCTCAGTCAGGAATGTGACAGGATTTGATTGGGTTTAATCATGGAAATAGTTTCCTGAAAAGCAGTCTAACTGTGGGGGCTCCTAGGGCTGAGGGGACACCCACACGTGATCTCAGGCACCTTTTAGCTTTGAGAAGCCTCAGGTATCTTATCTTTCCTGGAAAATTCAGAGATGCTAATCTCTAAAAATCATCATATGGTTATTTGAAATGAAATGAAATAACAAAATACGGTAACATCCTATAACATTACATAAGTCTATTTCATAGGTACCAGACTGATGCCAGCCCAGAGTTCCAGCTTTAAAACAGGGCAGAGCAAGGCTTGAATCTATGCTGCCACCTACTGGGCGTGTGGCTTTACACAAGCCTCTTAAGAGTTCCCTCGTCAGTAAATTGACTTAATAATTCCTTTTTTGCAATCGTCAGTAAATTGTCTTAATAATTCCTTTTTTGCAATTTTTTATCAGCATTTTGGCAAAAGGTGCAATGCTTAGACACTGACTTTTGACGGCAGAAATGCTATCCAGAGTTTCCTGATGATAAAAACCACTGGAAACCTTTGTTAAAAGTAGCAGCTGCCAATCCCTCCTTTAGAGAGCCTGATACAGCGGCTTAGGGTGGGGTCCAGAGGGTGCAAACCCTAGGTAAGAAGGGTTTGGGAAAGACTTCTGGAGAATGTGAGATCCCAGCTGGTTTTTGCAAGCTGGTAGGATTTCTGGAGAGGCAGCTTATCGGGAGGCATTTTTAAATAGAGGGGGGATTGACTGACAGGATGTCCTCACAGAGATGGAAGTCTGCAGGGCCCACTACGAAAGGCTGTAAGGTGGAGTGGTTAGAGCGTAAACTGAAAATACAAAGAAATGGGCGTAAGAGTGGAATATCATATACCTGGCATTAGAATCTGAACAGATACAATTCTTACAAGTATGAACAGCAGAAAGAGCCAGGCTTCACTGGGACCACGGCATATATGCTAAACGTTTGGATAATCTGTTAGGCAGTAGAGTCAGATGAGAGATAAACTCATTTCGTCACATATACAGTCACATTCTATCACACATACAGAGTCACATTTCTGTAGACACACTCATTCTCCACACTTGTTAGAGGCAAGCCCGTGAAGACACGCAGTGCCTCCATAGCAGGTCATGAATATAAATGTCTACCCTGAACTTGCCCGTGCTGCCTCCGATGTTTCTCCAGGAGACTGACCCAGCCCACGCGATGGCTCTAAATGGCTTATGTTCTTCTCTAAATATACTGCACTTTTCCGCTCCCTGGAGCCTCAATGCCAGCCTTCAGTAAATGCTACAAGAATCTATTTTGTTGGTGATTTACCTACCTACGGGGCTTGGCCCCCCGCTTCCTTATTTAACTTCCACATTGAATTTAAATGTTTTGTATTTATTTTTCACCAGGAATCATAAGCCTGAGGCCACTGAATGAATCTTGAGTAACAGAATAAATGAGCTGGACTCATTCCAGCACCTAATTCATTTCCTGTGAGCTGAGGGCATTAGCTATTTCGCACCAATAGGATCTCTTTCATTGCACAGGTCTGCCTTCCGTTAAAATTAATTTGAGAACAATCGTAATTGTCAATACAATTTTTGTTGTTGTTGTTATGGGTCTCACGCCAGCATGGAAATGGTTTAGGAAGTACACTGTGAAGGAGTGTTGAATTATCCAAGAAGACATCAGCTGGTGGATTGTAATATCTCCTGAGCGGGTTGCCTGCCTTTAAATTGGTCTTCCTCTCTCTCTTTTTAATAGACTTTATTTTTTAGAGCAGTTTTAGGTTCACAGCAAAATGGAGCAGAGGGTACAGCGGATTCCCCTTACCCACTGCCCCCAGACGTGCACAGACTTCCTTAATATCAATAGTCCCCACCAGAGCATTACATGTATGACAACTGATCAACCTTTATTGACCATAATCATCCAAAGCCTATAGTTCATATGTGTCCCCATTTGGTGTTGTAACAAATGTATAATTATGTGTAGCTACCATTATGGTATCGTACAGTATTTTCACTGCCCTAAAATTCTCTGTACTCCATCTATTCTGCCTACCTTTACATCTAACTCAGCGGTTCTCAACGTGTGGGTCGCAACCCCTTTGGGGGTCCAACGACCCTTTCACAGGGGTCGCCTAAGACCATCGGAAAACAAAAAGATATTTACATTACGATTCATAACAGTAGCAAAATTACAGTTATAGAGTAGCAACGAAAATAATTTTATGGTTGGGGGTCACCACAACTTGAGGAACTGTATTAAGGGGTCGCGGCATTAGAAAGGTTGAGAACGGCTGGAACTCTTGGCAACCACCGATTTTTCTACTGTCTCCATGGTTTTGCCTTTTGCAGAATGTCACATACTTGGAACCATACAATATGTATCCTTTTCACATTGGCTTCATTTAGCCATATGCACTTAAGCTTCCCCCATGCCTTTTCATGACTTGATAGCTCATTTCTTTTTAGCACTGAATAATATTGCATTAAACTAGTGTTTCTTAAACAGTGATTTTAGATATGTATAGGGACACAGCATTAAATCAATATTGAAGTATGCAAGAGTAAGTTATTTCTATTGTTAAGTTGCATTTAAAACTTTTCTGATCATACCAAAGTACATTTTCAGCAATATGACTACTACTGACTACATTTTCCCATAGTGAGGTCAACTTTCATTTTAATATACTACACATGTAAGCAAAAACAAGGAATCCTTGCAAATTAACAGGATATATCTATTGAAGAGTAGAAGTTCACATAAATTTGATAACATTAGTGGGTCACGTGACTGCTGCAAAATTATAAAGGTCATGTTATAATAACAGTGGTTTAGGAAACTCTACAGCCAAGATGGCGTTTTGAAATCCAATTGTGATTGTGCCGTACCCTTCTCAAAGGCCTTTCACTGAAGCCTCATCTTAGAGCAAGTACTTGAGGCTTCTCTTTTTCTAATCTTCTGCATTCAGTTCACCAGCAAATCATACCTCTAAAACACATGTTGAATCTGGGTGATTGTCTCAATTTCCACTGCCAGTTTAACCCGTCACCATCATCTTCTACTTCCTAAATATCAGAGGAGTCTCCTCAATCCACTGTCTCCCTCTGCTTTTCTCACTCCCTCAACCCCAATCTAAGCAGCCAGAGTGATCAGCTCACTTAAATTATCAGGTGATTGGTAACTTGTGAGCATGTGGTGGTTTTCAGCTCTACTGAAAACCCTTCAAATACTGAGAACATGATTGAACTAAGAGTCTGAGGAGGGTGAGGGGCATTTACTTTCCAGGCTTCAGAAGCCCTAAATATTCAGGACCCCGACTATCTCTCCGGCATCACCTCCTCCTGGGCTTCCCATTTCCAGCCACACTGGCCTTCTGTGGCTCCCAGGAAAGGCCAAGTTCATGTCCCGCATAGGAACTTTGCACTAGTTGACATTTATGGCTGGGATGTGCTCCCACCCACCCTCCACCCCTAAACAGCACCGAAGGCACACCCATTCATGCTAACACTAGTTTTGGGATGGAGCCATCTATTAATCGGCTCACTCTTTCAACTAGTCTCCATTAAGCAAAGTCCTGAATGAGGAGTTTGGAATTAGCGGGAGGAGTAAAAATGGCTCCTGCCTGTTATTGCTTAATCAGGATGTCCACGGACTCTCGGACTCTCACTTTTGTATCTAAAGACTGTCTCCAGGATTCAACAGCTGATGCCACACCTGACTGGCAAGGTGTGACAACGGACACTCTGGGCAAAGAAACACTGCATTCCTGCTATATCACATTCCACATTCTTTGTTCTAAATCTTCTTCTTGCCTTTCTTTTTTTTTTTTGTACCGTTGCCAAAGCAAGCCCATCTGGATCATGGGGAAATCTCAAGAGCCCTTAATATTCTAATGTCTGGAGCAGAGGAAGCCATCTTGCCTTCTGCATGCCTTCTTTTCCCCAGACCTATGCTATTTGTCAACTCCTGTTCCTGAGTAAGTGGATCACTCAACCGAAGGGCCCGCAGGCTCTCCCTGGCTTCCACGCTCGGGCTAGGACAACGCCAGGAAAGGCGTGACCAAGGTGCAGAGAGACCTCTCCTTTTGTGCCACCTACCGACACGTCAGCTCCTGTTTTGCTTCCACTGTCTTAACCCTTGATTTCATGTTCTCATGTGAGAGATTCTTCTCCCAGAAGAGAGCGAGACTGAAGAAGTGAGGAGAGAGGGGTGGGTGGAAGCCTCCTAGACTTCTGTGGAGTCTAAGGAAAGTTCAGCAAAGCCATCATGTCCTTGAGCCAGCGTGGCTGACAAAGGGTCCCCACGTCTCCCAGAAATGCGTCTGCCTTGCCATCTGCGCTGCACGCATCATGGGTGGGGGGCAGTCATGAGACGTGTGGCCAGAGTGAAAATGCAGCTATAGCAGCTGGGGCCTTCTATCAATTACATTCCATGGAGTGGAAATCTGCCAGGCACATGCTCTGTGGGCCGATAGAACTGCCTTTTACTCAAGAAGAAAACCAATTTTTGACATCCAATTGGTGCTCAATAAATGGTTTCATTTTTTTTCCTTATGAGAGTAGGCTAAAAAAAAATAACTCAGTGATAAGAAGGTCCCATCCTGCCCTCAAGCAGATTACTATATAATGATAAGTTGACACATCAAGTGGTGAATTTAGAAAGAAGAGAGAAGACTGACTCCTCCTATGAAGGGCACCAAGAATGATCAGTGGCAAAGAGAACCCCCTAAATACATCGGAAAAGAATATGCACACGTGTTTTATGGCCACTTTTGCTTTGGTTGGATGAGATTTGAACGGAAAAGATTGGAGGAAATTGTATTCTGACAATATGTCTATTAGCCTTGGCCCTGTTAATTTAAGGAGGATACATCTATGAATATTTAAATGTATCAAGATGTTAAAAAGGGATACCTGATATATTTAAATATGTAAATATATATATATATATATATATATATATATATATATATTGCATGCATAGGAATAAGTCAGTTTTGCAACGACTTTCAAATACAGTAATACCTTGGTTTGTGAGCATAATTCGTTCCGGAAACAAACTACTCATATTGCAAGACATCGCTCGTTTACCACGTTAAAATGTATTAGAAATGTTTGCTCGTCTTGTGGAACACTCGCAAACCATGTTACTCGCTATCCAAGGTTTTAGTGTACTTTTAAAGAAATATTGTAGATGAGATCATATCAAGTATGTTGTTTGTCACCAGGACTTGAAGTCAAGAGCACATATCCAAAAATCAAAAAGGACTCGGGAGTAATTACAGCCAAAACGAAGTACTTTCTGGATAGCTAAGATGAGAAGCAATAAGCTTGAAACTGTAAAAGAACCAAGGAAGGGTTTATAATCACATCGTCCCTAAGTAGATTCCATTTCTCAAGAGCATGTGATAAAGGTAATGATTAGCACTCGGAGCAAAGAGAAGGAGAAACGTGCCGCTCGTTAATCTGTTCTCACTGCTGCATATCACTGGCAACTTTTTCCCTGAGTGTGTCTGGTATATTTTAGCCCCAGCTGGCTAAGGCAGTCGCTTCTCTTTCAGAGCTAAGCTTCTAGAGCAGCGGTTCTCAACCTGTGGGTCGCAATCCTTTGGGGGTCGAACGACCCTTTCACAGGGGTCGCCGGGTACTCATATGTGGGCGTATCTGCATGTGGGCCTGGAGACGGATAGAGGAGCAGGCGTCTCGGTTCCTAAGACCATCGAAAATATGTGTTTTCCAATTGTCTTAGGCGACCCCTGTGAAAGGTTGAGAACCGCTGTTCTAGAGGCTCCCTCTCTCCCCAGAGCCCTTTTTTCCCACAGGGCACTGCCCACGGACATCACCAGGCCCATCTGAGCGCTGCCATGCTCTGCCCAGCGGCGGTAAGCTGCCCCTTCATTGTGCTGTCATTGCTGCAAATTAGAGTCACACATCCGTGGACCTGGCTCTATTTACTCAATAATGAACATCATTTAACCCCATCTCACTTTCTTTGTGACCTTCTGTTAAGTGATTTAGTAGGGAAAACACCAGAGACTTATTTCAAGCTTTGGACTGAAGGAGTTATGCGGCCCTGGGGAATGGTGGACCGCATGGATTAATATGCTCTCAGCTCCCAGTCTGTTTACATCATGGATCAGATGAAAACTAACTCAGATGGAAACGGTCATAAACATCAATCACACCCAAAGTTTGAAAAACCCGAAGCTTAATAATTGTATACGCCATTATTCACAGAATATACAAAAGTATGCTTCTGCATAAATCAGTGTGGCTGTAGGTGCCAGTTTCTGGGGAAAAAGAGGCAGATATATTTTTAGTAATGACAGCATCGTTGCTGAATGAATAAAGAACAGTCGCTTACAGAGTAGTGGAAGGGAGGTACTCTGGGAAGGCGTTCACTCCTTCAGGAAATATTCCACAAGGTCCTACTGAGTATCGGGCACAAAGTACCCAAAGGGAAGATGACCAAGTGCCTCAGCGCTCCCTCCTGGACTTGGGGGGCCACGTTCCGGAACACAGGGCCAGCAAAGGCTGAAGAGAAGCCCTTGTGTGGCCGAGACTCCCGCATTAATCCAGACGACCGTGGGGAGGTTTCTGATGCTTGTAGGTATATGGCAGAATTATGTGCTGTTTGTCTAACCCTCTGTTGGGCGCAACTGATCTCACAGGTGCATTGCACACAAATTTTCAAATATGAAATACGTCTTTACTGTACTAAGTCACAAACATGACTGGCGATAGGTTACGGTGGAGGGGGAAGATACGGAAGCGATGAGTCACGATACTTAACTGTTAGATATTTGAAAATTTGTGTGCAACGCATCTGTGAGCTCCGTTGCGCCTGACGTTAAGTGACTCTTGAATGCTTATGAAAACCACTTTCGTTAGAATTAGTATTGATAACGATAGCACATATATTTCTTTTAAGCTGACCTGGGACCGGCACACAAAGTCCATTTTCAGTTTCCCGTCTGACTCCACAGCAGCCGCGTGGGGACCACCCCCATCCCTGCACTCCCAGGTCCCGTGTCCCTAAGCTTCCCATCGCATGAGTCAGCCACTCTTGGTCTGAGGGCTTTCCCAGCTGCAGGGGCTGGTTTGGCCTGCTCGTGGGTGGGAGGCGGGGAGAGTCACAAGTTCTGGAATTTACCATCCATCCCCCAGAGCAGCCCTCAGTCAATGGCAGCTGGAGTTTGGTAGACAAAGACCCCAGCTTCCTCACGTCCCTGGTGGGACAACGCTGCAGTGTGTCAGACACAACTTCCCACAGGTCCCCAGTTCCCCAGGGGCCACCTGCTCATTAATGCAACCTGACCTGGCTTGCTCACTTCCTTGCCCAGCTCCCTACTCCCCCACTGGGCCATCCTGAGGTCACCTCCCAAGGGAAAGGCTTGCAATCCCATTCTGGACTCAGGACCCTCTTTGAAGACAGACGTCAAACATACAGTGCAGCAGGCAAGTAGCCCTAGTTCCTGTGAAACATGGGACCCAGGCCCAGGGCAGCTCAGCACCTTCTCAGGGTCACAGAGGTAGCAGAGGCAGAGCATTCAGGTGAAGGGAAGAGAAACGGAGATTGGCGAGAGGGCTTAGAATCAGCAGACGTCAGGGCCCCCAGCAAAGACACCATTCCTACCAGAGAGGTGCAGCCTAAACAGAGGAAAGTAGATGCCCTCTGTCCAATAATAATACTTGTAGTGGTGTCTAGTGAGATAGCAGGGAGAGAAGAAAACCCCTCCTGGGCCTGGTTTGTTTTATAAACACAAAGGAGGAAACGCTACATGCAAAATAACAGCTGCACACCAGGTTTGCAGCAAGCAGCCTACCTCAACAGAGAGTCTTTGGAAAGTGAATGTCTTAAGATGAGCCTGGCCCTTTCCTATAGAAAAACGCAATTTTTTCAATTCACGGTATTAGAACAGGAACAAGTATGGCTTTAAAACTCAGATACTGTAAGAGAGTTAAAAAGAAGAAAAGTGTAATGAAACTGACAGAACGATCAGCATAACAAGCAAGTTAACTTTATTGGAAAAAACTACTCTCTGGTTTCTTGCATGTTTAATATTTTGGTCTGTAGCTTCAATAGTTGAAGGCAGCTCACCTGGATTGAAAAGGCTGGCGTTGTGTGTGTGTGTGTGTGACCTCTAGTTGTGCAACAAATGAACCCAAACCCCGGTGGCGTGACCGTCAGTTAAGTTCCCGTGCTCAGGAAGAAGGCCGGAAGAGACAGCAGTGAGGGTTTGCCTTACATGCATTTTTACGTTTTGAGTTTTGACCCTACGCCTTATTTAATTTTCAGTATTAAAAGAAGCAACGTCGTTTTCCTTTAAGACGTGGAATCATCTCATCCCCTTCTCCCCTCAGCCCCGTCATGACTGCCCAGAATCCCCGACGGGGCAGCTGATTTTGTAGCTGACATTGTCATGGTCCTCAATGCTCCATATTAAGTTACTCTTCCCATCTTCTAGTCAGATAGGTCCTAATTCTTGTGTTCCCTTTAAATGTGAGACAATTAAGGAGCAGAGGAAACGAGTAAGCTACTTACCCAGAGAGAAAGTCTCACAGAAGGAGCACACAGGATGGAACCCAGGCCTTTGGGACACACAGTTATTCCAACTTCCAGGGCAAACCAGTGCTGCAGACACAGGCCCTTGTGTAGCTGCCAAGTTTAAAGGGAGGCCTTCCTCATAGGGGAAGCAGCTGTCCGTGCAGCCTGGGTTATCCTGGAGGTCACAGGCTTTGCTTTGGGTAAGGTTTTCTAGTTTTTGGCTCTCTGGAAGGATTTCCATGGGATAGAGGGTGGTATGAGTGCAGAACTATCACCCATTCTCTCTCTTCTGATATTTATTCATTTGGGGAGAACAGCATCCCAACCTTAAAAGGCGTTCATCTCAGCTCCTTGTCATTTCCAGTCAATTGATGACGCAGGGCGAGCTGTGGCCTGTTCAATCAATGCCATTATGACTGAGTGCCTCCATGGAGGTTCAGTGGTCCGGAAGGTGGTCCCATCCTCAGTGTATAGCTTCGCGGCTAGAGAAAAGCTGAAGTGCTCATCAACCCTGTTGCCCTAACTATAACCTTTCGGCGGCGTTAGAGATAATGGCACCCGTATTTTCCACACTATATTGTTGAGGACAAGACAGCTCGGCTAGCCCTCAGAGGCCTCAGGCAAACGAGTCCGGCTGCGCACTGGGAAGTGTCCACGCTGCAAACGGAGTGTGCGTGGAAGAAGGTGCCACACACAAGCTGAGGCACAAAGCACGAGGCCCTGTTGGGTGGGAGAAGAAAGGTGAGGGGCCCCCACTCTCCCCCATTGGCCACTGTACAGGCACCCAGTCACAGTGACGGGAAAGGACGTGCACCCACAGTTTTAATAAAGCGTCGGACCAGCGGTTCACAATCAGGGTGGTTTTGCTGCCACAAGGGGCATTAGCAAAACCTGGGTGTGTTTTTAGTTGTCACAACGAGCGGCGCTACTGGCATTTCGAGGGTGCAATCCAGGGGCGCTACTAAACACCCTACAGTTCACTGAACAGCCCAACCCAACAAAGAATTACCAAGCCCTGACGCTAAATGGTTCAAAGGTGAGAAGCACCGATTTAGACACATAGATGATGGCAGAAAAAGAGATTAATAAACAGCTATAATTGTTTTGATGGCAGTGTGCAGAGCCTGCAGAAGGAGAAAACTGCTTGACCCTCCTGAGTAGCAATGTTTGAGATGAGCTGAGAAAGTTGTACGAGACTCTTCCTAAGACCAGCGATGGGGAGATATCGCAAAGGAGCGAGGGCTGCTGTGTACATTGGTCACAGAAGAGCAGGTGTGTCCTGCGAGAACCTGAATGTTGCTGGGGTATAAAGTGCATGCTGGGTGACCTGTGTCTGGGGAGAGGTGGTTACAGGTCAGGCGGTTGCTGGGCTGTGGCACAGCACTTACTGACCCGGGGCAGTAGGCACTTCTCAGGGGCTTAATCATACATTCAGTCATTTCCAAGGAGAGCTCACAGCAACGCTAGCAATGATTTCTCCTTTCTTAAGGGTAGACCTTAGCAAACATCCTGGGTGTATCAACACAGGTTTTTATGGATAAGTAGTTGGATCTTGGAATTTCCCAACATAGCCTAGAGACTATCTAAGCTTAAACTCCCTCAATTTTATATTTTATAGTCATCTGACATTTTTCAGAAAATAAAGCTATTGTACAGCTAAATAGGGAAAATGCAGTCTTTTTTGTCCTCTACAGGGAAAACCCCAGTTCTTCCTACTGTTTTGCTCCTGTGTGTCCCCTTTACTATTCACACAGGACACTTCACCTCTGATACTGCTGGTCACCAAATATATGGGAGGTTTTCCCCCACAACAAGCATTTTCTGTGACATCAGCGAGCGCGGTGTCCTATGATTTCACTCAGTTCTAACACTATCTACCTAAAGATAGTGACAGATCCCAAGGTTAAGGGCTTGGTCTCACAAGACCGATATCTGGTGTATCTTTCTCTTCTTATAAGGACACCAGTCTCTTGGATTAGGGTCCCTTGGGGTTTCATTTAACCTTAATTACCTCCCTAAATGGCCCATCTCCCAATAGTCACATTGGGGGTTAGGGTTCAATGTATGAAATTTGAGGGCACACAATTGCATTCATAACCTATACTTAGGTTCAGAAACTAGAACAAAGCTTGGGGCCTGAATAACCAGAGACCTAGCTACTTTCGAGTTCTGTAAAGGGTCGGAGAAGAGGTGAGTAAACCTGAGTTGTCAGGGGTTGGAAGTGCCATGGTTGGGCCGCGAACGCCTGTGGGGGCTCTGCCCACAGCCTCCAAGCAGGGCGCAGGGCCCGAGGGCTCTGTTGTAGTTTCTCAAAATTCCAGATGAAACCAGAGCCCAAACAAATCAGGATGCTCATCTCCCCCTCAGGGCAACAGAGGATGCCCCAGGCACAGCGTGCATGAAACACACTCTGGGAGAGAAAAAAACACACAAAAATGAATGCCAACAAATTTTAATTACGGTCCTTACACTTAATGCTATAAATGTCTTCAGCCGTAAAGGCTTGTACGACTTGTGTTCTCTGAGGAGAGTGACCTGAATATGGCCTAGATTCTCGAGAACAAAGGCTGTGTCTTGGAGACGGCACAACTGTCCTTGCAGTTTGTCCATGTTCTATTTTCAGGCAAAATTAAAAAAAAAAAAAAGTAAACATCAGCCTTGTAACTAACAGCCTCTCCAAAAATCGTTACTACTCGTTCATCCCTGATGAGATGCAGACGCGGTAGAGTGAAAACACGAAAGCACCAGAAACACCACCCTTCGCTGAAGCCCAGTAGCCTCCTCTGGCGGCGTCTCTTCATCTCCATGGTGGAAAAAGCACCGTCCAGCTTAGGCGTGGGTGCAGGCGGGTCCAGAGACTGACAGCGAGTTCTCAGAGAAGCTCTGGTCATGCTGTAAACCCAGAGCCCTAAAATGTCCTTTGAGGAGATATCCCCTTTCTTTGAACTTGGCCATGGGGAAAAGGGGTTTGGCTTTGGGGCCTCGGGACAGAGCTCTACCAGGAAGTGCAGGCTTGGAATCCGGCACAGGTGTCAGCCCTTAGTCCTTTCTTACTGATGAGGTGACTTGGCATTTTCCTAACCTCCCTAAGTTTTAGTCATTTCAACATGGATTTTATTTATAGGAAGCTACAAGTACATTCTTCTCTGGCTAATATGAGGCTTAGATGGGAATAAATATCCCACGAGGCAATAGTAGCGTCAGTAAGTGGTGTCTTCTTACTGCCTTTAGGCGTGGCCCAGCCACAGAATGAGAGAGCCATAATTTTGAGGTGGTAGACACATTCATGTTCTCTTCACCAGGCTTAGTAGTCCTCGCACAGGGCCTGGGAACTCCGATGGGCCCCAAACTACGGCAGTGGTTCCCCACTGGTGGGTGTGATTAGGGAATCCAGGTGAGAGTTGAGGTGGGGGTTGCATTTTCTACATGAGAATTAGATTCGCATTCCCCAAGAGAACGGTGACCTGCGTTCTCTGTCACATATCTACAGAAAGGCGGCCGGAGTCAAGTCCCAAGCTCAGGAGCAGGCCTTTGGCCAACATGACACAGACTGTAAGGGACCCCGGGGGACCTGCATTGAGAGGGCCTGCCAGCTCTGACATACTGTCTGACTGGGAAAGGATTTTGTTCCCATGTACCACTGATCTGGCTATAATTAAAACCCAGCACAGTTTATAAGAGGAATCATTTCATTGGATTGACCAGTGAGTCCCGGAAAATGATTTATTGAGGTTGTCTGAGAGGCTCTAAGCTCTAAAGAAATACTCTTACTGTATTTCCTGACAGGAAACCAGCAGAGGAATTGTTCTTTTCTATACTTTGGTTGTTACTATCTAAAAAATATACATGATAGATAGACAGACACTAATAGATATCCATTAATTTAAATTTATCGATTGACTGTATTAACCATATACATCCCCCTGCACCTTATTGGAAAATCTGGACTAAGCCATAAGGATGAGATATCAGCTTGATACAATAACAAGGGTTTCATCTAGGTCAACTCAGAGTCTCTTTGTAAGCTCCAAATGTGTCCTCCGGGGAGCCTGTCAGGGGTCTGCTTCCCCGGTGGGAGGCGCTGACGTGGGACGGAACCCTCGGGGAGAGGAAAACCAGCGTATCTTCTCCTCTCTGCTCTGTGGCCCCCCAGCAGTGGCTGGTCTGGAGCGCGTCCGGATCCTACTGCTCATCCTTCTGGGGTGCCAGCTCCACCAAGGGCCTCTCCCCCCCCTGTTCCTGCTCCATCAGTTTGCTGTGGCTCCCAGCTCTGGTAAAACCAACTCTCTGATTTGTCTCCCAAGTCCTAGGGGTTGCAGTTGACATTATCCTGTTCTGAGCTTTATCGCCAAACCCGTAACAAGTTTCCAAATCGAATTTCCACTAAGGATCAAGCTGGTATGACTTCGCATTTACTGCCTGCACCCTGACAGACAGACGCCTTCAGTAGACTAGGCAAGAAAACTCAGGCGACCAGACTCACCGGTACACAGCCAGTCCAACAGGAAATGGCCGGAGCGGCGACAAGGTTCTACAAGGGGGTGACACTTTTCCAATAAAGGGCTAGGTTTCAGCCTCCGTGGGCCACAGAGTCACAACCGCTCAACTCTGCCTTTACAGTGTAAACATAGCCATACACAATACATAAAAATGCAGGTATGGCTGTGTTCCAATAAAACTTTATTTACAAAAACAGGTAGTGAGGTAGGTGTGGCCTTCAGGCTTTAGTTTGCTGGGCCTTGTGCCAAACTGAACAAGTCATTATGGAAACCACATGGGTTCCACTGGATGGAGAGTGTTTGCTGAAGTTTCAGGTGACCTGGTTCATTTCCCTTTAGCCAGCGACATTCTGAAACGGATTTGGCAAGCCCCGAGTTAACAGTCTCCTGATGATAAGCTCGAGGCACCCGTCTGGATGGTGGGATGTCAGTCACAGGCCTGGAGAAGCTCGGGGATGAATCCCATTTTGCTGCATTTCCTCAGACTTGTCAATGAGAATGGAATCCAGCATTTGCAGTAATTAGATCCTTTTTATGGAGAAGAAAGGAAAAGCGAGCCGGAGCGGGGGAGGGAGTCAATTAGGAATTAGTAGCTTCTCTTGCTGACAGACACCACTGGTTTTCAGTTTTCTTTGCTGGAATAATCATTGGCGTGTCCAGCTAAATGAGCAGAGAGCTACCTTTTTATTCTAGCCTGAAGGAAAACTGATTTTTTTTTTCTATACAAGCATATTTGCAGGCTTAAAAAAATAAAAAACAACAACAAACAAGAAAACAGCTTGCTATCAATTTGGGAGCAGGAAGACCCAGCTCCTTAAAATCCACTGAACTCTATGAACTGGGGTCTCCTCTCCGCTCTAGGATTTAGTCATAGTCTTCTAAGGCCCTGCTGTTCATCGTGTCACACTGAACTCCTTTACTGGGCACCTTCGGGTGTCTTGAGTTCAATTTTCAGGGTCAGGGTGAAGCAGGCGAGGACTCCATCACAAGGCTGGTGTCAGAGTGCGGAATGCTAGAAGTGAGGTCAGCAGAGGATGTACAGACCTGGGCAGGCCCAAGGCAGCTTAATCAAAAATTAAAGTGTGTGTCATGCTCAGAAAGGGAAAGTCAAAGTCAGACCTGGAAGAATCCATTCCTGGAGCTTGTAGAAGTGAAGTGTGAGGTGGCCCCAGTGTGGCGTGTGACAGGCCATGGGAGGTCAGGGCCCATTCACAGAAGACTGCCACTCCTATGTTCCCTGCCTGCTGACACCTGCACCACAGCCCCCTGTGACAGATACCCACCCTCTGACATGATCAGTGTGACAGCCACACAGAAATCTGCACATTAGACCAGACACACCCTTCAATGGACATCCGAAGCCCACTGCTGAGGCCTTGGCACTTACACTGAGGCGTCCACACAAACGTGTCTGCACATAGAGCCTGAACATTAGCTCAGGGTGCGTGATTATTTGCACATTAAAATGTATGTTGACAATGCATCATGTGCTCTTCATTGTAAAAGCATTAGCAGGCTGTGGATATGGCACATACATGTAGAGGTCAGACTCTAGCCTGTGGAAGGGTGTGTGAGCACCTATGTGAGGGCGTGTGTGCCTGAGTGCCTAGGCCTTCTAGTGCTTTCTGCGTGTGAGCTCACGAGGTGTGACGCATTCATTTCTGCCTTGATTGGAACTAAAGTGGGCTATTTAACTAAATAGCAGGGAACAAAGCATACGTTTGTCTTTTAAGCTTTTATTAATCATTTCTCATGGCTTTCTAAGAGATGTCATCTAGGTATTGAATAAAAGATTTATTGTAACATGGGTCAGTTAATCTGGCTTTTTCCTTACCTAACCATAGAGCCACATGCTTGGGAGTTCAATCATTGCATAGGCACGTGTGTACACACACACACACACACACACACACACACACACACACAGAGAAATGTGGTTATATTAATACATGAGCATATATCTAAATATACACATAAGTACATACATATATCTATGTCTATTTATCAAATATTTGTTGAGTGGTTACCATGCACAATGCATTAAGCTGGTTTATGTATATATGCACATGCACAGAAAATGACAGATAAATGACAAATTTTAAACTTGAGGTGATGCTATTTACACATCCATATCAATGGTTTAAGTGACACACAATACACATACTCAAACATTCTCTGATAATACTATAAAGCCAAACGTAAGAAACATTTCCAAGTCAAGTATGAATGCTTTTACGGTCATCTGCATTTTATATAACTAAACCCCCTGGGATTCTTGGTTGCTGTGTTGCTTGATTGCCTATCACATGAGTAGTACTGGGCGCACATGGGTGGATGCCCTCAGGAGGCTTACAATCTACTGAGGAGCTTTTAGGCCTCAGCACTAATGAAGAAAAAAGGAGACAAGAGGCTAAAATGAAGTCACTTGTGCTAAGCCCCACTCAGCAGACCAGGACTTAATATTTAGCCTAGTTACATTTTCAGCCTCTCCAGGAAGGGGATCTTTCACCAGTCCATCTGTAGTTACGTGGTCAGCACCAGTGAGGCCATCTGCAGGATGGACCCCTGCCCCTCCCCCAGAGGAAGGTGACCTTGCCTGAAGCAATCCACCTTTGTTAGAAACTCCCGTTTTCACCCACTTCTGCCTAGAAAAGCCTTCCAATTTGTAAAACTCCTCGGAGCTCCTGGTTTTAGATGGGATACAGCCCAATTCATGAAAATTGCTGAGTAAAGTCAGTTAGGTCTTCCAATTTACTCAGTTGAATTTTGCTTTTTAACAGTACTGATGCCATTTATGCATAAATTATAGTTTATAGTGCAGAATACAATGCAGTCATGCGCCAGCCGCACAATAGTGTTTCAGTCAATGTCGGACCTCATATAGGGCAGCGGTCCCCTAAGATTTAATGAAATGGAATTTCCTGTAAGACATAGGAAGATATGTGACTCAGGAGGATTTTTTTTTTTTCCTCCTCTGATGGAAGCAATATCTGTGGGGCTTGGCCATAGAGTCCCTCTCACTCACACCAACTCACCTTTGAGGGCACAGATTACATCCCAATCCATTATCCACTGACCTGGGTCAGCACAGAGGGAGCCTGTCCCCCCGGAGCTACGTATTCAGGGGGTGCCACAGCCCTCCCAGATCCAGCCTTCAGAGCACGCTGATGCCAATTCTTTGTTGAGGACCCAAGATCCTGTACAAGGACACAGGTTCACAGGAGCCACCTTAAAAAGTGTTAAGTGCCACTGTCACTTTAGTAAAAGCTTTCTGTGGCAGTGTGGAGCCAGCCTGTCCTGGTACTTTGGAAATGGTTTCAGGTTGTAGTCATGTGAGGCATACATACGTTTTATTTCTTTCATTACTTCAATGCCAGAGAGGTCCAAAGTCAAAATACTGAGCCCTCAGTCTGAGACCCTTTTTTTTTTCTTGAATACCATAAAGTTCCCTAATCTGATCCCTATCCCAACACGCAGTAGCCAAAACCACACTGCCATGACGATCCCCGATGCTCCTTTGTCTCCCCATCTTGAGCTCTGATTTCTATTGATCCTCGGGCCCACTTTCAGGCCCTCCTGACAGCCACCATTGTGGTGATCTACACCTTACCCAGCCAGTTCCTCCTTGATATTTTCAATCCATCCAGCCCCCATCCCTGTTCATGAAGCAGACGTGACAGCTTCCACGTTCTATTTCCAACGCTGCCAGAAAGAGCAGGGGAGGGCCTGTGGGACCATGCTTATAAAGTCTCCAGTCATGGACAGTCATGTCCTAGGCCTTCACGCTCACTCACACTCACTCACGCACGACTCACCCAGAGCAGCTTCCAGTCCTGCAAGCTCCATTCATGGTAGGTGCAGAAGGTACCTTTTTTTTTTTACCTTTTATACTGTATTTTTACTGTGCCTTTTCTATGTTTAGACATGTTTAGATACACAAACACTTACCATTGTGTTAGAATTGCCCACAGTATTCAGTAATGTGCTGTACGGGCTTATAGCCCAGGAGCAGTAGGTGACAACATCCAGCCCAGGTGTGCAGTGGGCTGTACATGGAGGTGTGTGTCCGTGCTCGGTGATGTGCGCACATGACACCTTTCTCAGAACACATGCCCGTTGTTAAGTGAGGCATGGCTGTATTTTGTTGGAATCTTAGAGATTATGTATGATATGATTATTCTTAAATGTTAAACGTGGCTTCAGCAAAGTGACCTGACCTATGGAAAGTGACGCTGGTCAGAGTAAAACAGAAACCGAGCCTCTCTCAGACCTGCTTTCAGTCCCTTGCTGCTTCTACTGCCCCTGCACTCCTGGAATTTGAGGCCCTGCGACTTCTCCCCTGTGCATCTCACGGGTGATGATCCCAGGAGATGACCTAGCAGCCACCTGAGGACCTGTGTGGGGCACAGAGGCACCTGCAGCAGCTCCTCTTTTATCTGTTTTAGTCTAAGATCAAGTCTAAGATAGAACTCCATTATTTGCTAAAATATATCTTCAAAACCCCACAGCTCTGAGGAAGGATGGAAAGATGAGATGGGAGATCAAACTCTTCATGGAGCCTTCCTGCCCCCAAATACCATCATCTTGCACTCACAGAGGAGCCTTCTGTGTTCAGAATCACGCCCCCAAAATCAGAGAGAAACCAGAAGAGCGCCCCGCGTGTCTTGCCTTCAGTTCCTCAAATCTCAGATACACACACCTATTACGTGCTTGAAGTCATGATAGAAACAAATAAGCAAAATGCCAGATCTGTTTTCCTTTCAAGGACTTCAGAAGATGGTAGGAGGGGACTTTTTTATCCAAGTGCAAAGCTTAGGTAAGAGTATATAATGCCATGCCCGACAATGGTAAATGGAGTTACGCGTCGGGAAATTCATAAGAAAACTGCAGATGGAAGTAGCAAGGATCTGTGAATCCAGACACATGTGGTTGAATTCTGGAACAAACACCAATTCAAGTGTCGACATTACACGAGTCATTATGATTTAGTTTCATCATCAATAAACGAGGGGTAGTAGACAGAGAAATAGCACTCAAGTTAGAAAACATGGCTTTTAGATACAAGTGTACCACTCTCAAATGTGTTTTTCTGGGATTGTCTTTTAACCTCTCGAGTTTCCTTGTACAGGAAATATCTGTAAAATGGCCTCTGTGAGGATCAATCTCAATAAATGGAGGGCAAAGAAGAATTTCTCTGTCATCTGTGAGGGTTTGATTCTTAATCTATCAGCATCATCTGATGGCTAATAACGATAAATGTTGGGATATTTGCTTGGCCACAGCATCAGAGTCTGTTTCTAACAGCCACAGAACCTCTGATAAAAACTCAAACACGGAAATTTTGTGTTTTTTCCTTATTATTTGAAGTCCATTAAGGAAAAATCAAGATTCTGATCCCGAACGGCATCTCTATTTGGTTCTGAAGAACTCAGAGGTTGTCATGCTAAAATTGAATTACTCGGGTGCTTTTAAGGTCTTATAGTTCACATTCTGGGATCCTCAGAAATGTCACTAGGGCTGCTAAACAGCCTCTGCTCTTTTCTCAATTCCTCCTGCTGCCTTTGATCCTCCTGCTCCTTATAGACTCATCATGCAGTGTAGGAACCATCAATAATCCTTTGCTCTCCTTTAATACAACCGTGAAATGGGCAATCAACTGGGTTGCACTCTGAATTGCAAGTTCAAGGTTAAGCAAGAGTTCAATGAGGTGGCAGACCTGTAGCTTCCTAGAGGAGGGGGATTGAAAATGGGAACCGCTGTCAGGATGCTTGGGACCCTCTACAGGATTGTTGGGTTTTATTGGGCAAAGATGAAGTTTTTATGAAAACAAAATGCTTTCTGTAGGCCCAGGGGATATCTGTATGTTTTCGACACACCCCACTTCCGAGGCTATTGGACTTCCAACTCTGCAATCTATGGCTGTGCACACCCACTCCCAAACTGCTCCACTGCCAGCACCTGGTCCTGTCATTCAAAGGTTCCTGTTCTGTGGTCCTCACTCATTTTTCAAATCTGATTTTCTAATGTTCTTTGATATTAACTCTCCATTGCAGTCCAGTGGGTCATGTCAACTTCTCAGATACGCCATGCTCTTTCCTGCCGCTGGGCCTTTGCTGATGCTGTCTCACCAGCCCCCAGTGCTCTCACTGCGCATATTTGTAGTTGGGTTAGAATCTTATTTCAGGTATAACTGAATCTTATATGTTTAGTAAAATTTTTCTTAGTTTGTGCAGCCACAATGACCGCTCGTTATCTCTCTACTCTCAAAAACAAGGTCATTGTCTGTGCTTCTTGTTTGGTACATGTTTTATTCTTCATTATAGTATTCACCTTTATTATCACTCATGACGTTTGCCTGGACCTCAGAGCAAGCTACACAGTGTGTGTTTCCCTTCTGTTCCAACCCAGTCATTAAATAGTGGGATTATGATTTCTTGGGGGTTGGGTTGTTATAAGGTGAATTATCATGATGGAAGGAAAGCTGTGATCTGCATACAAGATATTTCATGAGTTAAGTTTATGTCAGGGAGGGGAGAAATGACTGCTGGTGGTAGAGATTCAGACACCACAAAGTATTCAGTAATGATGGTGCACATACAGAGGACTGTCTCTAGCCAAGACCTCCAGTGTGAGAATGCAGCTTTTGGAACAAAGGCCAACATTAGCTCAAGCTTGAAGATATTTAGTGAGAAATGAATACCCTACTTCCTCCCTTTGACCTTGAATTAATGTGAAAGAAACTCCTTGGGCTCTTATAGATGGAAGCCATGGACACTCTGGTTAAATGCAAAGAGATTCATTCAAATGGCACCAATTGAAAATAGACATCCTTGTCAAAGGGCATTAAGCGTGTGAGCTCTGAGTGGTTGTGAATCAGAGGTTTGTGCTAAGAATCAGATCATTCAAGTCAGGGGACATCAGCAGTGTCACTTATGCCAGATGGAACTCATGTAATTTCCTGTCATACTCAGTATCTGACTAAACATTTAGGACGAGAAGAGAGAAGCCCTAGAATTTTTCTAGCATTACCTAGGGAAAGCCATTCATATTGTGTTGTGTTGTGTGTGTTTGTGTGTGTGTGTGTGTGTGTGTGTGTGTGTGTGTGTGTGTTTCACTTACTATATTTATCTATTAATTGGGAAAATCACTACCTACCCTGTGAATTTTGCAAGACAGTGAAGTTCATACAAGATCAAATCTTGTGGCCATAGTTTGTAAAAATTAAGAGGCTAGCCCACCCCCTCCATGGGTATATTTCACCCATATTCTGTAGAGACGTTATTACAGATAATGCTATTTCCACTGTCATGGCCATCATCACAGGCTGCTTCAGGGGTAGTGAGTTTCTTTCAATAGAGTCAGGGTAACCTTCAGCTCAGGGCTGTGAGCCACTGGTGCAAACACAGAGAGTGCATCTCTGTCAGCTAGGGACGCTCTCAGTTGCTTTAACAAAATATCTCCTTGTCTTGCTTAGGACAGCGCCTGGCACGTAGAAGACACCCCAAATTTTACTTGAGCAAAGACTTATTCTCCTCACAAGGCCAAACGTCTGATGCCAGATGGAGGCTAGTAGGAATTCTGTGACTTAACAAATTAGGACCTTTGTATCTGGAACTTCCTGGGGCTTTCTGTCAAGGACATAAGCTGCTCTGTGTACATCAGTCACGTTTCTGTAAAAGCCTCAGCATGAGAAGATGTGGGTTTGAACCCTTCTGCCTTCACCCACCATCTATGTCAGTTACCATGGCTGAAGCTCTGGAAATGGAAATAATAAAGGAATAAATGAAAGAGAATGGGTTGATGTGGCCATCAGACACCCCACGGTGAATTGCCACTTTTGTCTCTTTCCCCCAGATTGTGTCACATGCTACCCTTACCTGGGAAAGGAAGGGGAGGTGTCTACCCCGCCTCCGAAGTGGAGAGAGGAAAAGGGGAGTCTGAGGAGGCTAGGGTTGTGCAGACACCAGTGTCTGCCCCAGCGGCCCCCTTCAGTCATCAGGCTCCCGGGCTAAGTCTGGAGATCAGCAAGGTCTAGTCTTAGCCTGCAAAGGACGTGGGAGAAGGTGTGAAAAGAACAGCCAGAAAAAGGAGGGAAGGAGGAAGAGGAGGAGGAGGAGCCTGAGGCTGTTGCCAGCACCCAGGCTGAGCTACCGAGGAGCTTTGCGCTCACACTGAGGAGCCGTGTGACTTCGCTGCTAGCTCACTTCACAGGCCACTGACATTTCTCTGGGCCTGTTTCCGTGCCAGCTTTCCTTCTGCAGCTGCACTTACTCTCTGGGCTACCTCCCCCATCCCCTGCAAATAGCCTTTCTCCAGAAAGTGACCAGCTACCCTTTCTTAGATAAATGCCACTTAAAATCCTAGTGCATCTTTCTTTACTGAAAATCTCCTAAAAGCTCCTATAGAAATCTACAAGGGAGGGGAAGTTAAAAGAAAGAATTAGAGAAAAAACAAAACAAAACAAAAACAGCCATGGTAACTATAAACAAACTACCCAGGGCACCTGCAGGTGACCTAATGGTGACATCACTGCGGGCCCTCCGCTTCTGAGCTGTCTGTCCTTAGTGGTTCCAAGCAGGAGAGAAAAAAAGGCCGTGTCTGATGGAATCGCACGTGGCAGGGGAAATAGAAGTGCCTAGAGGATGCTGATAGTTCGGAAAGAAAACTAAATTGAGTGTAGGAGGAATGTCAAGAGACGTGTTATAAATCCTTCTCCGCCTTCTTTAGAGAGGTGGGTGGTGGGAGTAGAGATAATCTTGCCAGAACGAAAGATAAGGAATTGATATCTTCATGTGTGCCTGTAGTCTGTGATATATCTGTACAGATTCCAGGGAAACAGCCAAGCAGACGGTGTGGCCACGAGGCCTGTGAACACGTGAATATTTCTACCACTTCCGGCTGCCCCTGGAATCTTTGCGATGAGGTGAGACTTGAGAGAGGAAGGCACAGGGTTGGCTGTCAGGAGCTCTGGCTTAGAGTGCTGCTTTCTCTGAGTGATTTTCTACGTGTCTTCTATGGGGAATTATGTTCTTTCTGCGCCTCAGCTTCCTTATTTGCAAAATGAGAGATTTCGGACGAGACAGTGGCCAGTGTCCCTTGGACTTGCAGCCTCCCGTTATTTACGTAGGACGCTGAGTCTCTGAGGCTCCTGTCACTGGCCCCCGCCCAGCCGATTACTCCCCCAGGAATAAGTCAGCGAATGGCAGAAGTCCCTTTTGAGCGCACCTATCCTCAGCTGGCTCAGAGAAATAGTTTCAGAGGCCAAAAAAAGAATGCAGGGGCAGCCCACTTCACGCAAAGGGGGTAGAAGGCACGCAGATCAGGGTTCGGATTGTCCTGGAGACGTCATTAACTTTGAGTCTTTCATGCTTTGGGAGGTGGTAAGGTGTCTGAGAGCAGGCAGGCCTCTGCGTGAGATGACGTGAGTTCCAATCCTTCTTTCTCCACCTACTTTATATGTAAAGTACCATGTCTGAAGCTGCGTAAATGCAAATAATACATGAATAAACAAAATGTGGTGTATACATACAGCATAACATTCTTCAGCCTTAAAACAGACCCTAAGATTTCTGTTGGAACTTCTCGCCTGTACGGCTGTAGCACAAACATGGCCATGGATGATACGTAAATGAATGAGTGTGGCTGGGTTCCGATAAAGCTTTGTTATGGACCCTGAAATTTAAACTGCATATAATTTTCACATGCCATAAAATATTCTTTGTCTTTTGATGCATTTTTCAACCATTTTAAAATATAACAACTGTCCTGAGCTCGCAGATCATTGTCGGGGAGATCAAAACTTTCCTCTGCCCTCAAGGTTTTCTCGGCTGGTCTGATAATCAGACAGACATGAGACACGTTAGCAGGAGAAAATGACCAAATTTCATTACATGCATGTGTATGGAAACCCCACACACATGAAAGAGTCAGAGGCCCCGCATGCACAAGAGTTTCAAAGACAGAGGGAAAACAGGTATATGTGACATTCTGAGCGAGGGATGATTAAGAGGGATGATTAAGGCGCCTGGGGACTTTAGAAAGTCATTGAAGGGAGAGCACATGTTTAGGGAATAGAAGTTTGCCCTGCTCTGTAGATAGGTCAAAAGAAGTTACCTCAGATAATCTCTTATTAGGGGCAGAGCCCTTAGTTCAAGTTCTTTTAGATAGTTAAGGGAGGGGCAGAAGTTTCTCTTGAACCCTCAGCTAAAGTTGCTTTTAGCTTAAAGCAATC
Source organism: Hipposideros armiger (assembly GCF_001890085.2). Lineage (NCBI taxonomy): Eukaryota > Metazoa > Chordata > Mammalia > Chiroptera > Hipposideridae > Hipposideros > Hipposideros armiger. Next base: position 246,184 of record NW_017731507.1, read on the forward strand.
TGCATACCATGGAGACACATCTTGGGGTGACTCGTTCTGAACTCCCACATCATAAAGCAACAGGCAGTGGGACAGATCTGGCCCGTGGGCACCATTTGCTGATGCTGGGTTTAGAAGGAGTATGGCATTTGAAGGCATTCAAAACTGGGCTCATGTCCTAGGTGACCTCAGTGAAGGGGCTTTACTTTCCACCTCAGGTTGTTTTTCTTGCTGATTACAGAGGCTGAGCCAATTAGGGGATTAAAACACAAAAAGGGCCTAGGAATGACACTGGCCTGTTATTTTCTGATTGCAAGTGAATATTCTTCCTTCCCTTCTGCACACTCCTCTCTCTGCAGTGATATAGAAAACGAGGGTAAGGACATTACTGGTTTAAAGTCCCCCCTAAGGATTACATGGAATTGCTTTGACAGCTCGAATGTGCAAAATGTAAGATTAAAAAAAAAATCAGTATTTACTGAATGCTTATGTATGACTTCATGCTTAGTACACAGCCTATGATGCTTAGAGCCTGTACTAAGATTTTTAAGCTGCATAAGCTCACTGAACCCTCACACCATCCCTAGTAGGTAAGATTAATATCTCTGCATGACAGACTGAAAACTGAGATCTAAACTGTCAGGGCCTAAGGCTAAGAGTTGGTAAGCACTACAGCCAGATTTCAAAACCAGGACATGCAACTGCAGGGCCTTTGTCCTTAGTCACTTTGCTTTGTTATTATTATTATTATTATTATTATTACTACTACTACTACTACTACTACTATTATTATTATTATCTGAACTCAGACAGATATGAGTTTGAACTGCTGGAAAATGGTGTATTATGTTATCCCGACTATTTAATCTTTCTGATCCTCATTTCCAAGTGCAAACCGAGAGCCATTACTTCCTGTACCTGTTGTGCAGGGTCAGACCCAGAGTCAAACGTGACCATACAAAGTGTGACCTTTCACCATGCAAACCCACGATGCAGCTCACCTGCCCCAAGGCAGCTCCGTGAGGAGAGGGAGAGTGGATGCACCTGTGTCTCGTTGGCATGCAACTCCCCTAATAGCTTCTAAGCACCTGCAGCTGCACCTTTCTTAGTTTAGCACAACCCTCCAGGAATGTATTTAGATCAAGTGACCAACTGATACGAATGAAAACGGTCACAGGTCCGTTCCCTACAAGTACAGAAGGAACTTGAAATTGCTGTGCACTGCTATTTGTGGATATGGAACGCATCTACTCAAACAGGAAGCTAGGTGAATTCACAGCTAGATAGAGCCAAAGACTGAATGAGGAACAGCCAGCTAATAACATATTCAAAGTCTTTTTATTTCTGAAATCACACCATTTAGCCACTTCACTTGAGGACATCTGTACGTTGGTTCTTTTAAGCCTCGAAGCTGGTTTACGTAAGTTGTAGGATAAAGCTAAAATGGCTTCCATTCACACAACAAAGTGCCTCTAAGTAGACGGTTTCTTTACTCCTTTTGTTTATAACAGACATCCCCAGGATACTCAGCTGGCTGTAGTTTCAATGGTGTTTTCTTGCAAGTTAATGGGGAGAGACTGTTGAGGCTTAGTGGCCCTGAATGAAGTTAGATTTAGTGGAAAAAATTCAGCATCCTTTTTCTTCACACATATCTTGTATTTCTTAAATATTAATTTGTACTCTGCTCCAAGATATAACTGCATATGCCCATAGCTTCACTTTGATCATGCACGTAAATGACATCACCATTATAAATAAAAAGATAAATAATTTTGGATCAAGGAATACTTTCCAAGAGAACAAGGAGACCTGATTTCACTAAATTATTGTAATAATGGCGTTATTATTATTATTATTTAAGAATCCAAATATCTCCCACTTCTAACCACTGCAAGTCCAACACGGACTGTTCTATGAGCAACTCAGGTTACAAGTCAGATCTAGAGTCTAAGAATATGCTGATTATTAGTGTGTGTGTGTGTGTGTGTGTGTGTTGCCAAAAAAGTATACACATTTTAAGAAAGGAAAAAACTGTATTAAAATTGTAATAATATATACCAATAACAAAAAATGAATACAAGACACGTTTGACTTCTGCAATTATAAGAGGTGCTCAAAGTGGTTCCCATCAGCGTCCAGACACTTCTGATGACGGCAAACTACTGCTTGAGCAACGTTGACCAAAGCATCCACTTGTATACAGTTTTTGGCACCTCTGATATATATATATATATATATATATATATATATACACACACACACACACATATATATATACATATATATATGAATATATATATATTTTTTTTTTCTAAGATGAAAAGATAATGATTTCTCTTCATCTGAGGCCTCCTGCATCTCATGAGGCTTTCATTGGCTATTCAGTGGTTGGGTTTTCAAAGCTTAATTATAGGCACATTCATTCCATTGTTTCCATGCGGTACAGGACAAGGAAACACAATTAGTCGCATATTGTAATTAACCTTTGTGGTCTGCATGTTTTTCTATATTTGAAGGAGTAGCCGGAGACCATAAAATCCTTTGTATTACAAAGAGTGAGTCCAGGGACTCATCAGCATGAATAATCAAGGTAATTTATTCTGACAAGTAAAGTACACTGCTTTCCACATGCTGATGACCCAGATAGGGTGTAATTTAGATATGAAATATAAACCACAGATAAATGATATTTACTTATGAATTCACTTCCTTCCTTCTTTGTGTCTTTGTTTTTCTTTCTAGCTTTCTTTCCTCTTTGCTCCCTTCCTTTCGTCTTCCCTGCAATCAGGGTTTGTGACAGGTGCCAGAATAGCAAGATGACTTCAACTTGGTCGTTGTTGGATTTACTTTTTCAAACTACCAAAGGGATTCACTCTTCTAGCAACCAGCCACAACAATAAAACCACAAATGATCTCCCCATCTACAAAATTTATTTTTTAAAAGTTTTTTTCTTAGAGAGTTATGTGTCAACAGTTGCCGAGACACTGAATAAAATTGTGCATCTGTAAGCCACTAAAGAGATAGAGTGACGAACCACGGTTGAAATTCTGACCTCTCTAGGTCATCAGTGTACGGATATGGACACGCTAGATAAAACTATATAAAACTTTTCGTGAAGGCTTTGCGGATTCTGAGAAGAAAGATTCATTGATGTGAACCCTGAGAAGCAATTTATCTGTTGAGATGGACTCCCCACGGCCAACCTAGGGCCCTGATTTTATAAATAGTAAGAGCCTAACAGCCAACTGCTGATGGGCTTCTCACATGCTCTGTGTACCAGGAAGAGCCTCTGACTGAGCGCTCACCTTCCAACATTATGCTTTGCTTATTAACCCCGTCTGAGTCAACCCTGGCTTCCTCTTTGTACCAACAGACTGAGACCTGCGCTGTCCAATCAGAACTGCATAATTTGGATACCTCATTTACATAAAACGGACCGAATTGAGAACCTGGGTGGCAACTTTCTCAATAAAAGACAGCCTCTCCTTTGTCTCAAGTGGAACACAATTCAAGTTGCTACCTGAGTTTGTGTCTCCTTTTTGCTGTAGCTTCTTTTTGCTTAACTAAACGCTTTTCATTTTTTATTATGATCGAATATTAACTCTGGTTTGTTTTTGTTTTTTTGTAAAAATGGGTTTATACCCTGCATGGGAGGAAAACTTTTCCCTTCTTCTCTTTTAGGTTCTTTGTCTGGTCTGATAATTAAACTGGCATAAGACAGATTAACAGGAGAAAAAAAATGCTGTACATACGGACTGCAAAGATAAGAGGCTCTGTGACAACCAGGTAATTGAGGCTTATATACCATCCTGAGCTAAGAAGGATGGGGTAGGAGTTGGGACTTCAGTGGGGAGGAAGACAATTCATAGGAAGATGAGAAGTGTAAAGGAATGGGACGCAAGTGTTTGCCGTGCCCTGCAGATCAGTCTTACTGATGTAAAAGCCTCGCTCTGGTGTTTGCTCTGAATCCAGGCCCTTTGTTCTACCTTTCTGAGATAAAGGGGGTTGGGCATCCCAAAAAGAAATATAGAAACTTTCCTTTTACATTTTTCTAGGCTTTACAATCATGGATGATTTAGTCAGTTCCTCTTCCTGTCTTTTTCTTTTTGACTGTTTATTTGTGACAAAGAAAATTATATACTACACACACACACACACACACACACTCTCTCTCTCTCTCTCTCTCTCTCTCTCTCTCTCTCTCTCTCTTTCTCTCTCTCTCTCTCTAAGGGAAACCAGGAACCCCCAAGAACACCCATGCCTCTAAGGAAACCTAAGCCACAGTACAAACTGCCCAAAACACAACTCCAGAAAAAGAAGCGAGGAAACTGAGATATGCCAGTTTCCCTTCAGTATTTATTTATAATATCTTTCTTCTTCCACTAAAGCGTTGCACTCTCAACTGCTCTTTCGTCTCTGTCAGCGGTTAAACACCGCCTCATAATCTCTAGATCGGCAAGGTAGCTTGGCACTTTTGTGTCCCCTGAGCCAGAACTCAGAAAACACAACCTCATCCATGGCTCAACACTGTCATAAAACGTCAGAAATGGAGACTATCCCAGGACATGTAGATGACGGGTGCCGGGGTCCTGCCTTGGCGTTCCAAGGAACAGTACCTGAAGTGGGGGGCAAGGTTTAAAAGGAAACAAAGGGACAAAGGGGGTCCTGGAGGACTGGAAGCATTCCTAGCAACCAGCCCCAAGTTTATTTCCCCTCACCATTATATACCTCCAGAGTACGTGCAACATGGCAGGGACAACTATGCATTACCTCATTCAGAAGCAGATCATTAACTATCTACTGGAGACTTAAAGATCAGAGGGACCTTAGGGGGTCAGTTTCCCAGGACACTTTCTTCCATTAACCCAGATAGCCATCTATCTATAGTGTCTCCTAAGGAACTGGCCATTCTCACCACATACATCAGCGTTAAGTAAGCACCCTCCAGGTGCAGAAAGGAACAAAACAAGAAGCAAAACAAGTTATGCTTCACCAAAGCCAGCCTGCATGGCTCCCAACAGACGGGGTCACTGCATTTTGTCATAGAATCACATATCGCACATCATACCACGTGGCCACCTGGCTTTGTTCTGTGATCGCCTCGTGCCCAGCCTCCACTAACACTTTCCATACTGCTGGGTCCTTGCTCTCTGGCAGGTGACTCTCCTCCCCTCCACTGTCAGCTCCACAAGGAAAGGCACCGAATCCTTTAGCTCCATACTCTTAGTGTGAAGGGCTTTGAGCAAAGTGAGTCTATGAATGAAGGGACGCAGAAACACTGAGTGACTGAATCTCATTCCATTCCCGGGGTGCAAACCCTTTAAAGTCACTCATCTCTTTTCGCTCGGGGTCTGCATGGTGCCAGCATGGGCATAAACATGGCTTCCCAAGGCCTCTTCCTGGTTAGTACACACTTCACGGCAAAGGAGGCACAACTTTTCTGAGACTCAGAAACATCCTTGGAATAATGCTGGTTAGTAACAAGCTGTTCTGCAATTTAAAGCAAAAGACAGATATAATGCACACCCAGGTGGGAATCTCAGCAGAGAAAATGGAAACTGTGGAAAAAAAAAAAGAGCCAAATGGAAATTGCTAAAAACCAAACAAAACCAAAAAAAAAAGCTGTTCTGTTCTTACAGGTTTATCTTGAGGATTGTATGAGCAAATGGGCTTGGCAAAATGCTTAAAAATGTAGAGAGCTACATAAGCAATAATGGTAATATCACAATAACCATTGTGTGGTGCTTTGTCATCTAAGCGTGTTCAGAGCCTGAAGGATAAGCCCTCTGAGGAGTGTGCAGTAGGAAGAACGCGGGTGGTTGACGCTGAATCCGGCCACCGTGTGCCCAGTCTTCCTGTACTCACATTGTCCCCAGAAGGGGACAGCCAATGGGCTGGGTGGGCGCCACGTACCTACTGCATAGCCAGTGCTTTCCGCCTCGCTGGGGACCCTCCAGTGACCACCTCACTGAAGGTAGTTGGAAATACCAAAACAGTCATTATTGTTGTAATGAGCTTTCATGTGTAATAGCTCCAAGCATGAAGGATAGCTGGCTTTTCAGAGAGCCATCTATCCAAGAATATGGTTCGCCACCCTCGAGGTTGCCCAAATCCCACACTCTGTCACTGCCACGGCCTCAGCCCGACTTGGGCATGGTGTGTGGGGGTGCTTTTAATCAGCATAGACAGGCCAGGCAAACCACTGCCTAACAGATGGCGGCTTCTCCCTGACACCTGGAGTCCTTCGGCAAGGGCGCCTGGAAGTCACTGGGCTTCATAGTGCCGAAAATAGTAATAATCATAAATAACCACAGCAATAATGCTAAGTAAAACAAAGTAGTTAGGTGTCTCAGGCACTCTTCTAGGTGTTTCCTATTTATTATTTTTAATCCTTAAAACAAAACTATGATTTCCTTATGTTTATATTGTACATTAAGAAAAAAATAATGCCATCATTTATGGCTACAGAATACATTCCTATTGCTTAATTCACTTATTTTGGTGAAAATCTGTGAGTTTGATAAAGTGACATATATGTCCTTTTATGAAGCAGATAAGGAAGGAACCCAAGAGGGCAGAGATCACAGTGTGAGGACAGTCAGTAGAGGCAGAGGCAAAACTGAAAGCTTGCTTTTTTCTAGCTATAGCTGTCTTTCTTTTTCCAAAGTTTCATATTCTGAATTTTTAAAGTTTCTTATTTCCTTTATAAAGCATTCTTTTTTTTTTTTCTTTTCAAATGATCCCTTTGGAACCCCCTCTGGAATATATGCTCCAAGAAGCTTTCCTGAGGATGCAGCGGCCCCTCAGTCCAGGCTGCTCTGCAGTGTCCCCGCCCCGCTTTCTCCAGACTCCAAGGGGGCACTCAGGCCTCTGCACTGAGTCTCCACAGACAGCCAAGACCACGTGGGAGGCCCAGGATTCTGTGACACCCCTGCCTTCTTAAAAAAAAGGAAAGAGGCATGTTTTTGTTTAGTTTGTTCGCTCAAGGACTTTGATGCTTTCTACCACAGCCTAACCAAAGCTTAGAACCATCATAAACCTTAGAACCATAATAAACTGAGGAAGGTGAGCAGAGACCCAGAGGTTTGTGGTCACCTGTCACTGCTTTTCCTGGGCTAGAGCCCTGGTTCCTCAGATGGGATCTGCAAGCCCCCTGGAACTCTTGCTCTGTTCTCTGGATCCCAGAAAGGGGTTCGCCAATATCCCCCCTCCACTCCCACCCAAGAGTGAAAAACCTGTTTCTTCCATACTTTAAGACGTATTTTTTCTATACTTAAGGTTGAAGTGCCGCTTTATCTCCAATCAGTTCAGTGCAACGCAAGGTAATTTAGCAAACACTGCATTTGAAGGATGACACTTAGAGGTGCATTAATACCTCACATTGTGTCAAAACTCCCCTGGCAGGAGGGGTCGGCTTTCAACAGAGCTGCAACGACAAAATGCAGTAGTGATGCCAACAGGGGGCGCTTGAGGGAGCCACAGAGACAAACTTCACCTTTGTTGCAGGTGGGCAGCCTTCATCCTTGGGAGCCTGCAGGGGGTTTGAGGACCTCAGACACCTGTCCACCCAAACAGGAACCATTCATAAGCCATTCAACACACATGCTGAAAACAGACCAGTTTATTCTTAGGGTCTTACAAACAGATTGGTGTGAAGAAACTCAAAGGGGCGTCCAACATGACAGCGGCGACACGGGCTCCCCGTTTTACTTCTAGGAATGTTTGTACATGAGCTCTGGTGACCTCCAAGAGATAAGGAGGCACCACAGGGACAGAGAGATGGGCTCTTGTGGCCACTGTCTGCATGCTCTCTGCTCAGAAATGCCTTATCAAACTCTCTGACATCTGTAATTGGGCTAATTAATCTTTTTCTCCCTCAGCAGATGATCCCATTTGCATGCTTTAACAGCATTTTAATAATTGAAGCTTTTTCATAATTATGAGGAGTTAATCACTACATTTTAGGCAAAACGTCCCATATCAGACATCATTCCAAGTTGGGAAGAGGTTGAATATATGGGAAAATAATGGCAGGGAAGTCTCCTGCTCAGCAGATGAGTCGCTAAGGAACCGCCATGCTGACAAGCCCCAGTCAGACACTAATTTTCCCCAAAGGCCTGCTCTTATAATTAACACATATTGGGGTCAGAAAAGCTCAGTGCTAAAATATTTTAATAGTTGTACAGCATTAACCTTTTCCTCCCATTTATTTCAAGCAAAGGACTCCGTGTTATATTGAGGCAGAATAGCCTGAAGGCCAGGTATCAGCACGAACACTCCTCAACACTGTCTCCAATTTCCTAGCTTTTTTTTTTCAGCGTAAATTTACAGCCCCTCTCCCAATATTTCTTTTATGTGCTCCAACAGCAACCTCCATACCCCTGGTTTATACATATTGGTTATCTGCGATGCTCTGAAATGAAATGCCTGTCTGAACTCTAGAATGTCAACTGAATTATGGCCTATCTAAAATACAGATGGCAGCTCTACAAACACACAGTGGATGTCAGAGAAAGGATGGGGTCCTAAAACAGACGAGCATCAAAGGTCTCATCTCAGAGCTGTGTTTGGAAGAAGGGGTACGTGCAATCAACTTTTGAAAGAGTCACAGTGTGCTTCTTTGAAGCGAACTTTCTATTCTGGTTTATGCTGTGGAGTTCATCGGCTTCCTGAGAATACAGAGTATTTTAATGTAACCTGTATTTGGGGTTGCCTTTCCAATGGCACTGCTGGACCTGAGGACTACCATACCCTTGAATCCAGTGACTGTCATCTGTAGGGCACATCATGCCACAGAGGCCATCTCACAATCATTCACTGCTCCGATGCGCACAACCTGCCCTCAGGCCACTTCTGTTTCCATATCTGACCCGATCCAGGGAGTTTGAACAGGTTCCTTCTAACTGGTGTGAGTGGTCCATCAACACCCAACTGTAGATCTTCTAAACTCAGATCACGGGCTCCTCTAACTTGACTGTCTGTTTGGCATGAATACATGATCTCACCTAAGAGACACTGAGTATTCTAAGATACTTCATTACTTTTCTAAAGAAGTCTGAACTACCGCCACCTACTTGTCCTGTCCTAGCAGTGGTCACATGGTTGTCATTGCTGGCTTAACTGTACAGCTACCTAGAAAGAATATAGCGTTTCTGTGGGCAGAGACCGTGCCAACCTTGTCACCCTAGAGCGTACGTTCTATTTCGGGCAAACACTCAAACAAAATAAACATATAAAATGATGATAAGTGCTAGGGAGAAAATAAAGCAGGGAAGGAAGTGTTGAGGGCGATAGAAAATTTCAATAGGCTATTCAAGGGCACAGCCTCCTTGAGAGTGTGCCGCTGGTGAACACCGGGAGAAGGGGAGGTCACAGCCCTCAGGCACCTGACAGAAAAAGATGGTGTGAGCGGGAGTTGGACCAGGGTGAGCCGAGGGGCGTCAGGCCACACAGAGGTGAGGGGGACCGGGGGGCGGGCAGCCAGGGGCACGTCCGGAGTCTTGGATCTTACTCCTGAGGAAATGGAAGTCACTAGGGTGTTCTGAACAGAAGGATCATATAACCTGATGTGATGGTTAATTTGATACGCCCACTTGACTGGGCCACAGATGCCCAGGTACTTGGTTAAATGTTTTCCTGGGTGTGCCTTTAGGGTGTGTGTGGATGAGATGAGCCTCTGAGTTGGTGGACTGAGCACAGCCGACGGCCCTCCCCAGGGTGGGTGGGCATCTCCCCATCTGTGGAGGGCCCGGATACAGCAAAACAGAGGAGGAAGGCTGAAGCCACCCTCTGCCAGACTTCTTGAGTGGGACACGGATCTTCTGCCCACAGACAGGCTTGCACCACCAGGCCTCCTGGTTCTCAGGCCTTTGCACGCAGACTGGACTCCACCAGCAGGGCTCGCCTGGGTCCCCAGCCTGCACATGGCCCTTCATGAGACTTCACAGCCTCCGAAACCGCATGAGCCAGCTCCTCACAATAAACCTCTTCCTAGGTTAACTGTCTCAAGAGCCCTGACTAACACGATTGACAGACGACTGAAGAGGGTCTCCCCAGCTAATCCATTGAGGACAGATGTGAGCTAGAGGCCTGTTAAAACACTGGATCCTTCAGAGGAATGCCTTACATATGACTGGGAAGGTCAGTTAATAGTTTTTGAATGAATGCTTCTGATAAATTACTTTAAGCTGGTAAAATATCATTGTTTCCCTTTCTTCACTAGGAAACACTTATGTGGAAAATGTCACAGACTTTAGTAATAGGTAGGAGGCATCTAATGAGAGATGAACTTTCCAAGTAACTTCTAAATATTGCTACATAATCACCACAATTGTTATACTTATATTTAATTTTACAGTAAATATATTCTGCATACAACTTCACATGAATTATTCCTAAGATCTTCTGTGTTTACTCTTATCTATATCTTTCACCTATGTCATAAAGAAATCATTCCAAGTATTTGGATCTGGAGAATGGAAGTACCAAAGCCTATCTCCCTGAACTCTTGGGAGGGTTAAATGAGATAAAGGAAGGAAAAATGCCACCACATATTTTAGCACATAGAATGCACCTAATACTATCGGAGGGTTTTCTTGTTTGTTTGTTCACTTCTCTTTAGTAGGATTCAAAATGTTAACTGGTAAAGCTAAATCACATTCTATGCTCAAACAAGAACCCAGTTTTCCTAGATATTAAAATATTAGATTTAAAATATCTTCCATCTTCTGTGACCTCCGTCACGGGAAACTGAATTAAAAGAAACTCAAGGTAAATCCAAAGCTTTAAAACATCTCAAAATTTCCATAAAGTAGATGAATTGTAAAATGTCACCTCTGTGGGACAAGGGGGAGGGAAGCAATATAAAAAGGAGAAATATGCCATTATTGGTTTTGCTTTTCAAAATCACCATGGCCACTTTCTCATTTACATTCACATGTTTGAAACGGTGGGGGCAGGGAGGGGAATTTTTCCCTTTTCCTGAGTTGAAATGTAAATAACAAAGACAGAAACAAATAAACAGTGTCGATATTTCATCCATGAAAATTTCAGGTATTATGTCAGGTTTTCTTATTCCTCTTTTGAAATTCCGTGGTTATTTAGCTATGTGGCATTTTATGACTTTTTTCTCCCTTTTACTGCACACAGTGAATAATATATTTCCAAAGGTAGCTCAAATGCCACCTCTGTGATTCACAAGGCCACAGAATTACAAAGGTAGAGAGTATGTGTAAAGTTTACTACCTAGGCAACCTTTTTCCCCCCCTAGGCTTTTGTGGTGGTGTGGAGGCAGATTTATATCAGAAACTATGATGGTGTGGTCGTTTTCTGTCTTTCAGTGTGTCTTGCCTGGCCTTTCACACGTACCCTGGAGACACCCTCTGACCACCTACAGCAGAAAAAAAAGATGCAGAGAAACACAGGGAAAGAGGCTGATTCTTGCTTGCTTATCACATTCTATGGATCCCAATGATTAGATAAAGATGGAGAGGCAGGAAAGAAAGAGAGCGGAGGGCCAGGGACAGAGAGGAAAATATGGAGAGAGCAAGGACCTCTGGGGAAGAAGTGATGCCAGAAGGGAGAGAAGGCAGGGACCCAGCACCAAGCTCTTTTTGAGTGTGGACCACCTGTGCCGCTGATCCAAACCTATGGGTAACAGAGTCTAGAGTCCTGGGTACTTGTCAACCCCCCAGAGAGAATCTGAGGAGGTGGACACCTTGAATGGTGATGGGGTATTCAGGAATAAATCAGACATTTAATTAGAATTAAACCATGAGAGGCATCTGGGAAGTCTCCCTATGTTTGATGTACTTATACAGTGGGTAAACAACCAGTATTTTTAGTTCGTTTGTTTTTAGGTTGTCCTTACTTTTTACAATGAAATAAATATGCACTGAATTTAGGGAAACATATATATGCAAAAAATATGGAGGGTATCATCTTAATCATTAAGTTATACTGCTTTCTGTCCAGTTTTAACAACTGAAGATTTAGTCTTCTAAGTTGAGAGTGAGAGATAACTTTACTAACAGAATAATACTGTGGTGACGTCAACATTAAAAAGGTAATAAGTGCAAAAACATGTTTGATCAGACGTGTGCACCAAATTCAGCTTTTTGAACTGAAATGTGTTACATTAGTGAAAATAAACCATTTCACTTTCCAAAAGTACTAGAGAAATTTAAACGGGTTAGATATAACATTTTCTACTGTGGTTTTATATTCTTCCATAGCGTTCATCAAGCTGAGTTATATACTATTTTGATTATAGAACAATTTACATTATTTTAAGCAATTTTGCATGCATGAAATTACCAAATTCTTCTACAAACTCCGAACAGTAGCTATTGTTATTATAATTATGCTTGTTTTACAGGTAGGGAAACTGAGGTAGACAAGGATTAAGTAACTTGCTCAGCCACACAGCTGGTAAGCACAGGATTGGTCCACGCCCCATATTCTTCTGTGAGAGGCCATGTGTTTAACTACTACGTATGTCATTTCCTGAACGGCCTACGACTTTCTTAAGGAGCTTTATGTGTTTTTGAAACTGTCATCCCTGGCATAGCTGTGGGCCATCATAAGTAAACAAAATATTGAAATCTTAGACCTCTGATTTAAGAAGAAGTCTCCAGAATCGATATAGAGAACGGATTGTCTGATACAGAGAGTCGATTGTCTAGTAGAGAGAGCTCATTTTTTCTGTACTAAATTATCTGACTTTTAAATTAACCATTGAAAGAAAGAGAAGAACAATGAAAGAACAGGTATGAACCTGGACATGTCAGGGGGTATCTGAGCGTGTACACACATGAGCAGAACTTCAAGGCAGAGTCAGAAGGACTTGCTGACACAGTCTCGACTCAAGGCAATGAAGAGAATGCCAGGACACTCTGGGTATCACCTCAGGGGCCTCAATTCTGATGTCAGTTTGGACTCTGGACAAATCAGATGCTTACAGGTATCCCCCCTCTAAATGCCCAGAGCTCAGAGTGACAGGACTTCAGTAATGACAGGAGACCATCCCGTGGAACTTCCTCTCGGCCAGCTGTCCTATGCAGGTGACCTAAGCAGATGGCAGAAGCATGATGACTGTGTCAAGCAGGTTTTCAGGAGGACTTATCATATGTTTGAGTCTCGCTTAGAAGGAGTGGTTTTCATTCCCCTCCTTATGCTTTAGTTTCCAAATGCTAAATTAACATGGATGGCTTTTAAATGGAAAAAATGTCAGTTGGGTTTTTAATACTTAGTTCCCCACCTTGCCTCGTTGTCATAAATAGACTGTAGCATCCACCGTTAAAGTCTCTGACTACATATGTGTGTGTTGTGAGCATCTCGTCCGAGCAGCGAAGCCACTAACTGAAAACAGTAAAGCAAAGTTTTATGGGCCAAGAACATCTCTGTGTGGATAACTTGAGACTGGTTTTACTGGAAGGCTCTTCTACCCTAGAAATGTTTCCTGCTGTGTCACGATAATTAGAGCTACCAGAGTGCTAGCTCACCGGATGTTGTCAACATTCCCTGTGTCTGCATGTTATGGTAAATCAGTCCCTTCTGTAGCAATTACTAGTTGAATAGTTCTAGGTAAGTACATTGATTATGGTCAGTTTACACTCAGCATCTTTCTCTGTGATTCTCTGTATAACAAAGGCTGGGAAGCAAAAATATCAACATTTCTTGCCTCAATAGTATGTAGGCTTCTGGATGCAAATTTGGTTCTGCTAATTAGATGCTCTTTAACTGATTTAGAAGAGAGAAGGAGAAGATCATCGCGCTGCTGCTGTTTCTGGTGGCCAGTCAAGGTAGGGCAATGTGACTGTCACTAGGAGTGGCAGTAACGGCATAGCCACTGTGTCAGCACTTTCTGATCTTCAGTCCCAGTGGTACCATGCACGCTAACCCAACTCTGGCTCCTCCCAAACCTCTGAGATATCACTCACATGTAAGACTTCCTTATATAAATTCACCGCCTGTTGAAAATACTTAGAGTGGTTTGTTTCTTGCAGTGAGTTCAAACTGCTAGAGCAAGTCTCTCTCTGAGACCTAAGTTAATTTATCTCTTTAGTGCAACTAATGAAATGATTAAATTCAGGGACCTGGAACCAATTATTCCTTCAGTTTCATATTATTTTTGTTTAAAAGCTAGTTTGAAAAAAGAAAAATCAAACCCCATAGACAAATTATCCCTCCGTATGTAATCCAAATGCTGTCAAATTAGAAGTGAAATGTATCATAAACACATTCAATTAAACTCTATCTTTTTCAATGTCTATTATAGTCCAAGCTGCAGACCAGGTGGTGCTTATATAATAATGAGCCAGACAATTTCATTGCCTTCAATGAGTTCACCCTTTATCAAGGGAGATAGACCAAAATCAGGCCATCTCAGCACAGCATCCTAGGGGCGTAGTGATGGCAGGCACAGGGCGTGATGAAAGCCATGCTGAGCAGCATTAATCCAACGGAAATGAGACTCCACAAAGTGCTCAGAGCTGGTGATCTCTGACTAGAGCCTCGAGTGGCCAGACACAGCTTAGGAATATGGCGGACGGCCTTGTTTTCTGACTACTCATCAGATTTCTTCCTATTCCTCCACACTTGCAGTCCCTGCCTCCCGCCATAGGGCTGACATGCCCTGTGCTTGCGTTACCAGCCTACTTGGCAGCTCGCTTACGGGGCTGTGCCACAACTCTGACAAGGATGCCTGAGCAGGTGTGTGGTTCTGGGGAGAGTTTCCCTGCTCGTAAACAGAATGATCCATGATGTTCACTCTGTCATCTTTCCTACACTGAGGTGCTGTCGTCACAGCACACATCTTCCCTGAGCTATTGAATTTACTGCTCCTGAAATTTCAGAAACCCCTGACATGTGAGATAAAAATGCAGTATGTTTTAAGCCATGTTAAGTCAGGTATTCTATTTATTGAATAAGAACAACAACAACAAATACACACACACACACACACTAAGTAATACAGCCATGTGAGGGGGGTGTGAGAACGGATATGTGGTATCGATACATATTCAATAGAAAGGAGGCAAAAACGATTATCATGTGAGAAGGATAAGAAATTCACTGGGAGCTAACTACAAGGAGAAAGTGGTAATGTAGAAAACTAGAGACAGAAAAATTGCTGGATCGTAGCCAGCTGTGCGAGTCCTTCTAAGAAGCATGGAAGGCGGTAGAAGAGACAGGGTGCCCATCCTGAGGGGGCATTTGCTTAGCACGTGCATCAAACTTTTTATAACCTCTGTTTGGGGTGGTTTGGGGTAGAGCTGAGGGAGGCCTTGTTGGCAGAATCTTTTTAATCCTAGAGTAAGGAGGTATCAGTATTAAATTTTCCCTTCCAGCTATAATGTAGATATTATAGTTACTGACATGGGAACACAACTATAGACCTGGGCTGCCCAGTATGGCTGCCACTGGTCTGAATCGATGTGCTGCTCAAGTGCAAAATATACACCAGACTTCATAAGCTTATTTCAAAAAATGTAAATTGTCTCATTCATATTTTTATATTGATTGTAAGTTGAAATAATATTTGGGTATACTGGATCAAATAAAGCATATTCTTTAAATTAATTTTATCTTTTACTTTTTAAAAAATATGGCTACCTCAAAATTTAAAATCATCTATGTCGCTTGCATTACATTTCTATTGGACAGTGCTGCTATGCAAAATTAGGAGACTATTCCAATAAACTAGAGGATATATGATAGTAAAGTGAATTTATAAGTGAAAAGGAAGAGAAATTCAGTGGATCTTATAGAGTCAAGTGAATTAATTGAATGTAGAGAGTTAAGAATAGAGAATCTGAGAGTAATACTCATTTCTTCAACTGGGCTTTCAGTTTCCATAACATACTATGTACTAAGTATTCATAGATACATAGACAGATCAATCGATCTATCATCTATTATCTAGCTATCATCTATATTCACACATGCATGTATGCACAAATACATATGTGTCAGCATGTGTATCATCTCTGTAGATCTAATGTGTATGTATCTATATTGATATGTGCTTTGGGCTGAATGTGCCCTCCCCTCCCCAAATTCATGTGTTGAAACCCATCCTCAGTGTGATGGTGTTAGAAGATGAGGCTTTTAGAAGGGGCTTAGGGACTTGTGTCCTTACCAAATGCCTTCATTCCTCCCACCATGTGGGGACACAGTGAACAGGTGTCATCTGCAAATAGAAAGTGGACCCTCACCAGACAGCAAATCTGCTGGCACTTTGATCTTGGACTTCCAGCCTCCGGAACTGTGAGAAATTAGTTTCTGTTGTTTATAAGCCACTCAGCCTGACATTTTGTGGCAGCAGCCTGGATGAGCTAAGGTGATATAGGCCCACTCACATATGTGAATCAATTAAGATGTTAATGGGGAAGAGTTAAAAGCAGTAAGTCTAATTTGGAACTGTGACTACCCCTATGGAAAGTGATCACTAAACAGATTAAGGACTATCCATAAAGGGTCCAACAGCTGGAAAGAACGGTCCAGCTTCTAGCAAAGTGAAAGCAGTTACTCGCTGAGTACATGAAAAGCTCTGAGCAAGCTACTCCAAGATGAAATATCTTTCTGGCCCCTTAGACATCCATGAAGGGCACGCTGACCACTTACTCATGCTTTCCAAGAGACCAGATGCTGCTCAGACCTGCCCTCCGCTTGTGGACATCCATCTTGCCGTAAAGCAAAAGGACGTGAGAGGACAGAAGGAGGGCATATGCAGTTTCCCTTTCCCCTCCTGCTCTCCAGTTTTGTCCTTAGAGTGATCAGTATAAAGCACCTTCCCTCCTAAGGTAACCTTTTGCTTCTGCCTTTGTGTATCGTAGACCTCCCGATAACTTTGGTGTAATTCAATTTTAGCAGGAAATATAAATCATTAGTCAGTTATGGATTCAACTCTGGAAATCCTAGAAATTCCAGGAGGAATAGTTATATTGAGGCTGTTCCTTGGGATTTCCAAACAAGGTACCTGGGGAGACACATTTGGAGGCTCTGCGGGGTGGGGGGCAGACATAATCTTTGTGATGTGGCTTATCATCCCATATCAAGTTACCAAGAGAGCAGACAGTGGTATAGTAGTGATTTGATCAGTGGTAATTTTTAGCTGATTCTGGGTGTTATAGGAAAACCGCACTGTAGGGCTGTGCCTTGAACTGAGACCTCATTTGAGCCAAGTTCATGTCACAGATGCATTGAGTTAGTCCCTACAGCAAAGAGGAGGGTGGGCGACACGAGGCAACACTTTGAGAAATTATGAGAATTAAGAGGCAGGGGGCTGATGCATTGGTCTGTCTTTCTTGCATTAAAATAGAAATAGTTCCTCACCAACATACCTGCCTTGTGTGTGTATTCATCATAGAAACCCAGAGGGGGTTTCAATGGCTCCATTTACAATACCTACACCAGGCAGGTATTTTTTCTTGTTTTCTATTTTTTCCCTCTTCTATTGACAAGAGAGTTTGGGGAGAAGGTGCTTTTTAGTCATTACTTTTCTTGAGCAGTCGGTATTGCCCTAGGAAAGAAAATGCTGTGGATATAACAAATCAGGTTTCAGACTGGGTGTGTGACAGTTCAGGCAGGAGGGACAGAAAGCAGCGTTGCATGGGGCTTGAAATAGTTGCTGATGGATTTCCCAACTTGCCAAATTAGAGCAAAGTCAGAGAGGTTGAGCATGATGACCCGCCATTTGGGACAAGCCATCAGGCCTCATTTAAGTTCATCTGAAGCCTCTAGAGCCTGGTCCCTCCCTTTGCCACCCACGTTGCTGCTGCTGTTCCCCCAGGACATTTCCATGAGAACAACCTTCTCCTGGCTCCTTGTAACGTACAATTTCCTGCCTTGGCACTCAGGGGTTCCTGCCTCCAGTGTGGGTCCCTGACGCGAACCCCAGCCTTTTTTTGCCCAAACGATTCCCATCCATGTTTTAAAGTTCTGCTGTTCTCACCATCTCTGGAAACACAACTTGACCCCTCACTTGGGTTCGGTTGACCCTCCTCCATGGTTTGGGTGCCTTCCTGTCATAGTCCTTAGCTCATGGAGTGCAACTGCTGGAAGGCTTCTCTGTCTGAGGACCCGGCCATGTTGCGGTCCACAGCTGAGGATCACACCCAGGTACTTTGATTCCAACAGTCCCTCGGTCAGACCGATGCTCCTTTAATGTCCTCGCTACCTCACTTAACGACGACCAATGGCTCCTCGCTCCCTGAAGTGTTGAGTGCACCAAAGGCCTCTAGCTGGGACATTTTGCTGCTCTGTGATTAGTCCAAGTCTGGCAATTCTCCACCTTCCATCACCTGGAGCGCGGTTGCTTCAGGCAGGTGGGTCTCCTTTTCCCCAGAGCCAACTGTGCCTCCGCTTCCCTCTCTGCTTTTGCTCATGTCATGCAATGCACTGGGCATGCTTGCAACGTCTCCCGCCTCTTCCGGCTCTTTCAGTGCCCATGCGCCCCTCCGGACAGATCTCTGATACCCCCACCCTCCTGCGAAAGACATCAGTGAATTTTGCTTCTTGGTCAGTTGTCCTGTTTCTAATCCTGTTACTCTTCACCTTTCCTTTTTACAAAGGAACGAGTGTACTCGCTTTTAAAACTGAAAGTATGATTGTGACAATAAATACCTAATAATGTTAGGGCGTAGCTTTAGTATGAGAAGGACCTTTAATGGAGGTTGCATTAGGTATGTGTGAAGTCCCTCCAATGTTTATGCAGACATTTGTGGAACGTCATAAATTAGGTTCATCTAATTTCCTCATTTAGTTTTTGCAACAACATCAGAAAATAGAGGAGCTGGAAGGCATATTCATAGTGGACAGGCCGGGAAGTGACGGTCCAGAAGATGACGCACACGATAGTGGCTGAGTGCGTGATCCGAGCCACGTGCTCTGTCCCCAAAGCCACGGTTGCCTCCCCAGTCAAGGCATTTCCAACATAACTTTCAAATTGGCCTGGTACATGCCATGAAGGTGCTTGTGCAGTTGAAATACCATTAGCAGATGCCCTTGACTTGCTTCCCGGGATAAGCCCGCAATTAGGAACTTGAACACGGAAAAGGTCTTCAGTGAGAATAATTTCCAGGAGCGCACTCATGTGCTCAGGGGCGCTGCCGATGACTGTGCATAAAAATCCCCAGCCGCCTCCTTAAGCCCCTTATTTGTATGCCGGACCAGGTCCTTGTAAAAAGGCCGTACTCATGTCGTAAGTGTCCCACGAGGGAGCAAGCGGATGATAGCGCTGGTTAGTGGCTTCTCATCATCCTGCCTGTTTCCATCCCTGTGTCACTTGCTCAGGTTACTGAGAAAAACAAAGAGAAGAGGAATCGATCTGCGGGCCAGGGCTGTGCTAAGCACTG
>NW_017731507.1:274506-279615 GCF_001890085.2 Hipposideros armiger
AGGTAGGATATGGACCTGCTGCTCTTTACTGTGCTGCTATGACACGTATGGGCATTCACAGTGTAGTGAGTGATTCCACAATGCAATAGTCACACAAGGCTTGGATTTGCACGGAACTGAAATCCTAGTTGACAATGACTATAGGAAGGAAGAAGTAAATAAGCTTTCAGATAGAAATAATGCTTATGAAAGAACAGAATGATAGGCGAGCTGGTGACTAGGACAGAAGAACTTGAGGTCGAGTTAGCTAAGAAGTACTTCACATGGTACAGTCAGCTGAGAATTGAAAGTTGGGAGTTGTGGGATGACCTACAGGAAGGGCATTCTGGGGAGACTGAAGCCCACAGCAGGAACACGCTTACCGATGGGAAACCACAGACAGTGCCACCACCACTAAGATCTACCATGTAGAGTGGGATCTGCCGTGATACGTATCCGCAGAGGGGATGAGCAGGGAACAGATGAGGTCAAGCCTCGCAGGTGATGGCAGTGCTTTACATTTTATTCTAAATTCTTTGGCATGTCATGGGAGTAGACTGACATTTTATAATATGTGTTTCTTTTTATGTCTTCAGGGAATGGGCATTTCAAAGTATGTGTGTGAGGAGAATGATAAAGGGGCTGTTGTGACAGTTCCCGTGAGAGGCGACGATGGCCTGGATGTGGCTGTAGAAGCAGAAGACAGAGCGGGTGGGTGGAGAACTTTAATTTCTCATATCCTTGAACATGGAAGACTCAGAACACGGCTTTTTATGTGGTGGAGGTGAGGGAGGGAATGGAGAATCAAGGAAGACATGCAGGCTTTTTATTGGGACGTACTGACTATTGGTCGGGTTCTGGATACACTTTGAAGGTAGAAATAAAAAAGATTTGGTGAAGAATTGAATTGGGGGGCATCTGACAGAGAGGAGGGGACTGGGATGAAGATGCTACGAACTGAAGTGTGGCAAGTCCTTGGTGGCTTTTCCTCTCCTCTTTCAAGATGCAAAATGTTGATAACTATTTGCCAATTCCTTCTATTCTATTTGCACTCAGAAACCTGGAATGCATGGAGTACATACAGTCAGGGTAGAGAATGAGGCTGATTTGGCATGGCAACTCATCTTTACCTAAACGTCCAAACAATCACATTTTGCTCTTGGAAATAATTTATGACCATTTTGAGCAGTAAGAGTTCACTGATGGTAGTACAGAGCTCTTCTGGTAGAAATTTTTCACTTGTCAATTGATAAGAAGCCTATCATTCACTAGGAATCCTAAGTAATTTGAAAATTGTCTATTTGCAAATCTGAGTGTTGCCTGTTTGTTGCCAAGNGTCATTGAGAAAAGGGATAGGGAGACAAGAAATCAGTAGCTAGGATCGTCATTTCTCGACTTCCTCCCACCTGCTTCTCTTGAAGTCCCCTAGGAGAATGTCTACCTCTACCCGGGCATCATGCCCAGCACGGTGTGGGGACAATGACATGATGGGGATAACAGGGGAGCCCAGGTGAAGCAGCTGGCTGGGTGCCTGCCTCGGCTCCAGTGTGTGCTTGTAAGTCAGGCTTGGGCAGCTGCTGGGAGGAACGGGGAGGTGCCGAGGCTGATGACGGAGGCCCAAGGTCAGCCTAAGCAGGCTGCAGTGTAAAGGGATCTAGGACCAGGGAGCCACCGATGTCAAGGACTCCCGTCCCAGGGGTTAGGACATCGCTGCGTAGGGCCCACGGAGCACCTCATGTGCCACCAGTCCGGACATGAGACCAGGTCAGATGACAGCTGGGGCCGGAGGGAACATCATGCACCAGAAGCCATCTTCTTTGCTGGACCCACGAGAACACCCTTGCTATCAGGGGAAGGAATGGGAGATGGCGGTGACATTCCCAGACTGTCACTAAAGGAATGCTTAAATGATTAACGTTGATAGATTTGACCAAAATGGACAAAATCTGAGATTTCCTCAACTACTCACAGGGATAAGGCTTTTGAAGAAAGTCACGTGAACGAAAAACGAAAACATTTATTTATTTGCATATCTGAATAAACTGTGACTAAACGTACGACCCTGGTAAGTAACCTAACACTGCGTACCTTTGCAACGCTATTCAGTTATTTATGTGGTACGCAGCCTCCGGTGACCCTGACCTACCCCGATGGACTGGAGGAGCTTTGAGACACTTCCCCGAGGCTCCACAGGCCAGCTCGGATTAACCTTGTTCTAGGCACAGCCTGGGCCTAGGACGGCGCCTGCCTAACCGCAGAGTCTCCCTACTTGGCAGGGGCTGAGTGACCTGATCACCGCCCACCCCCTACTACAGGACCAGGGGAGACCAGCCACCGGCTGGGCTGTTCCGATTAGAGGAGGCTCCCCTCTGTCAGGAGAGGGCTCTGCTGGGGTGAAGACGCGGGAGCAGTGAGGCCCCTTGTCTAGTTACCTGCAGCGCTGACCTGACCCCGGGTCCTGGCAACAGTGTTACCATAACTGACAGGGTGGGGAGTGGAGGGGGGGGAGGCACAGACACACACACGCACACACACACACGCACACACACGCACACATGCACACACACACACACATGCACACACACACACACACGCTAGTTACCCATTCCCAAATTCATAAAATGTACGATACAGCCACACCCAGAAGCAACAGCAGTAACTGGGAATTACAGACCACGTTATAGAAACACCTACATCTGATTTTATCACTTTCATCACCCTGTGAGGTATATGGAGCAGCTAATTTTATCCCTTCTATCCCATTTTAGAGTGAAGGAAACTGATCCAATGAGGGCAAGAGGCTGATGTTTAGGTGGCTGATTGCATTCGGAGCCTGTGTGGCGTGGGAAGCACCTCCTTGCAGCCCACTGTGCCTTTGGAAATGCCTTCACGGTGACTCTGTCTCCCCACAATAGAACGGGGCTCTCAGTGAGCAGGCACTTAAATTGGCTCCCTACTGTAAGCAAAGCACCTACTATCTGTCACACACACACACTAGGAACTCAGATGACTGTTGTATGAGTGAGTGCAAAGAATGAAGTGATCACTCTAAAGCTCTTGCTTTCTTTCATAATCACGTGGGGACTAGAGCTGTTGAATACATGAGAGAAGCTCATGATACATTTCCCACAAGAAATCTAGTTGCATTTGATATTGGACGATATTTACTGTTTCCTATAAGTTTGGGGTTATCAAGGGGAGAGGTGCTGTGATCTCATGATTCTCCACCCTAACTGTTCTCATCAGCCTCCCCTGGGAACTGCCGTCCAGCGTCCTCGCCTCAGTGTTCTGTTTCTTGGGGTGCAACCCTAGGCCGCTCTGCCTTTCTCTTCCCTAAGGTTTTATAAAGATTATCCTTCCCCGCCTTGCTACCAAGACACCAGGAAACTAGATCACGGGGGAACCAAAGGCAAGCAGAGAAGAGACAGCTGGAGTCAGGGTAGGCAGTCGTGTCTGTGCAGGCAGGTGACGCGCGTCCATAGGCTCTGGGGGTTTCAGGGGCAGGGGTCTAAATAGGCCATTAGTCTTATTCTGAGATCAGCTTGTACTTGAATTCCTGCATCTCGACCTTTTGTTCATCCCTATGGCCCCATTGAGTCACAATTAATAATTCTAATTAGAAGTGATACTGTCAGGAAAGACGGACTGACATATCTAAAAGGAGAGGATTCTCAGCACTGCCGCTGACCAGGGGACCCCAGCTCTGTCATCCGAGAGGAGGAGAAACCCTTGCTCCTTTGGGAGGGCTAAGGGCATAAAAGCATCCAGGAGTGGATGGGAGAGCCAGGCGGCATCGCGGCTTTGTGAATCGGGAACGTGCCTCTTGGAAGCATAAGACGTTACCTCACTTGATCAGAATGAGCTCAAGTGAAAAATGAGAGGCTCTTTTCTCCACTTTGGTTTAATGTGTCTGTGTTCTTCTTATTTTAAGACAAAAAGTATTGATGAAGAGGCTCTACAGCTGACTCTCGCTGGGACCCCCTGCTTTGTTTTAGCATGACCAGACCAACAGATTATCTGCTTAAAGCAGCAAGTGCTGATAAAAATCGGAACAGATGGGACTTTTCTATTCTGAACTCGCACTTATCAGATATAGGACAGAGGCAGTCTTCTACGTAGAATTCTCACATTGTAAATGAATGATTTAGGATAGTGGTTTGCCCATTCATTTGGTCTATATGTTATATATTGAGTACCTACTATGTGCCAGGCACTTTGGACACTAGCACATGAGAAGCCCTGAAATCTATTTGTGTGATGGACAAATAAAGGAACGTTCCCACAATGCATGGTGCTTTTGTGTCACACTAATCGCCCGACAACTTACAGTTACCTCTTCATGTGTCTTCCCCCTACCCAGGTATACAGTCCTTAGGGCAGGGGCATTTCTTATTTACTTCTCATCTGTATATTTCTATCACTCAAAGCTGTTACATTACAGAAAACAAACTTAATCCTGAGTGTCCCGTTAAATGAGGCGAAAGACACAGCACACATGACGGCAGCATCATAACAACATAGACGGTCACTGAACCCTAACCCTGGGCCAGGAGTTCCTGAAATCCCTATGAGGTTTGTCCTGTTGTTGCCACTACTTCCTGCATTTGAAAACTGAGCCTTTGAGTATCTGTGTCATGTGTTCCAGATAAGAGAACTAATAAGTGACAAAGAGGTATTAAATCATGGGGATTCTGACATAAGGGACAGTGCTCTAGATAATGAGCCAAGCTTTAACATTGCAGCTGTAGGGAAGATCTACCCTCCAGGCATAACTATGACTTCACACAGGAGAAAACAATACAAACAAAGCAAAAAAAAAAAAAATTCATGCACAGCAGGAGGGAAAGGGCTGGTTCCACGCATCACCCTTGTTCTAAAGCAAACTTTCTGTGGCACACGCCCCTCTGGGCATCAGGCTGAGATCTTTTTCTGGAGTCCTTCCTGTCGTCAACCTGGAGAACTCTTTTGTGCCTCTTAGATCAGTGCCAGCTCTTTGCAAGAAATGTACAGTGACGTCAGTTGGTTTCCACTGATGATTGGAAAAAGGAGGTGGGTATCAAGTTCCCAGACAATATCTGATGACCTAAATCAACTGTCACCAGAGTCTGCATCATGGACAAGAACCCTGGA
>NW_017731507.1:280959-282731 GCF_001890085.2 Hipposideros armiger
TTACTTAATAAATTAGGCACAGCGAGAGATGAACGACAATAACTAATAATAAAATAGAACAATTATAACCATATAGGGTAATCGAGGTTCCGTGAATGTGGTGTCTCTCTCAGAACCAGTCTGATAAGTGAAGTGGCGAGTCAGTGACTGACAGGGACCATATACAGCCTGAAAATGCTGGACAAAGGGACATTTCACGTCCTGGTGGGATAGAGCAGGGTGGCATGAGATTTCATAACACTACTCAGAATGGCACACAATTTAAAACTTATGAATTATTTCTGCAATTTTTTTCCATTTGATATTTTTGGATTGCAGCTGACTGCAGGGAACTGAAACCTCGGAAAGCAAAACCATGGATGGGGCGACCGCTGTAGTGAGACGCTCCCGCGTGCATGTGTGCGGGTCCAGCGCTAAATCTTTTCCATGCATATTTGGTTCCGTTCTCGCACCAACGTTACGAAGCAAATCATACTATGATTTCCATTTTTTAAGATGGGAAACTAAAGATCAGAAAGATTGAATAGCTTGCCCAGAGTCACAATCTGGACTGGAATCAAGAAATGTGATATTGCCACCTCCCTGATCTAAATTACCATAACATAGTGGGTGGAGAAGAACCAGTTCTGTGGGTAAGGTATTCCTGGGGATAAACTGGGAGGACTGAAGTCCAATCTCATTTCAATCTAAATCTGAATGGATTTAAGATGCAGCCATTGGCCCATTTTTCATGGGTAAGGGGCCATGAAAATAAAGTCAGCAAAGGTTAATTTTCTCATTGTGTTTTGAAGAAAAACACCCTGAAATGGCTCTTGCCTCCTAATAAATGTCTAATTAGCAGCCAGGTCATCTGGTCAAAGCAGGAAAGGAGGATGGGCACCACTTGTTGTTTAAAATACAGGTCCTCTCTGTACCCTTAGCCCTCTCTTGAACGGTCTTAGTGTTCTGATGGAATTTTTGTTTGCATAGGTGAGATTAAAAATTTGACTTTTTAAAAGGTGCTTGGCATTAAACCTAAGCAATCATTTGGATACTATTAATGTCCCGAGATTTCCTGCCTTTGTTTAGGAGGCTGTATTATGCATGTGGAATCCCAGTTGGATGATTTATCTAAATTGGCTGTGATATAGTAGATAACAGCAGAGGGATTTGTTTGAAATTAGCTTCTGTCTTCTGAGGCAGAGCAAATTATGCACAAGTCCCAGGATGTCATGTATTATCATCTCCACCAGCACTTGCACTGTAGCCGTTCATAGCCAGAGTCCATCTGTGTTGTCAGGAAGCTGAACAAAGGGGCCGGGATTTCAACCGATGACCCCACCCCGAACCCCAGTCTCCTGAGGGAGGGGGCAGCTGTGGTCTTAGCTAACTGTACCTCTTTTCATGTGACAGTTATCAAGAACTTCACCCCCCCACCCCGCCCCGGGTGGGAACAGACTCTATGCCCCCACCCCGCAGCCCCTGCTGACCCCACCCCCCAGTGCTGTACCACTTCCCGAGTGGCCCATCCCTTCTTCCCGGTGCCTCCCCTCAATAGTCACATCAGCTTTCCTCATTATAGTTGCCCAGCTTATGCACGACTCAAGATACGGAACTTCTTCCTTTGCTAACCATGTTCCATTGGAAAACTCTCGACTGCTCTCCATGGATCTAGGTTTTTAGAATAAAGGTTGAACATCTGAACCAGATGGGGAGAAAGTGCATTTATAAGCATGAAAATATGTGACATTTCAGGATTAATATCTTAAAAGGAATCATCAGACCAATTCATC
>NW_017731507.1:285062-301758 GCF_001890085.2 Hipposideros armiger
ATCTGAGTGTTGCCTGTTTGTTGCCAAGTTGCCAAATAATAAAATGAATTATTATTCAATTTTTTCACATTAATACATTTAAGGGTATAACCATATAGTGTGAAAATATAGACCCTAGAGAGGCACCTCTGATTACACAGCAATCAAGTACTCAATCCCTCTTCCATAGAACCACAGAAACTTCTCTGTATTTATAGTTACTCTTACTACATTACACTGAAAATAGCAGTTTATGTGTCTACCTCCCACTATAACAGTGGTTCATAAGCATTTGGAGGAGGAGACAGCCTGGAACCGAAGGGAAGTTTTGAATCTACTCCCCAAATAGACACACTTACACACATAAACATCCAATGTAGCAAATAATCATGGCTGGCCATATGGGCCTCCCAAAAACCATCCGTGAAAGTCCTATGGGGTTGTCCGAAACTCTGCAGGACCAGGCTGTGCCTGTTTCAGTCTGATCCGCACTAGGCTAAAACCTTACTTGTGAAGGAAACAGAGCTTGCATCAGTGCGTAAGAAGCCCTGCTTTGGAGAAGACTATTTTCTCCTTAGTTCCTCTGTAGCCCCTGGTTCTAGTGAAATACTTAGTGCAGAGTGTCTGAGGGCTGCTGGAAGAAACACAACACATGAAAAGACACCCGCCTAAGAAGATGACTTTGCACCTGACAGCAAAAAGCTAAGGTTGAATTTCCCAAATAGCACAGACCACAAAGTTCCATCTTTTTCTTCTGAAATCCTGAAAGGGTCCTGGTCCTGTTCCACTTTGACATTCTTAGTGAAAGGATATTCAAGTTTTAGTTTATTTTCTATCCAGGCACTTTTTACTACAGCATACATGACTTGAGCTGTGTTCTTGTATAATCCCATGGGGAAAACAGACCAGCAAAGAATGAACTAAGACCTTTGGAATGAAGTAAATGCTAATGGGAAACCAGTTCAGGGAGCAGAGGAATGATTAATTGTCATTAGGGATGTAAGAAGAGCTTGTTTAAGTGTTAAGTGATCGGCCATGTGCCTAACCCTCTGGGTCCAACTCTCACCACCATCTCCAATATTAGTCAGGAGAGGAGAAGCTTATGCTGCAGTAACAAACAATCCCACAGTCTCTCAGTGGCTTAACACAAAGCACTACCCAACATCACTCACTCATAGGAAATCTGCTCTAGCTGGATAACTCTATGCAGCCACCCTCCAAGTGGTGATTCAGCAAAACAATCCACTGTAACCCTTTGGTCCTTTACTCTTCAAGACTCTCATGCTCATTTCTTCAGGGGAAGAAATACAACAGACAAACACAGATGGAAAGGGGGCTGTTCAAAGCCTCAGCTCAGATGTAACACATCTCATTCCTGCTTGTGTTTTACTGGCTAGAATCAGTCATGGGATCCCAACCAATTGGAAGGGGGATGGGAAGTGACTCTTCATGTGTTCAAGATCATAAACGTGGCCCAGGACACAATGAACCCACAGCATCGTCCCTGCCACACAGCCTTTCATCGTTTCTCACACCTCCCATGCCTCTTGGATTCCTTGAACATGCCAAGGGCTTATGGTACTTGGCTCCCCACTCTGCACGTCCCTAAGAATTCTCAGAAGATACTTTGGGTGGGGTACTCTGTCCCCTCAAATGCTTGGCCACTCTTTAAGACACCCACTGCAACGCTACACTTCCTGGAGCTCCCCTTTGGGAAAGTTGGTCATGTCCTTATTTGTGACTCTCAGTGCATTTTACACATTTCCATTAGACCATGTAACACACGGTATTTGTATTATGTCTTTCTTGCCTTTCTTACTAGTTTGTGTATTTGGGGTGGGTAGGTAGAAACAACTTTTTGTTGTTTTCTTGCTTATGTGTTTTTCCCTGACTTTTTTTTTTTTGTCAGCACTTGCAGAATCTCACACAATAATGCTTAATCAAAGATGGTGCAAAGAGCTGAATTTGTATCTGAAACTTAAAGAATGAGGACACACTGTACTTTTGAAAAAGTTTCCACTCATCTTCTTCTTTAAGAATAGGTCAACAAGGGTCATAGTTACCATCATTCCAGACATACTGAAAGTGCCTAATCCTCTATAGAACAAGAAAACATTTATGGTCATTTTTCCACTTGACCAATATCTCACTTTAACAGTTATTAATGAGAATGAGATAGGGAAACTCAATTAGGATAAGAAGGAGATAATATCTTCAGCTACAGAGAAACATCAAGAATAGCTAAATTGGGTTAAACTTTTATTCTCATGCCTCTAAACTATAAAGAGCTCTATTCAATATATATATATATATATGTATAATTTCCTATTCTTAGCTTCAAATTACACTTAATTTTAATACCTAATTTAGTTTAATTTCAAATTTTTATTAAAATGCTATAGATTCTTTTCCTCTGTTAACACGCATAGTCTTTGGATCCCAAATTATCCCCACCAGCACCTACTTGCTGCCAGCCATTTTTTTCAACTGTTTAAATAGACATTTTATAACAAATCATTTAAAAGAAATATATGATCTACGTGGGCAGAACATAATGTTTCATTAAATTAGAAACGTTTAGATCTTGATTCAAACCAGGATAATGACTTTGACACCAACTTGCCCGCCATTCTCACACTTCCATTGTCTATTGATTGGTTCATTCTCTGTTCCATTTCTTTGAAGAAATTTATAATTGTTCACACAAAAGGGTCTTTGTCCCTCTTGCGCATGTGTGTTCTCTATCCTCGACTTGAATACAATACCAGAACCACTTGGAAAGTGGAAAAGGGCACCCTTAAGAATTATACTGGATAAAATAAAGAATTATACTGGGACAAGGGGCATAAACAGAATTCTTCCAAGTATGTTGAAACAAGTGAGACCCTATAGACAGCCTGCTTCTCTGAGCTTCATGTTTTCATTTTTATTTCTGTGTTTTCCTTCTGCCTGTGAATCAGGCATCTGAGGCATCCAACACAGCGATAACCTCTATCACGCCTAGTGTGCGATCAAAGGCAATTTGCCGCTTCTTTGTTTCCTATTTTCCTTGTGTGGGGAGGTTTTTATAACCAGGGTAGGTCACACCAAATAATGCTGTATAAAAGATAAAAAGATATTCTTAAAAAGCTATCAACAAGAGGACAGTTGCAGGGTTCAGAGAACCAGTTAATGTAAGAAGATGCTGTGGATTCAGACAAGCTGCCTGTGAAGTCAGGTTACCCCTTAAAAGATGTGGCATGAAAGTAAAATAAAATAAAGCCCTCGGCTGGATGGTAGAGAATCTGGAGAAATTGGTAACTTTGCTACAAGCTAAGCGCCCAGACCCCGTTCCTCTGCATCGCGCCCCGTTTTACACTCAAGGTAATTTGAGCGATTATTCATTGGCATCATTTACATCCCGGTCTGTTTTGGGACCATGGCTACTGGGATCAGTACAGGACACGCAGGTGGATGGAAGGTCTGGGCTCAAAGCAGCTCGCCACTGTCTCTCTAACAGCACAACTGGGCCACTGACTTCATTTCTTGTCCTTTTGCCTAAACAGAAGTAATAATCTTCCCCCCGTCTCTCTAATAGGTATAAAGAAAGGAATTATAGTATTAGCAACCACTAGTAAAATGAAACGAATAACTGTCCTCATTCCTTGAGGTCTCACTATACCAGTGCTCTGTGTGAAGTACTGTGCTCATCCAGTCTTTACAACAGCCTTGTGAATGGGCTGTTTTATTCGTAGGTTTGTAGGGAAGAAAAATCTGTTTCAAAAAGTTAGTCTAGGTTTCCCAAATCCACCTAGAAATTTAAGTCAGAGAAGCAGGAATCAAATCTAAAATTTTCAGACTCCACAGCCCATGTTGTAGCTGTTGATGAGAAAGTCTGTATAAGCATTACCTGAATTATTATTAACGTGAATGTGTTGGTATGTTCATTGTTTCCCCAGAGATCTGATGACTCATGCTGCTGTCACAGCTAAGAAATGCCTATGACATTGACAGTCTATATTAGATAAATGACTTAAAGAGGGGCCTAGCTCACTGCCATATACAAATAAATATAACCCTCACATTATTGTAGGAGAGGCATTCTCTATGTTCAATCACAGTTCAATAAACAGAAGCTCAGAGAAACAGTGACAGACCTGGGATCTTGAGCTCTATAAATGATGAATACATGAAAACGCCACTCAAGTTACTTCATTTCAGCATAGTGTTTGTTACATAATGAACACTCATTAAATCCTAAAGTTTATTATTAGCCTATTAAAAAGCAAGAAAATGGAGTCAGCATGGGGGGAAGAGTTAAGGATGATACCGGTGTTTCCAATGTCCATAAATACAACAAAAGCATATGCATTTGGGGACGCAGAAGTGCCAGTGTTCTCTAGAGAGCTGAAAAAGGAACACAAAACACAGGTACAGAGAAGTCTTGTTAATGTAGATTTAGGTGACAATATCTGTCACTGAATGGATTCCCTGAGAAAGAGAAAGATTTGCACGAGTGAGGTTTTGCTAGGGGACTCATGATGATGGAACCAATGACTGTGAAAGTTTGGGCAGCAGGAGAAGCTGAACCACAGCGCTGTCTCAGTGGCATCCTCAGCTGACCATGTGGGGATTTGAAACCTACGATGACTCTTTAGCGCTGTCCCAGGACGGGGGAAGTGGACTCAGCCATATGCTCTTAGATCTGTGAGTCATTGCCAGCCAGAGGTCAGGTAATCCTGCTCTAAATCTAATCTTAGCATCAGCTTCCTGAAATCATGTCCAGTGCCTGGATTTTCCTGGAAGACAACAGGTAGTGATTAACCCGCAGAGGGGTGGACAGGAAGTGCTCCCTTGATCCACGCCTGTGGGAGCTCAGTAAAGAGCAAGACTGGGCCAAGGTAGATATGGAAATCTCAGACAAAGAGGAATTCCGGTGCTTGGAGGACCCTTCTGAGCTGCTGTGATATGGGGTGAGGTGAACGGTTCATTAAATCTTCTCTTAGTCATTGAATATGGGCTGCCCGAGGAAGGTGACATGACTCTGAGCAAGCTGTGACCAGCGATAGGACACTGACAGCAGAGGGCTTTCCACCAGCAGCATTCCTAGCAGCTGGAGTGGCACAGCACAGTGATATCCCAGATGATGTTAAAACTGTGGCTTCATGCTAAGCTCTTCCTAAGCCTGGGCCATCACTGCTTCAGAATGAGCCTCCTCCTCAGGTAAGAAACCAGCAACTGGTGCCAAGTATGGTCATTTCTTTCCTATACAAATAAATCCTCTCCTTTCCAGTTATCCTTGGTATTTTAGCAGGATGTCTGCTCAATCTCCAATTACATGGAATTTTCATAATGAGTTAATAAAGTCCATCATCATACTGTGATGGCATTTACTGAAAGATTTTATCTTATATCATGGCCTCTTCCCCCAAACTCCTTGGTGTACCAGGGAAGGCCACTGAGTCATTTTGGAGGGGCTAATGCACCTACAGATCAAATAGTCCTATCTGTGTAGATAAGGAAAAACCAGAACAAAACAAAAACAAAAAACTTCCCTTCTTCCTAAAGGAGGAAACGCTTTCTTAAATAACTGGCCCAGATTGGTATAATTAAGTGCATTTGGATCACTTATATTTAAATATATCATCCAATTTTCCTTAAAACTTCTAGATGTGAACATCGTATAGATGAGAATTTGTCTCCAAGAGAGGTGCCTTTTTCAAAGGTCACACAGCAAGTAAATGGGAATTTGAGGGGGATGGAGATTAAAGAGAACAAATGTTTTTGGGTTTACTCTGCACGAGCCTTGTAATGTTTGGAGATACGCTGTCGCTTTACATCATGTCATTTCAAGAGCATCAGCAGGGTCCCGTTTCAGTGAGGAGAGAGGTGATGGCTCAGAGTCATGGAAAGCTAAGATGTGACCCATATTCTGTCAGATTTCCAAACCCACGTGCATCCCACTCTTTTGTGTTGATAATTGAGAAAACTGATGACTCTAAGTTCCTCAAATACAGCTTTACTTGTAATCATACCCATAATTACGGCTAAAGTCTGCTGTGAGTTCACCATGTGACATGAGATGTGTGGGTGTGTGACTTCCAGGGAGGGTGAATGAGAAGGAGAACGCATCCCTTCTTAGTCCTTGAATCCGAATGGATGAAAAGTAGCTTTTCTCCTAGTAATTGGTGATTGTATTTGGGACAGGTTATACAACACATTTGCAGCACACCCCAATAAATCTAGTTCCTAAACCACTGAATTCCAGCATGTATGGTGGCCCCATAACTAAGAACATCGCTGCCAAGAGTGAACATGGTGGCAAGAGGTGCCAGTTGATGCTGATGACCCCTGCTTGCCATTGCTGACTCATAATTATGAGTAGCTGCTTCTCCAAAGAACACAGCGATTCTGAATGTTCTTTAATGACTCAGGACACACGCCCATGAAGGCAGGGTTAAGGCTGTAGGCAGCTAAAAGGCTTGTCTTTCTTATGCCTCAGTGACTAGGGGTATACATTTCCTATAATACCTATAGGTTTCTCCTTAATTTACTATGAGAACAGGAAAGGTCTGTACAATTTTTCTGTAATTCATCATTGTCTCTCACCTTTCGCTTCAGTGGCCCTGCTTCTGGGCATTCAGCCATAGTCTTCGCTCTATTGATAGTTACCTGGCGTGTCCTGTGATCACCATTATCACACGTACTGCTGCCAGGCAGGACCATGTTGTGTTCACTGCTTTATCGCCAGCACTGAACACAGTGCCCACTGAGCTGAAGTGAATCAATTCATTTCTCTGATCAACATTCTCAAGTGGCTTCTTCTAGAACAGGGGTTGGCAAACTGGGGCTCGCGAGCCACATGCGGCTCTTTGGGTACAGCCATGTGGCTCTGAAGTAAAATTGAAAGTGAAAATAAAACTATCATAGTTTCATTTATAACATTTTTAAAGGATTTAAAATTTTTTTATTTGTAAAAATATATTTATGGCTCTCGAATAAATTTTAAGTTGTTGTGAGGGACAGGATTGGCTCAAAAGTTTGCCGACCCCTATTCTAGAATAACCCCCTGCCATTTATGCTTGACACTGTTGCCGAGTCCTTTTACGGATACTTAAGCTAGTCATCCCTGTCAGTCAGGGGTCACCCAGAGGAGCAGAACTAGTACACACACACACACACACACACACACGCACATGCACACGCACATGCACATGTACACACAGACACGCACGCGCGCACACACACGCACGCACGCGCACACACACACGCACACACACGCACACGTACACACAGACACATGTGCACACACGTTACGGGAACTGGCTCATCAATCATGGAGCTAGTTAAGCGGTTTCTGTAAGCATTTTCTCTACAGCTTGAAATCCACAGGCGGGAAGGGAATACGATGAGCAGGTGATTCCCTCGAGCACAAACTGGACCCAGATGGACAGACTGAAACCTGTGTCTGTTTTTGTAGCCTATGAAGGAAGATCGAATGGAGACAAGGCTGGGAGTGAAACCAGCCTGCTCAGTGATCCTGATAACATTGCGTCGGCTCCTTCTTCTGGGAGAGTTCAACTCCAAAGGGCTGCGGGAGGCCATGCTCAAATCTAGGCCTTCCTGCTCGGCTCCAAAGCTGGCATTTCCAGAGCCCAGAGCCCACTGCTTTAGTCATCGCCACGTGACACTGCCACTCCAGTGTCACTCTTTTCCTTCTGTAGCTCTTACAACATCAAGCTTCTCTGAACATATCATGGGGTCTGATCTCAGCTTCCTTCAGTGAACAATTTCTCCCATCGGCCCTCAGTCTTCAGCTTTGGCACTTTAATTAAAAATGAAATTCCCTCCTACTTAGACCTTGGCTCAGCACACCGTTTTCCTCTGTCCTTGAGTTGATGCATTCTAGGAGAAACTGCTTACCCAGGTCTCACTGTGGCCATCGTTCAATTCCTAACTACAGAGGCCATTTAACGTCGTGAACGTATCCTGGCTTCATGCCCTCCCAAAATACGATACCTTTAGCATCCATGTTCCTAATATAATTTGTTTTCCGAGTACCTCTTTGTTTTATGAATCCAAAAAGTTGCTGATATTTAATATTACGTTTTTGGTTTAAAAAAATGAAGGTCTGTGTATGTGCATGCGCATATGGAAGCGTTTCCTCAGCGTGCGAGGCTCCTTACCGCCCACTGTGCCCTATGGTTGGTTTCCCACTCCATATGCCAGAGCACATGATACCCCAAATGCCAACAGATACGTGCTCTTCTGAGAACTCTCAGGTGAAATGTTACTGCTCTAGGAAGACATTTGTGCCTCGCACTGGGACTCTAAAGGCAAGCTCTGAAAATGGTGACACTGCTGATGTCTTCAACCCTCAGGCAAGAGACCAGGGCTCTTTAACAGGGAAACGCAAAGGAGACCTCAATCTTATTAACCTTATGCTCCCCGTGTCCCCAGAAGCTGCCTGCAGGCCCTGCTCCCACCAGAAACCCTGCCAGCTTGTTAGGCACAGGACAAAACTTCTTTAACACCAGATGAATTATGGAATCGCCTTCCCAGATCTGCGGAGGCCAGATGTTCACACTGGGTTAGGCCTGTCCTGGTTTCTGAGTGGCTGTTCTAAGTGAACTGGCTTCTGAGAAACGTTGCAGGAGTCTGTGTTGCAAAGCCAGTGTCATGGGACAGGCTGGTGTGGTGTGGACGAGGGTTTCCCAAACTTCCCAAATCTGTGCACACGCTCACGATGCCACCTTATGTGCATTTTTCCTTATTTAACTCAAATCTTAGTTGAATGATTTTATTAAAGGAATACACTTTATGTTACCACTGTAAAGGAAAAATCATGACCTGCCATAAAGCACTTAATTGTAATATCATAAATAAACATAATGGAAACAACACAATTTTTATTTAAAGAGATTTTGATATAGTTGGAATAATATCAACCATGTTTGAAACTTTTAAAAAATCCCCTTTTCTACAAGTAACAGCTTTATTGAGATATAATTCATGTATCACACAATTCCAACATGTAAAGGGCTTGAAACTTGTCATTCTCATCCTTACCTTCCCCCCAACCCCCAAAAAAGCTAAAAACATATTATACAACTTTTCTTTGATTTATCAGAGAATATGGGCTACAAACTGCCTCATTCAATCCTATAGAAACAGGTGAATCCAGGGTCAAAGCTGAAATCTACCTACCTGGAGGAGAAGCTGCTAGAGCCATAAGCTGTTAGAAACCCTTAAATGCAAAATCTGAAGAATTACTGGAGGCTGAGTTTGGACTCGTGTGAGAACGATAACCCCCTGGGGGCCTGTCGTAAGAGGGGGCGTCACACTTTCATGACTTTTAGCCACAACCCTAACAGGTTCTCATCGTGAAGATGCCAGAAAGACCCCTGTGTGACTCTAGCTGGAGGAAGGGAAGAGTAATCTTTGTGAAATACACCCAGAATGTTCTCCAAAACAAATGCCTACCCTTCAGGGTAAAAGATCTTTACCAGAACCTATCCCACAGGGACACAGATAATTTCTCTATTCCATCACCTTCTGGACTTCCTGTCTTGTGTAAAGATGAGAACAAAGGTTAAGAAATGCATGTGAAAAGTAACAGTCCAGGGACATAGGCCCACTGACACAGTCTAACTCAATAAAAAGATTATAGGACACTTCCCCTTGCCTGGACCTTACTATCACACCAACAGGATTTCAGAATATTCACAGCAGGCAACAGCTGAAAGAACTGCAAGACACAAATTCTCTCTGAGGAGTATTTAGGGAAACCCAGCATCACCACGAAAAACAAAAATGAGAACACTAGAAGAGTGTGATGCCTCTGACACTTGAGTTACAATAAAAATTAAATGCAGTTCAACTCCTAGCCAGACTAACATAAGACCTCACACTGAAAGCCTATGCACTTCAGTTCCTAATATTCAATATATCATGTTTGGCTTTCAGTAAAAAATTACAAGTCATGCCAAAAGGCAAAAACAAAGCATATCTGAAGTGATAATGCAATAATTAAAATCACACTCAGATATGACACAGATGTTGGAATTATCAGACAGGGGATTTAAAATAACTATGATTATTGTGCTAAGGGCTGTATGGGAAAAAAATTTGACAATATGCAGAAACAGATGGGCAATGTAAGCAGAGATGCAAATTCTAAGAAAAAAATAAGGGAAATGTTAGAATTAAAAAATATATCATTGTAACATAAACAAAGAAGACCTTTAATGGGTTCGTCAGTAAACTAAACACCACCAAGGAAAGAGTCAGTGAACTTGAAGATAGGTTGATTGAAACCTCCAACTGAAAAGTAAAGAAAACAAATTACAGAACACAGCAGAACATCCAAGATCTGTGAGAAAATTCCAAAAGATGGAATGTATGCATGATTGGAGCACGAGAAGAAGAAAGATAATGGGGCAGAATTATTTGAAGTAATAATGTCCAAAATCTTTCTAAAATTAATGACAGAAACAAAACCACAGGCACAGGAAGCTCAGAGAATACTAAGCATGATACATACCTTCCCTCCCCCTCACTCCCACAAATCTGCACCTTGACGTTTCATATTTAAATTGTAGAAAAGCAAAGACAACGAGAAAAATGTTGAAAGAGCCCAGATCTGGGGAGGAACTCCTTACTTATAGAGGGACTCGGATAAGAATTACAGAGGGCTTCTTCATAAACCAAGCAAACAGGAAGAGAGTGAATTGTGAACCGAAATACCTAAATTGTTGAAACAAAAACAAGACAAAACACCAACCTATTATTTTATATCCAGTGAAATTATCCTTGAAAAGAGAATGAGAAATAAAGATTTCCTCAGACAAACAAAAAGCAAGAGAATGAATTGCTAGTATATCTTTCCTGTAAGGAAAGCGAAAATATGTTCTCAGGCAAAAGAAAAATGATACAGATCAGACACTTATATCTACATAAAGAAAAAAATGTCAGAGAAGAAAAAAAATGAAGGCAAACTATTCTATTTTTCTTATTCCTAGTTGAATAAAAGATACCTCCCTGTTTATTTAAAGTAATAGTAATGCAATTGGTAATTATAGCATATAGCTAAGCGAAATAAATGGCAACGGTGTCATAAGGGTTGGGAGAAAGGGACCAGGAGTACTCTGATATATGGTAACACGAAGTGGTACAATGTTATTTGATAGTAGTCTTAGATTAGTTTAAAATGTATATTGAAAACTCCAGAACAACCCCTAAAATTAAAAAAAATAATAATTACTATAAATATGCTAAAAAAGGAGATCAAATGAAGTCATAAAATGCTCAATTAAAACTAGAGAAATCAGAAAAAGGGAGGGACAAAATAATGCAATGAATAGGAAGTTACAGACAATGTAAATATTAATTCAACGGCACCAATAATTGTTTTAATTGATAATTATACCAATTAAAAATAGGGATTGTCAGAGGGGATAAAACAAGCAAACAAGACTCAACTATGTTCTGTCTACAAGAAATCCACTTGAAATACAAAGACACAAATTAAAAGTAAGAGATGAATAAAGATATGCCAGGCTAACTCTAATCACAGTTAATCTATAGTAACTACATTAACTGCTAACAAAACAGACTCAGAACAAGGAAAATGGTCAGAAATAAAGAGAGATGTTACATAATGAGACTGGAGCCAGTTCTCAGAGAAGAAATAACAATCTCATTAAACACGGGATACTGGAGAAATAATTGCCACTCACTCGCACATCAGCAACACAAATTGCTTTGGTTCACAAAGTGTTTTTACATATATGAACTTGTTTAATTGTCTTCCATGGTAATGCACTGCACAGGTTACATAACATAGGCTCAGCTACTTCAAA
Source organism: Hipposideros armiger (assembly GCF_001890085.2). NCBI lineage: Eukaryota > Metazoa > Chordata > Mammalia > Chiroptera > Hipposideridae > Hipposideros > Hipposideros armiger. The sequence goes on from NW_017731507.1 coordinate 296,882, forward strand.
CACCAGAGCTAGGCCTTCGGGCCAGGACTTCAGTCTCCAAATCCTCACTTTCTACTCCATCTTGCACTCTTTTCATTTTATTTTCTTCCCATTGGATGGACAATTCCTCTTCTTCTATCCATATATCAACAATATCATCGTCACCATCATCACCATCATCATCACCACCATCATCACCATCATCATCACCATCACCATCATCATCATCAACATCATTTTAATCTGTATTTGGTCTTATCTCTCAGCTCATGTTTCTTGGGAAAAGATTGAATGAGCAATGTTTGTGCCTATTTTCTTCCCATGAAGTAGTTTTAAAGTTATGTATTAACTAGCTTTCCAATAAGCTATATCTCTTCAGTTAGTTTCTTACTGGAATCATCTTCTCAGAAATACAGGAAGGTATAGTATTGAGAGAATCTGATATATTTTGGGTGCCTTTACCATAGGAAAAAAAATGCAATAAGCCCCAGATGAATAAACAGAGCCTGTCATAAAATTTCTGCTGTCAATCTGAAAAAAATGGAACTCAGACTTACTCATATTTTCAAAAGTTTTCATTTCCTTCCAAGAAATGGTATTAATGGCTCCTAATGTGACAGGTGAATGTGATGAATATTGTAATTGTCAGTGCTAACATGAAACCTCTCAAGGTCCTCAAAATCAGAATAAATTTTCTTCAGGGTACCACTGGGGGTAAAAAAGCAATGCATTTAAATTATGCATTTGCAAGTTTAAGAAAAAATGTTATCACATATTTATTTATTATTATTTATTCAATGCCTGCAATGTGCCAGGAACTGCGTTAAGTGAAGAGAGTGAGAAAATAGCATGTTCGAACCATCTAGTTTTTGGTGTCTCACAGAGCATCCTGCCAGCCTACCTGGTTATTCACTATTAGACAGTGGGATGAACATGCAGGTCTGTATTTGAGTATACAGTAGCAAGAACTGGCATTGAGTTGGCATCACGTTAGCGTAAGCTCCTTTGCAATAAATGATTTCATCACGTCAACATGTCCCATGAAGACATTAAGATAAACAGAGTTCATGTAACTGACTTCATACCACACAGCACGAAAAGGACGTTGTTGGTCTGCATTTGGTTTGGTTTTTCCTGATGCCCGAGCAACCAATCTTAACACATCGTGATGCTCTAGAACGGACTAAAGCAATGCTGCTGACCGTGCCGCACGCAGACCCCCCGAGGCCAAAGCCACACCGCGGCTGCCACAATGTCCACCCAGCTCCGCATCTGCCACCCACCCGCTCATTGCCCGTCCGGCAAGCTGGCCTTCAAGCAGTCTGCTGTGTAGTCACAAAAGGGGGACGCAGTGATGGCGCCTTTTAGTAATGCCGCGGGATGGGTTCAGTGGCCATAACCAAATGTAACTTCATTGGACACTGGCTATACTAAGATACCGTGCACGGTGCTTCAGGCGTGTTACCTTGAACCTGTACCTACAGCCCATGGGATGGCCAAGCAGTCAGCATTATCTCCAGCTGACGGGTGGCAACACTGAGGCGCAGGAAGGATAAATAATTTTAAGCCTACACAGTTGAGGAGTATATATAAGTTTTAGCCAGTTTGGACTCTTTCTAGAATGATATTCTTCCGCCCTATTCTGATACCAGCTGCTGCACTGCAATTCAATTCTGACACTAACAACCCTGATTCAGAGTCAGAGTCCACAGGTGTAAGAGTAAGATCCCAGCAAGACCCTCCCTGATTGAGAAGTGAGCCACCAGTGGGGTCCCCAGGCCACTGGCATTTCTGACCAATTTGATATAAATCTGGGTCACTCCTATCATGCCCCTCACCTTCAGCAAGTCTCTGAAAGGAAAAAGCAACAGGAAATGGAAGGTAAGATGTGTTCTTGATTTGATATCCTATGCTGGGAAGGAACAGGGCGAGGTCACGGGCAAACGATATAGAAGATGCATGTGTGCTCATGACACCATGCCTCCCAGCGATGCACGCATCATGGCTGGGGGAGCTGTGCACCAGCGTGGCGCGAGCGGGCTGCCTGCAGGGCGCCAACTGAAGGCTGGGAGGTGAATAATCGAATAAAATGCTCAGGAACTGAGACTGTCCCCTGGCTGCCGGGGAGCAGGCCTTCTGGACATACTAGGAGAAATGCCCAATGTGGGGTTGGCAGTATCTAGGTAAGAATCATCAACCTCAACATCAGCTGGCATTGCTGGGCCCGTCTCAGTGGAGAGAAAGATGGCACATGAGAACACTTGGCTGTACCCCTACCCACAGCCTTTTCTTATTGAACAAAGGGAGTGTGCTGGAAACTGCTGGGCTTCGTTATCTGGAAATTCTGCAGGGCTCCCTCAAGGTAGGTTTCATGCTTCTCCTTTGACCCTGGGGAATCCTAACCTCAGAGATAATCAGCCCAAGGTCACAGGACTCCTTGCTGGAGACGCCGGCCCTAACTCCGGCCCTCTGCCTCCCAAGCACCCTGTGCGCCGTTTCATCCTGCACGCGTGCTGGATTCGATCCCTGCACTCCTGACCTCCCGGGCTGCCCACCTGACCATCTTTCTCCTAATCATCCCTCCGGAAACCAAGCCGCTCAGCTTCATGAAACCCAGGGCTCTGTGACAGAGCCAAACCCAGAGAGGCCCTCAGGATGGGACGAGGCCCATATCTCTCCAACAGCCCTCATTAATCATGTCCTGTCGGCCACTCCACAGCCGCAGCCCTTCTCAGCCAAATGAATTCCAAACACAGTTATCTCCACTAAGAGCAATTAGCAAGGCCCATACTTAATACTGGATTCAAATCCATGGCAGGGTGAGCCGTCTGAGAGGCTCTCTTCCTTCCCTGACCTTGGCCATGGGAAGGGGACTCCTGCTCTCTAGCACAGCGTTTGGAAAGACGCAGGCTGCATGTCTCCGAGGTTCTGTTCTCTTCCTTGGCAACTGGCCCGCTGCCAGCAACGCTAATCTGATTTTTCAGGCAAACTAATCCTTCTTCTCCCTCAGGTGCAAACTCCCCTCTCTAATCATTCCCCTCTTTGCACCTTTAATTAACAAGCTGCTCTGATCAAGCAATCAAACCTTTTAAGCTCACATTATTATTACATTTTAAATAGCGGATGAAAGGACTTACGGAGGAAGGGGTTGGTGTGCTTCTTCCTCTGAGCTCTTAGCTTCCTTCACGCAGCGGGAGGGAAAGCCACCTTGGTTTTGGGGAGACACACACGGTTTTTGTGAATTTTCGTGCTTCTGCGTTCTTGTCAGTTTCCGTGTTTCCTTCTGGTTTTAATAACTCATTTTCTAAATGGCAGAGAGAGAGAAAAAAAGTATTTAAAAAAATCCCAGGAACAATAATCATACACACATATTATTAGCACTCTGCAGTTGGCCAAGTTCTCTCACCTTTGTCAGCTCAAGGCTCTGGCTGTGCGGCCTCTCTCTCCAGGCGCATCGCCACCACCCCCCATCCCCCCCATCCCCCGTTGCTCTCTGAGCATCAGCCCAGCCCTAGGCCCCTTTCTAGGGCCTTCTCTCCGCACCACAGGCCTGTGCCGCAAGGAAAGCCCCTCCTCTCCCCGCCCATATGTCTTTCCCAGAATCCCTTTCTCTTCTTCCTGACACCTCCTACTCTTCATAGCTCAGTTCAGACTTCACTTCTCCTGGGAAGTCTTCCAGGCTCCACTGCGGTCAGGATCCTTTGCTCTGCGTTATATATGAAGCCTGGGGCTTTCTGCTGTTAGCTTTATGTTGATTCTATACACTTGGTGTGGTTGCTTCACCAATGCCTCTTGCCCCCAGTAGACCCTAAGCTCTGGAGAGGGCTGCCTGGCCTGTTCTTTCTAATGGTTTATTCCCAGGGCAAACGTAGTGTTCTGCACACTGTGGCTGCTCAGTATTTATTCACTGAATGATTTACTGTCGTTAGGTAGGAAGCCCATTAGGTGCGCCTGCAGGTGCAGGGCAGGCTCAGAAAGCTGATGTGAGTTGCTGAAGTTCCTTGGTTCTGAGTACTACACACCGTCAACAAACAAACCTAGTTTCCTAATTCCCATATAATTTCTGTACTCACTGCCCAACGCGCGCACGCGCGCGCGCGCGCGCACACACACACACACACACACACACACACACACACACTTTTCCTGGTGCTGAGGGAGCCTGAGGAATGGTCTACTAATCAGGCACTCTATCTGGAGAAGAAAGACAGAAATCCAAGCCTATTCCATGCATTACTGTTTGGATGCATGTCTGTGGGGAAATTCATGATAGGCCCCTCTTATCTGCAAGGCTCTGGAATCACACGGTTGTCTCGAGGCAGCAAACCCATCCTTTTTCCTCATTTTCATGGTGGGAAGCTGACTCCATTTGATCGCCTGCCAGGAGACGGTGCTGGAGGAAGGCTGGAGGAGGGAGCAGGGGACACATCTTCCTGTTTGCTGTTTCTTTCTGTGTTTGGTCCCTGCATGTGTGAGTTTTACTGAGGCAGTGGTTCTTCACATAAGCAGTTCATTCCAGTTCGCAGTGGTTCCAGCTCTCACAGGCCAGCCTCATCGCCAGTCTCTCCAGGTGTCAGCACTAGCTGACCAGGACTCTCCTCTCCGAAGTCTGAGTCCCAGAGCTCTATGGCGTTCCTCCTCTGAACTTCATTTTTTTTTTAAAGATTTTTATTGGGGAACTAGGGGATGGGAACAGTACTGGGGAATTGGAGGAAGGGGAACAGACAAGTTGCTGTCGTTTTTTTCTTCAGTCTAGTTGTGGAGGACGTTGCTTCACTGGCGCAAGTTGGCACCATCATTGCTCTCTTCCCAGGCGAGGCAGATCAGTCACCGGCTTCTGGACGGCCGCTCACTGCGGCTGCTGGCCGCTCACGCTGGCTGCTGGCTACACACGGTAG
>NW_017731507.1:301778-334656 GCF_001890085.2 Hipposideros armiger
AAGTCACGGCAGCCCAGCTCCAGGTTGAGCTGTTGTTCAGCATCTTAGCTGTAGAGGGCAGTGTCACTGGCCCTCATATGTAGGATCCGAACCGGGGCCCTCTGGCGTCCCAAGCCAGTTCTTAACCAACATGCCACTCGGCCGGCCCCCTCCTCTGAACTTCTAAGCGTTAATAGTTCCAACTTTTCCTCTTTGTTCCATTTTTCTTTCCAGGTCTTCAAAACCCGGTTAACAATTATTACATTAATTTTTCTCTTTCAGAATACCTGGCCTGGTCTCTGCCTTCTAATTGGGCCCTGACTGATAATATAGGCATGGATTAAAATGCATGCACATAAAGCTGTTGTGGCCATTAAATGATAGTATTGAAAAATGTTTCCTAAATTATAAAGGGCAGCATCGTTGTTCGTTTTTATCTTCTTGAATAAGAAATAGTCATTGCACATGACCCCCGATAATAGAACTACAATCCTTTCGTGAATGCCACTAGGAGGCAGCTAGCCCAAGGTGTGTGTGTGGAACTTAACCCAGGCGAGACGCTCTGTATTCAAGGAGCCAAGAAATGAACACTGACAGATGACCCTGACTGAGAGACAGAGGAATAACTGTGCCTGTGCTTCCTGCACTCACTTTCCTCTTTCCAGTGAGTGTCTTTGGATTCCAACATGCCTCGTGGCTAAGCTCGCCCAGGGTGCACCATGAGAACAGTGTTAGAATTGTAGTTAGGCAGAAGAGAACCATTCTAATCTTTCTGTGTCTGCTTTTTCCTCTTACTAGAGGAACAAGGGAGGAATTATATAATCAGAGAGGCCAAAGCAGAAGAAATGATCTGATACAGTCCCTGTTTTGAGAAAAGGTATCTGATAGTTCCGAATTTATAGATAGATGCGGCGACTGAAGTTTGGCACGGCTCTGTGGGTCACCTCGGGTTAGAGAGACGGCAGATGTGAAGGAGAAAAGCCCTTTTAAACCTGTCATAGTGCCATGCTGCTAGAATTACGGGCTTGTTTTGGGGAAGCATTTTTAATGATTCTGTAAGGCTTTCAAACTTTCATTTCAAGGCAGGGTCTCAGTGCTTCTCATCGTGTTTCTGTTATGATGAATATGTCTTATTTCTGGGTGTTGCTAAAGTGCCCAGAGGGGTTTCAGATTCAGGAAAAACAGCCTGGCTACCACTGGCACTAGCCCTGAGCCATGCGGCTAGGCTGCAGAGAGTAAAAGGCAACTGCCACCTTCCGGGGTCTGGTGGGTGTTCTGAGGTGGGGCAACCCCAACAGTGTGGCTGCCTTTTGAGGGAAGGCTGGGAGAATATGGTGCCTGAAGGAATGAATAGGTGAGATACAGTGCAGACATTTCAAAACAACAGAAATGCCAAACCACTACACTTCAGCACGGTTTCAATGTCGAAGTTAATTCACACTCAATACCTTCAACCCGTCCTTCGGGCAGTCTCCATCTCTGAATTATACCTAATTTTTCATCTTTTCTCCATTTTGAGTAACCAAAGGATGACCACGATCTAAAAAGTGATCACTACTCACCTCAGTGTGTCTGTTCCAAACAATTCCAACCCTCTAGCTATTGCTTGCTGTTTTCACAGTGTCATAAAAATACACCCACTGGGATCAACCAGATAGGGTTTGTTTGTTTGTTTGTTTGTTTTGTTTGTTTTTTTCCCCCATTGCAATCCGAAAGCTTAAATAATAGATTACTGTCAGTATCAACAACATTCAAAGTTTCAGACAGTGAAGTGTTTGGACAGACAGGTGGAGATTATGGGAAAGCGTGAGCTGGTAACACGTGGAGTCAGATGGGACATTGGTGGGAGGGTGGCTCTCATGCAGTCCTAGCCTCCAGCCACAGGCAGGGCTTGGGTTGGCCAGAGCGAAATTCCAATGTTAGAATGGAGTTAAAGACTTAGAAATACGTGGTGACAAGGCAGAGGCCAGGCACTCTATCTGGGACAAGAGTTACTCCAGTGTTAGGAGTGACTTCAAATGCTCTGTCTCAGAGCTGTGTGCTTTCAAAATCCCTCATGCTGTTCACCTGGGCTTATCTTAGACTCTAGCGCCAGGCTATGTCTTGATATGGAAATCAAGTAGTTCCACCTCTGGAGAGAAGAAATATGCAGACACAGGAAACCCTGAAATGAACAGACATGCTCAAACGTGGGTCAAGGGTAAGGTTAAATGGGGAAGTAGTTATTATTCATCAAGAAAAGGTCCAATAAACTCAGTCAATTGTGTGGCATACTCATGCAAACATAGGTATAGACACATGCATATAGGGCATATGCATACATAAATGCACACAATCACTTGCATATACACACATGCCCATATACTCATAGCCCTGCGTATCCACATATGTACATAGACTCATACATTTATATATCTGCATACACATGTATGCATGCACACACATACTCATATGCAGTAATGTCAGAGATGGTTTTACAAATCAAATAGTATGTGGCCAATCCCCGTAGTTTACACACATTCTCAGATGCATTTCCTCATTGACACAGACCACTAGGATTAAGCCCCCTCAGTGTTGCCGTTGCTGATCCCTCTTTCGTCGGGTTATGGGGCACTGGGATGAGGCCACCTGACCTCACCGGCGCCAGGGGGAATTTCTGTTACAAGGTTTCAGTGGGCAGAGTAACTTCTGGGTGACAGAGAACATATGATCATGCCAGAAAAACCAAAATGCGGTTGGGTCCAAAGAATTTTGTATTATGTGGAAATAGAGGTCCCAAGAGAGAAAAACAAAGGATAGGAGAAGAAGACTAGGTAAAAGAGGCAGAATGGAGACAGAGTACCCATCCCGTGCTCTGTCGGAACCGTGACCCTGCTGGCCACCTGCTACCCTAACTTATCAGCTGCCAGTCACAAAACTCACATGCATGTTGACTTGAGTTAAAGGCCCAGGGTTTGGGACATACAGTATTTCTCATCATTTATCCTAATTTGGAATGAGGTTTGGTAATCTCATGTTCATACTGGAATCAGTTTTATGAGTCAAAAGTGACACACACAATTACAACTACCTCTAATTGCAAGCCAATTTCTAGAACTTAAGGCTTAAACAAGTTTGCTTTGAATAAAAAGTGGGAAACTGCCTCGTTTTTAAGTCAAGTTAAATTATAGCAAGGTGCTCTCTTCAAGCTGTAGAGAGGTGAAGATACATTACTCTTAGAAACAGCTACAGCTCATTAACTATTGAAACTTATATTACTGGTACAATGCATACCATACCTCATCAGACTGAAATCAATACTCTTCTTTGGAACTAGGTCGGTAAATCATTTATCGGGAGAAATGAGTCATTTTGAAGAGAAAGAAGTCCCCTCTCAGCTAACACCCACACTTCATTAGCTCGATGCGATAATGAAATCACAGACAGAGTGGTGCAGGCAGTAGGAGGGTGGTTCCCCCAACTTCTCAACTTTTAACAAACAAGGAAACTCAATTCTAGAAAATTCAGGTAATCTACCTAAGGCAGCACATAAGGCTGGCAGACTGTCTCAGACTAGCGTCAAATTATTCTATGTTTAAGCCAACTGCTTCCCAGTTAAAGTGAGGAAAAGAACCTCTGTCTGATTTTTCTTGAAATTCAGGGTCATTCAGTTATGTAAGTCTTACAAAAATTAATGGCATACAATCTCTTCATCAGTCATTTAAACACAGCTCAGACTTTATTCGAGACCAAATTTTAACAATGGCTGAATATATATCCTGTGGGAGGCTGTTATTTTTACTGATAATCAATTTTGCACCTTCTTCCTATGAACCTCCTTTCAGAACTTCCACCCTAAGCCAACCACATGTTTGACATTTTATGTCATTAAACATCGTTTGCACCCATTCAACCCCCAGCAAGTTCCACTCTCAGAGACTGTTCTCGTCTCTCTAAAATGACCTTCTTCCCTACCTCCTTCAAAGAACTGCTGTCAATAGCAAAGCAAATGAAGAGAAAACACATTGTAGCTTTCAGCTGCAAGTAATTTTAACTTTAAGAAATTGCTCTAAAGCAGAGGTTCTCAACCTGTGGGTCATAACCCCTTTGGGGGTCGAACGACCCTTTCACAGGGGTCGCTGGGTACTCGTATGTGGGCGTATCTGCATGTGGGCCTGGAGACGGATAGAGGAGCGGTGTCTTGGTTCCTAAGACCATCGAAAATAAATGTTTTCTGATGGTCTTAGGCGACCCCTGTGAAAGGTTGAGAACCGCAGCTCTAAAGCATGTATACTAAAAAATAGGTCAAAGCAAAGAGATTGGAGAAAGGTAGAATGCGTGTAACTATTGAGCTTAAGTTAGAAATGGTTGTGGCCCAATACTGGGAATTCAAAGAAACACATAGCTGAAAGATATAAACACATGCATATACATACATATATATACACACACACACATATATGCAAAATGCTTGTAAGAGCCTGGAGGGAGTTAATTCTAACAAAAGATCAAGGAAGTCTTCACATAGAAGGTGTCATTTTCAATGTCTTGAAGATACTGGGTAATAAAAGAAGAGGCGTGCCCTTTAAGGCTATGTGAACAGATGGCATAGAGCAGAGAGAAAGAGCAATGTCTTGGCCATCAGTCTGTCACATTTGGAGTCCTGGGTGCTGGGTCGGAAGCCATGAGAAAGGAGACGCCGGCTATGCTGGGGTCTCATGAAGGGGTGTGAGTAGCAGGCTCAGAAGCCTGACGTTTATTCTGCAGGCACAATGCAGGTGAGTGACCTCCTCTCCCAGCTTGGGATCTATCTGCTTATGAGTGTCTAAGTTTGCTTGGTCCTCTGGCAGCCAAATCATGGCGCACTCCAGAGTATATTGTCCATTAAATAGGACCGTGTCCCATGTACAAGACCCTGTGCTATTTCAGCCATTTCTCAAGGCGAGACCCCTCAATTGCACATTCTCTACATTCCCTGAGCGTCTACCTGCCCTGTGACAGGCGCTGTATTTATTGGGTCTTAGAGATCCAGCTCTGAATATGAAGATGACAGTGTTGCCTCATATACCTCTAGCCTGGCTGAGGAAGGAGGAATGGAAACAAACTCAGCAAGCATTTGCAATCTGGGAAGGAGGGTGGTCAGTCGTCTTCCCAGATAGAAGAGGGAAGTCAGCTGCCTGAGTCAGGAGAGAGAAAGGCTAGAACAATCTGAGAAGGACAGCAAGGGTGGGGACTTGGAGGGTGAACCCCTTATCAGGTATGTGCAGGGGAGGAAAAAATTCTCAGTGGATCAAGGGCCAGAAGCAAGGTACACAAGATGTGGGGTGGTAAATGTCTCAAAAGTCAAGTTGAAGGCTACTTTTGGGGTTAGGGAGGGGGTGCACTTGGTATAAAATGATTCTCACAGAGGTGCTTTCATGAGACCTCTGAAGCCCAGGGCTGGCTATCCTCTGAGCCGCTGGTTGTCTGAAGATGTGTTCCTCTGAGTTTAGCATCTGACATGTGCTCAGAAAGTAATACTTGAAACAAAAATTTTTGGAAAAAAATAAACTCAATGGGCAAAGGAAGGTAAGTTAGAAAAAATTACTGGAAGAAAACTATGGTAACTGTCCTAGACCCTGTGAAAAGATGCACCAAGGTTTCTGAGGGAGGGACATATATTATCCTGTCAATAATAGGTTCCACCATGTTTTTTTCCCAAGTGACCTAAATTACAAACCAAAATTGTGTCTAAGGGAAGGAATTGTGTGACACATATTAGAGCAGAGGTTTGGTTTCAGGAAGAGGTTAATTTTTAGAGACTGATCTTTTTAAGCTAACTTCATCTGTGGGTTCCTTGACTTCCAGCCTTCCATCCACTAATGTACGGCTCCCACACTGAAGTAGGGATCATCTTCCTGGGTAACTTATTTTACCACCTTCATTTGATCTGTCATTGGCTCCCTATTGTTTACCATATAAAATCTAAAACTTGTATCATTCGTCCAAGGCCTTTCAAAACATGGGATCAATGTACTTGTCCAATCTTGTTTTGTCACACTATTCACCACGGACCATGCCAGCAGACATCCAGAGTTGAATTGGCATTTCTGTACTTCAGGCACCTAGCTCAGGGCTGATATGTAACATATGGCCTGTGAATGAGAAAAAAAATGCTTGTACTTTGAACCACTGTACATTTGTCATGACGTCCCCAAGGTGTGAGCAGTCAGGTTCATTGTGTGACAATCACCTTTTCCGTGCAGCCCTGCCAGGGGCCCCATGTACACGAAGCAACCTGGGCTGTGAAGAAGGGCTGCAGACTTGGTTCTCCCACACTGGCTCTGAGTCCTTGCATTGCAGGATGCTAATTAATGTAAGTCCCTTATCTCCAGGTGACCACTGTATCTTTCTAATACATCGTCAATGCACATTTTCTATTGTAACACAGGCAGATGAAAAAGAATCATACTTCATTGTACTAAAGAGAATTTGAGATTTGAGCTAGAAAAAAAATTATCTTTATTTTTAGTCCAATCTTTTCTCCTTTCAGCGAAAAAAACAAAACAAAACAAAAAAACAGTCCTGAAGATACTAAGTGATTTTGCCAAGATGATTGACTGAGTTTTATAATAAAAAATTTTGAACTCCAAAGTTTCTTCACTGAATCTCCATGTCACAGTTGGGACCCACCTCCAAATACTTCATCTTTTAACAGCCATCGGTAAAGATGCCTGAACACTTGCTTCTCTCCCTCCCCCCACTTCTAAGTCTACCCCCCTCCACCATCCCCTGACCCTCAGAGTCCAGGCTGGCTCCAGGTGTCCTTCAGGAAAAAAGGGAAATTCACATGCCCCATGTAGACTAGGCACTGATTAGAGACATTCATTTATGGTTCGCTTTTGTTTGTTTGTTTTGTAATTGGAACAAGTGCCTGAGACGGAGATTATTATTATTACCTTAGTTTGGCAGGTGGGAAAACTGGTGCTCATCAAGGTTAAGGTTAAGGCTAAGCGTTCTATACGTCCATTCAATGACGGGAATAAAATGGATATATGAAACAGTCTTAGTCTTAAAAGAGTCTCAGGATTTTCAATCCACTCATTCATGCCTCATTCATTCAACAAATCACCTCTGGGTCCCTGAAAAGCGCACAGTTATCAGTCACCTGTTCTGAGGATCTCCAAGAAGAGTGAGTGAGGAGGAAACAAACAGATACTTAATCATAAGGGATCCTGGGAAGTCACGATGGAACCCTTCACAGGGAGTGCTTGTCACCAAGAGGGAGAGAGAGGCTGGTGTCACAACGTTGGTCTTCACAGCTGCCACGGGGCAGAGCCTCGCAAGGTCCCACACTCCTACATGGCACAGCCTGCCTTCTCATCCACAGGCCCCTCAGGCAATAAGAAGCAATGCTTTCTACGGCCAAATTTAAAGGGCCGTCTGCTTTCCAGTTGATACTCGGCTGAAGCCATCCTGGGCGCTTTCTCCTTGTCTTCCCAGACAATAGCAGTGCATTTGTAAATTACTAATCTCTTACGCGTATAACAAATTGGATCTGGGTATTCTTCTCTCAGGAATATCGGCCACTTTCATAATGTTTAATGCCACCCATCAGGGACTTAATCTATGTTCTTCTCAGAGCATGTCAAATGCAACTAAATTATAACGTCCTCAGAACAACAGTGTATTGGATTTCAAGATAAAGCAGATTATAGTAAATATTAATCTTTCCAAATTGATAGAATGAAGTATTAAACTATTTCAAACAAGAATTTTAATGTGGAAATTAGATCTTTGTTAATATTTCTAGCATTCGAGCATTGAGGAGTCCAGGGACAGGGTGATTACTCTAAGGTTACAGCTAATCTCCAGTTGCTGGTATGTTAAATTGTTAGTCTTTGCTGAATTATGGAGAGAGAGAGCATTTCTCCAAGTGAAACAAGAAGCCAATTGATCAGCTGAGATGGACGACACTAGTTTATAAGTACCCTTATTTTTTTTTTGGGGGGGTGGGGGAATGGAGTTCTCTCTCTCTTTGATTGTTCCATGTTGCTTGTAACTTTGTACTTGCTCATTCTATGACTTTAGGGAAAGAAAAAAAAAGTTACCCAATGAAACAGATGCTGCTTGTCTGTAGTTTATTACGATCACCATGGTTTGTAAGTAAAAAATGTAACTTCAGGTTTGTGTATTCCTAGAACATTCAAGTGGGAACAGTGACATAGACCATATCAGATGCCCTGAAGGACCCAGGGCACATGCCATGGTGTCACACAAAATGGAAAGGAATTGGAGGGATAAACATCCGTGGGATTATAAGATTAACGTCCTGGCTCTGCCACCTCCATAATGGTAACCTTGGATGAGTCAGTTGTATACAAAATGAGGACAAAGATCCTTTCTGATCTACCTCACAAGGTTGTTGTAAAAATCAGATAATATACACAGGGAGACTGCACCAACCAAAAAAAAAAAAATCTAGGAGAATATCAGATACCAAATATTCCTTGTGGTGAAACTGCTTACAAATCAAAATATGTGGAGATAAACGTAAACATGGGGTATTTTTTAAAACTTCTTTCCTGACTGCAAGCTTATATGTTTTATCACCAGAAGAGTAATAGCATGTTTCTTTCTGTTTTTCTACTTAAAATTCACGGTCATCTTTCGAAAGCCAGTCCACTTTTACACAAATGCACTTGCATTGGTTTTAATTAAAATTAGGTTTTGTATTTGTCTCTGTGCTGAGTAAATAATTATTTTTAATTAAAAAAAATCAAGAAATGCAATGTGTTTTAAATGTGTGCTGTGTCTTCCGAATTTGGCTGGTATACTAACGCTTAATTAATACAGATAATAATTTTAGCAGATGCCAAGCAACTTATTAAACAAATAATTATTTACTGTGTCCTTGGTTTATACCAAGGCCTTTATTTCAGGTGCTTCATGGGAGCTCAGCATTAAGTACCATCAATGATTTGCCTACGGAAATCTCTGTGTAGACTTCGATTCAGTATTTCCTAACTCCTCAGTGACACATATGTATGATATTTTAAAAATGAAATCATATAACATTAAAAAGGAAATGCGAAGATGAAAGATGAACACAACCAGGAATAATTAAATGCCTGAATACAGGTGCGTGCGTGTGTGTGTGTGTGTGTGTGTGTGTGTGTATGTGCGTGTGTGTGATATCCGCATAGACATACCCTGTAACACTGAAGGAAGACAGCATGATATGTGTATCCACTTCCCTCGCAGGATTCAGACCACAGCAAAGAGAAGGGCTTCCTGTCCGTGGCTCAGGCTCTGTCACCTGACACAGCCGACCTTCTCCATAAATGCACAGAAGTCACTCCCATTAAATGACAGTGTTTTATTTTGGAAGAGAGGGCAGGACCATGTGGACTGGTGATGTGTCATTGCTTTCTCAGGCAGGGTGGGGGTGGGGGTGGGGTTCAAGGAGACCCCGAAGGCCAATAAATGGGCTAAAAATCATCTGTGATTCTTGTCTTTGTCGTGACCAATACATCAATAAATCGTGTTGACATCATCTTCCAAGTACGCCCTGAACCCTGCCACTTACCATTATCTACCTGCCTATGGTCCTAAGACGCAGCCACTGTCATCTCGTTTCTTCATCTCCTAATGTTCGAGCCAACCTTGCTTCCACAAGCCATGACCTTTCTAAACCACTGTGATCTTTCTAAACTCTAACTGAATCATGACACACTCCTGCTTACAATTAGTTTGTGACTTCCCAGTGCAAACAGGGTGACATCCAAACTCCTTACAGCGATTGCTTCTGACGCTGTTTGTGACCTGCTCGTGGCCCTGACCAAATGTGGCATCAATCCTGCTCTGATTTCCTGTGCCCTGGCCACACTGATCTTATCTCTGCAGTGCCTTCCGACTGAGGGCACTTGCTCCCCCAGTTTAGAAGCCAGGTTCTCCTGTGTCATCTTGCAGTATTTCCTTAGGATCTCATCGTCAGTAGACCTCATCAGAGAGGCTGTTCCCATTGCAGGCCATCCGAGTTCCGAATGCTCACCGATCCCACTGTCTCCCACTGACACGTTTAGGGGTTGCGATTTTTTCATATTATGATCAGTATCTGAAATAATTTTGATTTAATACTTATTGTCCCTAAAATAAAGTTAGGTGCATAGAGACTTATTATTGCTAATCCTCATTTTTTTTATTCCATTTGATTACTCACTGACAAGGAGAGAGAAAATAAATGTGTTCACTCTAATAAGAGTGGTTCTAAGAACTACTGACTGTTCTGTATATTTGGTTGGTTCCCCTGTTGGCAGGATGGTTACTGTCCACCTGAGAACATGCACAGTCTTGGAGATGATAACAGTGACATGCTCAAGGTCATACATAGGGTAAGCTCTGGAATGAGGTTCAAAACCAGATCCCTGAAGCCCAAAGCTTCTTGCTGGGGAAAGAGTGAGGGGACCTTAACAATAGCTTGCAGTTTTTAGACAAAATGAATACAATTTCACAAGGAAAATGAAGATAGCCTGATAGTAGAGATCTTGTTTTATTATTTGGTTTTCTAGTTATGATCGAGCTTGATATAATTTGTGTCATGGTGTTATTTCATTAAAACTGTAGAAGGTAAAAATAAAGAAAGTAGGAAATGGAAAGTAGTACAAAGGCTTTCAACCCAGTTCTCTTTTGAGGTCTCTAAATATTTTATAGGATGGATTTTCTTCCCTAGTATATTTCCCATTGCTTTTAAGAACATGTGTCATCTTCCAAAAAAGTGATCTCCTATATTCCTTTTATTCATATTTAATTCTTTAATGTTTCAACCTAAGGCCTCAAAATAGGTTTCCTAACTGATTCAGCAAAGGGATTTCAGTGCTGCTTCAAATTGCCTTGAGTGAGAATTGCAAGAATGTTTCTCCTGAGAATACTTGAGTAGTGGATAAGAATGATGATGTCAGTGATAACAACAGCTCCCTTTTATTGAAATATTGCTGTGTGCCAAAGCTGCACTAATAAGAATGTATGTTTCTGTTTATTCTTCAAAACAGCCTTTGAAATATGCATTGTTCCTGTTATGCAGATCAAAATATACTGGTTTAGGTGATAGAACCGAACAGTGAAAGCGAGGGCAAAGGTGGCTATGGCTACTACGAAACTAACAATAACAATATGTCAGAAAAAGTGGAGAAGAGGAGAGAAAGATAGAGGGAAGTGGAAGGAGGAGCTGAGGGTGAAGAGAAGGAAAGAGACTCATCACTCAAAAAAGTTTTCCGCTGATTTTCTACTGAACCTTTGGCATTCTGTGAAACAGGCACGGCTTGATGGGTGTTGGGCACGACTGGGAAGTAGCATCAGTGGGCGAACAGGTGTGAAAGATAAGACAGTCCCTGAAAGGATGCTGTCAGTCCAGTCAGGGCTGCAGAGGATTACTGAACGCCACGCACCATAGAGGCAGGTTGACCTAGGAATGCTAGGTGTTGGCGGGGCTGACAACCATCCTTCTCAGGAACTGTAATGCTGATGTGCGCACCTGTTAGTAGTCACTCCAAGAGCAAGTCAAATGCTGGAATCAGCACCAACGGCAGGTGTCAGTGTGGATGGTGATGCCCAAGAGGATGCTTCAATATATACTTATCAGATGATCACGTTTGTTTAAAGAAACAAAGAAAGAAAAAGAAACAGAAAGATAGCTCACTGTGAGTGCTGTATATTAGATGCAGCATTTATGGGTTAGACACTGAACTTTGCTCAATGTCTCCATGCTGTGGCAATGCCTAGCAAACAAACTCTGGAAAAGATCGAATCTCCTTACCTCCCTCCTCAAAGTATCTTACATATAGAAGGAACAATTTAACGAACATGACCAAGTGGGGGAAAAAATGCTATCACATTTCCAAAACGATGGTCATGTCATTCAGCACAGAAAGCTTTGACATTCTCAGAATGGCTTGTAACAGAACCTGTCCCTGCCTTGGCAATCGTGGGATCAGATTGCACAGACTGTCAGCTGGAAAAAAAAAAAAAAGAAAGAAATATAAGGAGCAGTGAGTCAGGCACTGCCACCATCACTCATTTAATCACCTCTGGACTATTGACTTTTCAATAAGGCTTGAAGCAAACTGGGGAAAGATATAGGCTCGTTTCATGATGGATAGATTCCTTGCGCATTGCCTTGGTCATAGCAAGGTGGGCCGGGAGACTGAAACTAGGACGCCTGGCTCCTGCTTCAGCACTAACCAGCTCTCCGACCTTGAGCCTCTCAATGTATGTACATTCCTAGTCTCCCTGTGGAAACAAAGAATAAGATGAACACCATCATAGAACTTAAAAATGAGACTGCTTAGAGTCCATGCCCTCAACTTGAAAGGAAAAGATACAAATAAATAAATAAATAAATAAAGGAAATGGATGTTTATAGAATCCCTCCATCGGCTCAGGAGGTATGATGAAGTGTGTATACACTTCTGGCACTTAATCCTCTTATTGCAATGAAATATACATTCTTACGTGCATTGTGCAGATAAGACTGGAGGCTCAGGTCATTTACAAACACATCTCCCTTGTTGATAAGTCAGACCCACTCGGATTCCGAATCAGGCCTCACAGAACCTAAAAGCCCACAACATTGGTCCGTATGTCACACACTGAGAGGCTCAGTGCCAGGCGTTGGGGGACCCTTAGCCGGTGACAATCGAGGAGGGACAAGGGATCATGGAGAGAGTACTACACCTTGGGGTAGAAGACCTGGTTTTGAACCCATTGTCAGTCATTAGTTGCCATTTCGGATAATTCACAGAACTCTGAGACTATATTTTCATATGAAAAGAATATGGAGATAATAGAAGTCCTTTTATAATGCAAGAGCCCCACATTCAAAACCAATGGAAATGTTTTATCAAAGCAAAAAAATGTAACATATAAAAGGTAGTTATTTTTAGTATAGGAAGTAAACACTAGTATAATAGATAAATATTTTTGTAATGCGTCTCCTGTATTAATGATGATGCTATATATGGAATGTCTATTTTTAAGTCTTGTTTTCATCTTATCCAAGAGGATGTGGAGAATCAAAAATTAAATTTTTTTAGCCTAAGAAGTTAACATAAATCCCAATAAATAACACACACTAGTAATTATCTGTTGACTGTATAACAAGTGTCAGGAAAGAACCTTAGAGAGAGCAGAGGGAGGCCAATAAATCATTTTGAGGGTCCTCAAAGGCTTCATGGGAGCAGGTCGACATTCGATTACAGGTAGACGATTAGCAGTCAGAGAAGGCCTGATATCAGTCAGGTCCCCATTGGCTTCCAGGGAAATTCTGTCTCCTTCCTGCTCAGGCTTGTTATGGTATTCTTGGCTTGGCTTTGGGATCGCTGGAACCATTCCACATGTCTGAGCACGTCGATCTGGATTACACTGGTTTGTAAGCTTCATCAGGAGATTTTTAATAGCGGGGATATCATGACAGGGCAGCTTCCAGCTGGGTGCAAAATGGGAACAGGTGCAGCCTGGACTCTGCCCAAGTAATACCAAGCCTGGTTAGTGAGGCCAGAGAGAAGGCCACGTGCCGAGTCTGGGGCATTTGGCAACGTCACGAGATCTGCTGGACCTTGTCCGAATCAACCTTCCTTTCCTCACTATGACCTGACAATAGTAATCATCTTAGAGTAGCCTTTAGTTAATTCAGACACTTTTTGCTTCACCTACTTATCCGTCCATTTACTTATGTGCTGATTCATTCATTTGGCAAGTGTGTATTTTGAGCTTGCTAGGCTAAGATCCGGAAACAAAAAGAAGGGAAACAGCACAAAACTGAAAATGAAACAAGCGTGCGGCTCATTCCCGGTCCCCTGAAGGGGCTGCTTTCTCTGTGTTCAACTAAGTGCTTTATATGCCTTGTCACATTTAATTCTCAAGACACACATGAGCAAAGCAAGCTTCTGAATTCAGACTGGGATGTCCCAGACCAGACACATTTCAAATCCAAGGACGTTCTTAAAGGACATATGAGTCTTAACCTGGTGTTGAATAAGATCAAACGTCTCAGTTTCTCTTTCAAACTCTACGGTCTGTGGTCGGTCCCCTTCTGCCCACAGCTCGTAGATGCCCATCTTAATCGGATTGTTTCAGGCAAGAGAACCAGTGCAAGGACCGTGCAAATAGGAGCTCGTTTGGAGAACCCTTAGCCTATCCCATTTCTCCTACATCTTGAGAGCCCGCCTGACTTTATTGATTCAGTCAATCCACATTTATAGATGACAACTAGATGGCAGACACTGCTAGGCCCTGAAGAGATAAACAGAGATGAACAGCATGGCCACAATTTGCACCCTCATGTAGCTTATTATTGATTGCAAAGCCATCCATAAAATGCATACTCCTAAATAATTATTAATCACAAGTGTGCAAAGAGCTGTAGTTCCAAAGACAATATGAAGAAACAGCATTTTGTTATACTCGTATTTCTGCCCGACTCTAAATCTTGACTCTATCACTCTTTAAGTTGATTTAAGACAATTCCTCTTCTTCGGGCTTTGATCTTCAACTGCTGTTCCAGGATTAGGGCCTGAATTACTAGCTGGATGTTCCTACCTTGGAAAATTTCTACTAGAATACCCTGGCCCCAGCTTTCTGGGCACAGCTTCTCCCTGAACCATAGCCCCACCTATAAAAGTCATCCCGATAAACTTTAATAAAAAAAGTGATAATAGTAACAATAATAATCAACATTGACTTAGGGCTTTCTTTTCACTAGCTCTTTATCTTGTTTTTCTCATTTAATTTTCATATCAAAATTATGAAGTAGGCACTAGTAGAATACTACTCATTTGGCTGAGTAAACTGAGGCACGGGATGACAAAGACCACAGAGACACAGAGAAGGGATTTAAACAAGAAATTTGACTGCAGAGCCCTTAACTTTTATACTATATGACTTACCAAACTTAATGGGAACAAGTGAGTCATATATGTCATAATTATAGTTTTGAATATCAACATGGCCCAGTAGCTCACTTATTTAGGCAGAGCAGAATTCTCAGGGGAAGGGATGCATATTTTTAGTCACATTCAGAGAACATTATTCTTCTGCTTACTAAATGCCTGATAGTAGAAATTTGGGGAGATACAATCGTCTCCATTTTAGGGGGACTTACAAACTGAGGCTTAAAGATTTTATGTAAATTTCCCAGATGCTCATGAAAATTCAAAACACAGTCTGTTTTTCAGTTTCCCATTCCACAGATTAAGTCAATAATTATACCTTAAAACAAAATTAAAATGTTGATTTAAAGGAGCCCTAATACAATAAGCACTGATTTATTTGAGGGAAGCCTTACATTTTTAATTATGAAAGGTTTCATGAGTGATGTAGCAGTTAAAATGGGTTACAGTCTTTGTAACCTTTTATCATGTGGCATACAGAAAGAGCGCAATCTTAGCTGAGGAAGAATGGGGTAAAATACCGTGGGCTTGTTTGCATCCCATGTCCTGTGTCTCCTCATCGGCAGTAAGGCCCTCAGCCTTGGTGGGCCGCGGTAAACGCGTGCGTGTTGCCCAGCATCCCTGGATCTGGGGCAGGTTGCTCAAAATAGTTTTGCTTTTTTGAAGCATTCAAAACGTCTCAATGAGTTTCTGATATACTTTCAGAAAAATCAACCATCTCTCCCTCTATGTCAATTGTTGGAAAGTTGATATTTCCTCTCCTCAAAGCGCAGAGAGAACCATTAGATCCTCTGAAGTCAATTTAATGCCATAGAAATGACAAATTGTCATCTAGGTTTCTCTGAGAAGACAAACCATGCTTACTTGTGCAGAGAAAAGTTTTTTTCAAAGGCGAACTTGACACAAGTGTAGACTAATGATACTTACTATCCCGAGTCTATCATATGCTTAGGACCAGACATTGTATTACGTATATTACCTGATTTAATTCTGAAAAAAGAAACACATGAAACCAACCAAAACCAAAAACACATCAACAATAACATTAATGACATTAAAACATTTTATATAGTGTCATCATCATCCCCATTTCAGATGGAAACATTGAGCCTCTTCAATTAACAAATAATTAAATGTTTTCCAAAGAACATGGATAATAACAGAAGCAGGGCTGTGATTCTGAGCTGGGAGTATTGATTATAAAGTCAATTGTCTTCTCATTCACAGCACTGCCTTAATATTACATGTCAAATAATGGCAATTACATCTCTTAGGGAAATTTTAGGTAAGTTGAAAAACCAATGCACTGATTGAGGGCTCTGAAAACAACCAGAAAAAGCCTTTCCTATTATTTACTCATTTATCACATGTTCATTTAATTGTTCAAAAAATATTTCCTGAAAAACTACTTGTACCTGGCAATGGTAGGCTTATTGAGACCTAAGGAACCTAGAGACAAACGATACACCCAGGGGACTTTAGGGTAAATTGGAAAAGTGTAGATATGGAGAGAAGAAGGCATTCTAACCATGAAAATAACTGGATACCCCACTGGCAGTAGAGAAGAGCATTTTGTGTTCAATAGATAACAAATGATACGGCTGAATAAAGGGTCCATTAAGGATTAGGGTTAAGAAGTGGGGCAGAAAATGAAAATAGAGCAGGATATACATTGAAGGCTTAAAGAATTTCTAGTTTCAAGGCAAGTTTTTACTGGAGGAATTTTGCCAGCACTCTGACAAATGGTCACACTCCACAAAACTTCATCCCGTGTGCCTGATGACTGAGCCCCAAAATATATGAAACAAAACAGAACTGAAGAGAGAAATGCACAGGTCAACAATAATAATTGGATATTTCAACACTCCACTTTTCAATAATAGAAAAAGTAGGCAAAAGACCAACAAGGAAACAGAAGTCGCGGTGAATGACAAACCAACTAGTCTTAACAAAGCTCTATGTCTGGATCACTGCCCAAATCAGCAAAGTACACACATTCAAGACCATATGCTAGGCCATAATGTAAGCCTTAATAAATGTAAAAGGATTAAAATTACTGTATATTCTCTGGGTGGAATGAAATTCGAAATAATACTGGAAAAAAATTTTGGAAATTTAAAAATATTTAATTTCCATATTAAAATGCGGAAATTAAATAACATATCACTAAAAAAGAAATAGGTCAAACCACAACCCACAAGGGAAATTATAAAATATTTTGAAATGTATGAAAATAAAACATAATATACCAAAACTGAGGATCCGATGCTTAAGATACAATTCAGACCTGTCAATACTTATATTTAAAAATAAACATAAATCAATATCATGAATTTTCACCTTAAGAAACCAAAGAAAGAGGCCAAAGTAAGCTTACAACACCCAGAAATAATCCCTATCAAAATACCAGGTGGCTTTTTTTCATAAATTAATAAACTGGTCCTAAAATTCATATAGAAACCCAGGAGTCCCAAGATAGTAAAAACAATCTTAAAAAAAAAATGAAGTACTCACACTTCTGATTTCGAAAGCTACTGTAATCAGGACAGTGAAAAAATGTCATAAGGATGGGCATACAGACAGAATGGAATTGAGAGTCCAAAAATAAACCTTTACATTGATGTTTAATTGATATTCAAGAAGAGTCAAGTCAAAATAATAGTCTTTTCAACAAATCATGCTGGGACAACAGGATATCCACAAAAGAATGATGTTGGAAAACCCTCACACTACACATAACAATTAATTCAAAATGGATCATAAACACAAATATAAGATCTAAAACTATAAAAGTCTTATTAGAAAATGCAGGAGTAAATCTTCATGAGCTTATATTGGGCAATAGTTTCTTAGACATCACATGGAGAGCACAAGCAGTTAAGAAAAAAGAAATAGGTAAATTGAACTTCATAAAAATTAGAGAAAAAAAAATGTCTGTGCTTCAAAGGAAACCACTGATATAATCAACCCAAAGACTGGGAGGAACTATTTTCAAATCATGTGTATAATAAGGGACTTGCATCCAGAATACAGTAAGAACACTTACAAAGATAAGTTGATCCAATTGAAATGGCTAAAGGATTAGAATAGACATTTCTTCAAAGAAGATATACAATTGGTTAATAAAGACGTGTAAAAATCCTTAAACTTATTCGTCATTAGGGAAATTCAAATCAAAATGCAATGAGACACCACTTCACATCCAGTAGAACAGCTAAAATCAAGTAGACAGTAACAGGCTGGTGATGATGTGAAGAAATTGGAATTCTCATATACTCCTGATGAGAATGTAAAACGTTGCAGCCTCCACAGAAATAGTTTGGCAGTTTTTCAAAATGTTCGACCTGGAGTTACAGTATGATTCAGTGATTTCACTCTGAGGTATACCCAGAAATATATGTCCTCACAAAGACCACTGCACAAGTACCCATAGCAGCATTATTCATTATAATCAGAAAGGCAAAACAACCCACCTGTCTATCAACTGATGAATGGATCAACAAAAGGCGATATAGCGATACAATAGAATATCACTCATCAATAAAATGGAATGACGTATGTTAATACATGCTACAAAATGAATGAATCTTGAAAACATTAGGCCGAAAGAAAGAAGCCAGCCAGCAAAGGCCACGTATTGTATGATACCATTTATATGAAAATTCTAGAATAAGCAAGTCCATACGGAGAAAGTAGACGAGTGGTGTCCAGAGCATGGTAGGAGGGATCATGGGGAGTGAGTGAGAGCTAATGGGTGTCTTTTTTAGGGTGAAAGAAAATTCTAAAATTAGATAATGGTGATGTTTGCACAACTCTGTAAATATACTAAAAACTCCTGAATTGCACACTTTAAAGGGGTGACAATTATGCCAATTATATCTCAGTAAAGCTGTTATTTAAAAATAAACACAGGAGCACATCTCCTTTCAGACTGTATGGCTCTGTACTGTCCCCTCTCACAGAGCTAAGAGTGCCTCCCCCCACCCCCGCCAGCCTATGTTGATTCCATCCTTGGAGGTCCTTAACCCTGGAGAAGGCCTTACAAGAGCTAGATTCTGGGCTCACATTTGTTTTCCTAGACTAACAGAATACCCTCTCACTCCAGGTCCTACTAGTGGCCAGTGCTGAGAGCAGGCCTCACCTGAGAACGTCCCTGTCGTGTCAGAGCGACCAGGTCACCAGTCAGCACAGAGGGCAGGGGTGCCTCCTTCAGAAACTCCTAGGCATGGTGTCAGCTGAGTTCTATTGAGCTGTACAGCTGAGGAAAGTTATACAATTGTGTTGTGGGTGACAAAACAGACGAAGTTGCCAACGATAAATGGAAGCCCAGCGAGTTTTATGATCATTTATCAAAGACCCTTCGGTGTGTGTTTGCAAACAGGTAAAACAATAACGAGTGCTCGGGCGATAAAGTTAATCTGTATTCAGAGCATTTTGTTAAATAAAAATAGGAGGAGAGCAACATGGCGAGTCCTATTCGTTTTAGCCAAATTGAGTTTATGGTGGCAGCTCATTTTGCAGGGCTATATTAAAAGATACTTTAAAAAATGGATGAGAGGTTTTTATAGCAGGAGAAAACATGGTGCTGCTAAGTTTAAGGGAAACTGGAGCTCTAAATGAGAAAGGTGGGGAAAACTTCCGCCAAAGCAGCCCGTGACTCTGAATGTATGAATATATACACTGATGTCTTTTCTTGGCCAAAAATATTGAGTTCAGAAGCAAAATATTCAATGTTACGAGCATGGATGACCTACAAAGAAAGCGAATAAACTTCCCGAGAGTAATTTATTAATTCATTTCATTTAACAAATCTTTTCTGAGTATGTTTGGCGCCTGGCACTGTACTCATCAATATGGTTACATGAAAGATCAGACACAGCATCGAATTCTCCCCTTGGGCCCACAACCCATCCTGTGCTCTGCTGACAGGGCGGCCTTAAACGGCATCGGTCCCGTCACACTTGAAACATGATGCACGTTTCTCACTTGGACTTGGAAAGTTTGATCTGGTCTTTGGGCTTCCGCTTACCGGCTTTGCAAGGAGAATTTAGATGCTGTGCAAAGACTCGTTTCTCCAGAGCCCACATCATAGTTTTGTTCCCTTTTTATAACAACTCACTTTCTGAATTTATCATGCTCATTTTTCCTTTTGAAAAGCATGTTCTGCCTCTTATGATAAAACACAGGAGCTCAAACACCGTCGCGGCTTCCTCGCTGCTACGGCCTCTGTGCCACGTCCTCGGTCCCCCAAACTCCCATGACATTGTTGTTCAAAGGCTCTGTGACAGAGGCCTGAAAGGCAGGTGTGGGGAACAAAAAGAAGCCAATGGAAGAACCACGGCAAAAGCATGACCCAGCCAAGTAGAAATGCTTGTCTGTAGCAGCAAGGGCGCCCCACACCCAGGAATGGCGGAAAGCAAATGGCGCCAAGTATGTCTGACCTTGCCGTTTCCTAGTTCATGGTCAGAGGGGAAGACAGTGACTAATGCCTGAATCTCAGTTTCCTCATCTTTAACACAGGAATGATAATCTCTACCTCAACACGTTGTTATGCTGATTAAATAAGATAAAAACGCACATTGATTTCCTGTCCCAGTGCAGGAAAATCAATGGATAGCCCATTCTCCATTCTAAAGCATGGCATAAGATTCCATATTATTCTCTGGGTCTACAAGCCCAGACCTTGCCTAAAACATACTCCCCACTGTTATTCAATTTGGCCTATTGCATCTTTATGAAAATGTGACAAGTCACATCATTGTGATTTTTTTCAAAAGGACAGAGTCTATATTTTAACAAACATTGGCTATAGCACGATCAATCGAGCACTGGCAAAAATCAATGGCATTTTGTGGCTGGTCATTCCCGCCATGTTAGAGGACATTCATATGTGCATATCTTTCCTTCTCAGATCTAATACTTCTTCAACGTATTCATCGAGTTGCAGTGAGCCACATACCACAAGCCTTGTGTTCAATAATACCTTCAATGCACCCCCCGCCCCGCCCTGCAGGCTGAAACCCTGCAGCTCTTTCTCTAACAACCGGGGGACGCCCCCTCCCCAAATCCACTTCTGACAGCTCAGGCATAGTTGATTACATTGCACAGCTCCCCTCCCCATTCCTGCCCAAGAAAGGTAAGATGCTCAAACTGAAGAGATGTTGATTAAGATGCTGTTGGACAATTCATTATGCACCACGATAACCTCTGGCCTGTGCGAGTTATTTCTATTTTAATCAGTTGAGACTCCAAATTAGCAGATAATTACATTCTTCTGTTTTAATCAAGCTGTGGGCAGCAGGGGGAAGATGGTGGAGTAAGACTCAAGTAGAGAGCTCATTTTGAGGTGATTATTTTTTTTTTGTAACTAAAGGTTTGAAAAGGATGATTCCATCAGTGATTTTACTTCTGTTACCTGGGGTTGTCTTCAAACAGGAGTTTTTGTGCTAAAGCACAACCTCTGAGGCAGGCCATGCGCTTGGGTATAAAGACAGGCCAGTGTGGATCAGAGCACAAAGTGCAGATTGCACGTGCAGCTGATCAATGGGAAAATGTAAGATGTGCCAAACACATACCCACAAGGGGCCCATCCTACCCTTTTGAAGCACAAACTATACGCGAGGTTAACTTTAGAATTTTCAAATCAATAACTTGGCATATTAGTGATGTACAGAAAAAAGCCTAGCACCAATATGTTATTTCCAATATTATTATTATATTACTGATAAAATAAATAGTAAAATTTGAGGGGAAAGCTCAAATAGCATTTTAATTAAAATGTTTACATAATTAACCTAATTATTGGGTAGTACGCACTCCTAGATGTGAAAAAGACAAATAATGTAATTTATCGGAACACGAAAGATCTACGGGAAGAAAAAGGTAAGTAAAGCTCGTGCACAAGATAATGACTGACACAAAAAATCTACCTAGCTCTTGTCTCTGATATTACAGATATTTTTTCCTTGTGTTTTTAATGTTCTACCACTAGAATTGATGCTTCTCATGGAATTCATTTTACAGTAACAATTTTAGAAACAATCAAATGCACTTTTTTCCAAGGAAGACTGCGATGTAAGTCTTCGGCCAAAACAGAAACCCTAGCACCATGAATGCATAAGCTTCACAACACAAACCCAACCTGATGGACTGATCGCAGTGAGTGTTCTGAATCTTTGCAGTGAGAAGAAAGGTGAGTGCATGTGCCGGCTGGGCGGGAAAGAACCCTGGGTGCCACGTCAGTGTCAGCCATGAAAATGGAGGGACCACGGGAGCCTTCTGCATGGCATTTACTGAGACTGACGGAGCCCAGAGGTAGTGATCTGAAGTCACCCATGCCAGCCTTGTCGCTGAACTGATAGGGGGCCAGGAGTTCTCAAAGCCCTTGCTATGCAAAGTGTTCATCATTGGCACTAAGCGCCTGTTGAAAACGCAGAAGCTCAGACTCTACCGAGGTGTATGAATCAAGATCAGCATTTTAATAAGATCTCCAGATGATCTGGAGGTATACCGATGCTTAAGGAGCTCCAAACCAGGAGTTCATCAGCTGTAAAAGGGATCATAGCAGCAGCCTCCTCGTGTGGTTTTCAGAAATAAATGGGATAATGCAAGTCACACACTTTGTACTATGCCTGATCCATATTAAACAGTAAATAATAGCACGTATTATATTATTAATCCCACTTCTCCAATATTTTCTGGTACCTCAGCTATTTTATAAGTATATTGGGATTCTGCCAAACCACAGAAGTTCATGAACATGAGTATTCTAAACTCAGAAGAGAACAAACTCAACCTCCTAAAACATTCATATCAACGTCAGACTCCATCAAGCGAGCACTGATGACCTCAAGAGGAGCTCGGCCATTAGGCAAAGATGCAATCATGTGAGGATGATGAAGGATGATGGGGACTTAAATATTTGCAATCATTTTGATAAGAGCTGAAATTGAAAAGTTCATCCACAGAAAATCCAATTCTCCAGAGTCCCAATTCCCTCAACATTCCAGTAAATCCTAGTTTGTCAAATATGCAGATTTTTCAATCCCATCCTTTCTTTTAGTTCACAGCCCAAGCCATTGAAAGTCGGGGATTGGGTCAACTCAGGGCTTTAACAGAGAGAAACGTCCAGGTATAACAGTGTGTATTTAAGCACGTACTTCTTAACTTCACTCACACTAGCTTCACATGTGTTATTTCATTTTAAAGGTACAAGTATATATTCATAATATGTGTATATAAATATGTATACATAATACTTCCCTAAGGTGAAAAAAAAACCAATGCTCTTTATTTAAAAAAAAAAAAAATATATATATATATATATATATATATATATTTAAAATGAGCTATCTGAAGGTGAAGGAGCCTAGGAAATTAAGAAAAACAGTCATATAATTTTAAAGCATAAAGCAACCTTACAGCTGCTCTAGTCATGGAGTGCCAACCAGTGAGAACAAAATATGCAACTGAATCTTTAAGCCCTTTGTTTATTTTATGTATTTCATTCATTCATTCATTCATCCATCTATCCATTCACTCATGTAACTGGTCTTGCACGGACTCTCTTGCACTGCAGAACCGGAGTGGAATATGCCAGACCCGTTTGCAAACACTTACGTTAGTGTCATGCAGGTGTCCATGTGTGTGTTGGGGCAGGGAGAGGCAGTCCCCATATGGGGTGCAGTCAGGAGGCACTATTGTAAAGGATTCTCCCACCAATCTTCACTTGACTCCCAAACCTTCCATAATGCAAATGCATAAACAGCTTTGCATATCTATTCTGAGACACGCATGATTTTAAAGGAAACAGTCCCTTCTATAAAGACAAATTATTGTCTATTGGAATGGGATGTGGAGAGGGGGACGAGTTGGGTTAATCAACAGATCTATATGCAACACAATTAGCACCTTTATAAATAGAGGTGATGGCCGAGCCCAAGGAATGAAGAAGGTGAGGGTGCTCTTTGAAGAGGAAACTTCTGTCATACGGGCAACATGAAGAGAGTGATTTTAATTTGGTTAAATTAATTAAAGCTTTCAGAGTATTCACCTGCAGAATTTTCTGTCTTCTTTACCATGCCACACAAAATAATCCCTTTCCTCCTCGGTGGTCAACTACTCTCTTTTATTCCCCATGCTGTTCTATGCAAGTGCCATTTTCCCACAGTCAGAGGGGGTGCTGACCTAAGGCATTCAGAAGGAGTGGTGAAGGCGGGGGTACAGGGAGATGGATTGTGTCTGTGCCGTCATATCCTAGCTGAACACACACCGCTAGGTAGACAGCCACACGTTCTGGTTGTCAGAGGTGCCTGTGACCCATGTGACAGGGATTAATGGGCATTTATTCTTGGCATCTTACCTTCCTAAACCTGAGGTCCCCTTTGTTGTTTGGAGACACGCCCAGATCTCCCTCCCTGCCCTTGACAACACCCGTGTTTGTCTTTGGGGCCATAGATTCACACAGGCTGTCCTTCCTTCGACGTGGGCGGAGGGATAATACAAACAAAGGAATAGGTGCTTTCTGAAAAGCAGGAGCCGTCATGCTTCTCATTAATGAGTCAGCATCTTTGCCGTGAAAGCCAGCGCTTTCGTACTCCAGGACCCAACAACCACTCTGTCTCTCTGGCCATTAGTTTTCTCTTCCAGACACACAGGGAATTGGAATGATCACTGGTGTGAATAAACGCATTTCGAATCAAACTCAAGAGTCTTTAAGCGGAGTCTGTTACAGTCCACAAGGTGTTTTGGTTTGACTGGGGCATGTTTTCGCTTTTGTTTCTCAGGTATTGAATGGTGTCTTTACGGTTCTCCACTGTAAGTTTAAAAGTTCTTGTCTAGTTTTGTAAAGGGAACCCCAAGCTAAGTGAGACCTCCCACATGTGGGAAGTACGTCCTCAGATCCTGCAAACTCATGACGTCACCATGTCCTGTTTGTGCTTCCGTTTCAGGACCCTAATTCCTTCTTATAGATTTCATTCTGGATGTTGGTGACTTTGCAATGCGGCACTAAATAATCAACAGTCTTATCAGCCAGGGCATTTTACATTAGAAATAAAAGACTGTCTGATTCAAACGGTCTTATATAACACCAAATAGGGTTTATTGGTTCTCATTAGCGAGGAGCGACTATGTAGATTGAGTTTCAGGCATGGCTGGATAGGCGTTCAATAGGTGTTATGTGGATATTACTCACTGTCTCTGTCTTCGCTCTGGATTGAATTGTGTCCCTTAAAATGTCACACCTTAAAGCCCTAACCCCCAGTTTGAATGGGTTTGGAGATAGGGCCGGGCACTAATCTGATAAGATTGGTGTCTTTCTAAGAAGAGAAATAGAGGCCTCTTATTCTCTCTCTGGTAAGGACACAATGAGAAAGCAGCTATCTGCAAGCCAGAGAGTTCTTGCCCAAACCTGACCATACTTGACCCCTGATCTTGGACTTCCAGCCTCTAGCACTGTGAAAAAAATTAAAAAAGTTCCTTAAGCTATGCAGACTATGGTATTTGCTATGGCAGCCTGAGTGGATGAGTACAGCTTTTCATTATGTGTTTACTCCTTATGAGAGGTTAAATGGCTACAAGTATTAGTTACAACTTCCACTGAGAGCTGGAGTGGCTTCCATCCTCGTCAGCCTGGGTTTGCCTTGGTGACGGCTTGGTTAATAGAATGCGGGAAAAGCTATATTCTGGGACTCTCAGGATGAGCCATAGGAAGGCTTGTACTTGTAGCTCAGTTTCTCCTGGAGTGCTCGCTCTGAGGGAAGGTGGCCACCATGGACCAACAAGGAAACCACCCATCCAGGCTTAGAGAAAAACACCTGCATTTAGGGCGTGTAGACAGCGAAGAGCAGTAGGTTAGCTACTGTGAGCTAGTGTCAGGTATTGTGTGGTCCTCAATAAAGAATAATAATAATGGTAATATTTACTATTGAGGGAGGGTTCAATATGTGTCATTGAATTTACTAACTTACATAGTTTTTCTTTTTTTTTAAGTTTACACAGATTAATATATATATATATATATATATATATATATTCTTCCTTAAAACCTATGAGATAAAAGCTATTACTGTGACCAGTTCAGTGACAGGGGACTGAGGCGGAAAGGATAAACACCTTGACTGAAGTCATTCAGCTGTCATGTTGCAAAAATAAGATTTGGCTGACTCAGGAGTCTTAGCTCTCAACCAGCATGTGATTCTCCTTTTCTTGCTCTTCCCTTGCAGCATGGTTTTGCTGGAATTTTATCACCCACCATATTGAACTTGGGGGTCTAGTTTTGTGTAAACCAACCTGGGATTGGCACTGTGCTGTCACAATCACTATGTGACATTACAGAATGCAAATAGATAGGTATTACTTAATATAACAGTCATGTTATTCACCATTTGTTATCTGCCATTTAATGCCATCTACTGTTTTGCTTGTTGAATTGGACATTTCCAACAATGATCTCATCTTATCCAATGATTCTCAGAGGCAGACATGTTCATCTTCCCTGAGCAGAGGAGGGTGCTGAATCGTAGGAAACCATTGACTGGTGGACGCCGTTTGTGAGGCTGCACAGTGGTGTGGCCAGGCATCGTTGTGTCTTGTGGTTGACACAAGGCAAAACACCTCCAATGGTCAGTCTCAGAGCCTTCTCCTCTGTCATCGCTCCAGGGACCTGCTGACATTTGCACAAGCCACGGGTGAGCTAGGGCCATCTCTCTGATGGTGCTCCATGAGTCTGGACAGCAGTCTCCTCAAAGAGCAAAGCGCTTCTTTTGTTCAGCTCATAAAAGATGTGCCATTGGTCACATCATGCATTGAGCCACCAATGCTCTGGCTGTTCGCCTCCCAGTGCTGTCTTCAGTGAAATTGAGCTGGGAAGATAGAAGGCAGGAGGAGGAAAGAAGGTATATTTAATATCCATCTGCTTCAGGGCTCTAGCCCAGATCAGACAGATATATCCGGACTTATTATCACAACCTTCCTCTGGCCTGATAATCTCACAGCCTAGGAGCTGGGAAATGGGCTGAGTGGATTACATACAGAAAACAATCTTAAAGTCATACTAGAAACGTCTCTATTTCTGTAGTCATACCTTTCACCAGCTTGACCGAGACTGTGTATATAGACTGGTCTCCAAATCACACTTGGGTATTCCAAATGACAAGTCTGTGTCATAGAGTGGAAGTCTGCCACCCTGGGGAGATGGGGGAGCATGGGTCAGGCACATGCACTGAAGTATGATTCTGGAAGTTTTTCTCTTTTTTTTTTTTAAAGATTTTTATTGGGGAATTGGGGGGATGGGAACAGCGCTGGGGAATTGGGGGAAGGGGAACAGACAAGTTGCTGTCGTTTTGTTCTTCAGTCTAGTTGTGGAGGGCGTTGCTTCACTGGCCCAAGTTGGCACCATCATTGCGCTCTTCCCGGGTGAGGCAGATCAGTCGTCGGCTTCTGGACGGCCGCTCACTGCAGCTGCTGGCTGCTCATGCTGGCTGCTGGCTACACACGGTAGCCCATGGCAATCCACTGCAGCTTTACTGCAGCCTACGCCGTCGCCGGCGACTCAGAGAAGCCCAGCTCCAGGTTGAGCTGTTGTTCAGCATCTTAGCTGTGGAGGGCAGTGTCACTGGCCCTCATATGTGGGATCTAAACAGGAGCCCTCTGGCATCCCAAACCAGTTCTTAAACATCGCGCCACTCGGCCGGGCCTGGAAGTTTTTAACTGTAAAATTTTGGGTAAATGGACCAAGTTTTCCAAACCTCAGTTTCCTTTTTATAAAATAGAGAAGGACAGACTTGCTTCATAAGGTAACTTCATGGGGAAACTTGAGCGATTAATAGAGATAATGCAGGTACAGGGGCTCAGCCTGAAGTGATTTTTATGTTATCTCAGTGAATGGCGGCCATTGTGCAGACAAACAAAAGTTTGTCTGCACGGGATTATTGTTGTGATAACCCTTAAAGGAATTTCAATTTGTATTTTTCTACTCAAATGTACATGAACAAAAGAGCTATTAAAACAGTATCAGTGACATAATACATAAAATGCGAGAAATGTTTTCTTGGCTGTGCTAAATTCTAGACTATTTGCCAAAAATCATAGTGTATTTACAAACATGCACTCATACACAATATGAACATACTTTATGTTTTACATATGTATTTCATCCATGTACTTATTAAATCACTCTTTATTCATAAGTTAGATTCTGGCATTTGATAGGCAATCTAGGGACAAAAAATATAAAATAAGGTTCTAGATTATGGCTAACACCATGGGTTTTTTGAATTTGTACTTGATTCAAATTCTTACCCACTATTTACTAGTTTTGTGTCAGGAACATTTTTGATGTAACTAAAAGACCACAGGATTTACAATAAAATCGATGCAAAAGTTTAAATTAACTATTGACTCCTGGGTCTCAGTTTCCTCATCTATAAAGCTGGGAAAAAATAGAATCATGTGTTTATTTTGATAAATTACATATAACAGTGTTTATAGAATACTTAGCAGTTCTGAGCTTATTAATGAAACACTCCAATAAATAATAATAATCATTTGATTATTAAATCTTTAAGGACACTGAGGTATATTGCTTTAACTACAGTATAATATAAAAAGAGAAAATAAAGAATTCTTTACAAAGAAAAAAATCCTGCTTGTATGTGAACATTCTAGGTTTTTAAGTCTTTCACGGAATGAATGAAATGGGACTTTAATTTTTGTTTTAAAGCCAGAAGAGCCAAAGACAAAGAAAGTTTTGTCAACTTGCTGGGGGTCAGTCCTGGTAGCTGCTCGCTCTTTTCTCTTTAGAGCTCTGGTGCAGAGCTCGGCGGGGATGGAACTGTGCCCACGGCCATCCCAGGAAAGGGCTGGGAGTAGGTTAGTGAGCCTGCACCTGGGCTCCAAGGAGGCGGCGGCTGTCCAGAGAGCATCTAGGTCAAGGACTGCCATTCCACTGTGAGTGAGGATGGCGAGGAATGAATCAGGGTGGGGACCACAACCATCTCATGTTTCTTCCATGGGCAAATGTTTCAATCTGAGAAACACATCTCACTTTAACAAAGATATGTGCCTGATGGCACTTTTAAAAAAACACTCTGCATATTTAGAGCTTTCTTTGCCCCCGCCCCCACATTTAATGGAGAGTTGAGTTCAGCAAGCATTTCATTTTATGTGTAACTCTAAATTAAGAAAATCAACAATGCCTCAGTGATGATAAATGGTGGCTGACACTTGGCCTGAGTGTGGTTTTCAACAGGAAGTGGAGGTAATTGTGGCAAATTAGAGCACTCCGGCTCCATCTCAGTTCCTTTCCACTGCTGCCTGAAGAACATCTGCTTTCATCTTTTTTTTTTTCATTTTGAGCTCTTCTTCATCCTCTATCTACACAATAGGCACCAGATTTTAAAGCAAAATGGAGTTTTGTTGATTTAAATATTCACATGAATGTAGTAGAAGGCTACTTACATTTTCTTCTTTGTTTGCATGTTTGTATAACAAATACTTTAACATTTATTTTTAATGCTTGTTGACATACAATATTATATTAGCTTTAGGTGTGTAACCTAGTGATTAGACATTTATATGCTTTACAAGGTGATCACCATGTCAAGTTCAGTGCCCACCTGACACCATACGTAGTGATTACTTAATACCCTTACCATAACTTTTCCCAGGAGAAGCCTACTATCAGGTTATTTGTTCAAATCTCTCAATTTTTAAGTGTTGGGGAATATTTTTATAAAAAACTGAACAATGAAAATTTGATCCCTTTGCTGCAACTTTGCAACCTATGTGTGGAGAGAATTTGTTTCTTTTTATTTTTAATTAGTAACAATATACACTCTGAAGCCCAGGTCCATGAAACTGGACTCCGTTCTCTCGGTGATCGGTAATGTGTTCAATGCATTCTCATTGGGTATGGCTGTGTTATGGTCGTCCAATCAGCTAAATTCAGGCTAGGTCAGGTATGGGGATTTGGTAAAGCTGATTGCACACACTTATACAAAAATCTTCATTGACCAGGAACCTCTATACAGTAAGTCCCCGACTTACGAACGAGTTCCATTCCGGGAAGAACGTTCGTAAATCGGATTCGTTCATAAGTCTGACAAAGTGAGTCTTATACACGTTTGACACAAATATACAATGTAGAGCCAATGGTTGAATGATTCATGTTATATGAATGAGCGACGTCTACCATCTTTTTGCCTTGGTCCAATCTCGCAATTGTTTTCACTTTTGTTTCCATGGTTATTGCTTTGCGCTTCCTAGCATTCCCCTCCCCATCACCACTGCTTTTCCTCTTGCTTCCAGACTTCCTGGGCTCTGATTGAGCACTGGACCACTGTACACTATCGCACTGTACAGTGAGCACACAGCAGCACAACTGTGACAATGTCCGGCAGACACGTGATCTACTTCCGCAACTTGTTCACAACTATGAATGTTCCTAAGTAGGGGAATTACTATATTCAGAAACTTGAGTGTGTCTATCAGCTGTACTTAGCAAGATATGGGATTCATTCTTTCCACATGAAAGCAGAAAATGGGCATAGCTATTCTGAATCAATATACAATTGAAACTCTTCTCTGTGTTGTCCAATTCCCTTTATGATCTGCACCCTAGCTACCTCCATAATTAACTTCTCTGCATGTACCCTGTACTCTAGTCACGTCACTTATTTAGACTTCCAAAAATACATAAGCTTTTCCTGTCCTTGGAGCCACAGACATGAATTTCTCTTCCTGAAATTGCCTAGGCTCCATGTATAGCTTGAATACCATCCCCTGATCCTAAAGCAGCCCCTGCTCTGTGAAGCCTCAGACCTCCCTCTGCCTGAGCAGAGCTGATGAACCCACTTGTGTGGTCCCTGAGTCTCACCCAGTTGGCCACCAATGCTTTTATTCACATTCCTTTGTAATCACTGTTATAAATACGTGTCTTCCCAAGGAGCCTAGAAGTTCTTCTATAGCCAAAGTTGTATCCTACTCACCTTGAAATCTCTGGGGTAGCAATTTGCCCAACATTTAATAATAGATGCTCTTCTTAACAGTTAAATGGAAGGTTATGTATTTACACACACACACACACACACACACACACACACACACACACATCCCTTCCATGGCTCCTAATTAAACATTTTAGAATTGACATAAATGAGAGTTTTAACATTTTGACAGAGCCAATTGGCAATGCAAAATCCAGCTAGCTGCCCCCTCCTATCATCTGCTTCATCAGTAGCAATTAAGTTAAAGTACCCAGACTTTGCTGGAAATAAAAATTGAAGCTGATGATAAACTCTATAAAGGGTGAGCAGATTACCTCTTTTCCATACTAAGGACTACACATTTGAGGTACCAAATCACCATAATGTTGAAAATCAACCCTATTAATACTAGACAGTCCATGTCTAGATTCATGGTAAACTGTAAATCATGCCATTATTTTAGATTTCCAGAAAGCAGAACTACTTCCTTACCCACAACTTTCTTTTCCTGATTGAGATGAGGGTGCTACATGTGTCCACCCACATTTCATCCTGGAGTTGATAAACAGTGTGGAATTAGGTGATTTTTGTGTGTGTGTTTTGAAGACCCATGAATTAATGTGCAAAACAGTGTCTCCTGAGGGTGCTGAAGTGGACAGGGGAAAGAAGACAGTATTCAAGGGTATTGAGGAACAAAATCAATAACTTCCTCATATATCTGAAACTGAATGGGAGGACCATGATGGGATAGATTTGTTCATGGATGAGACACACATCGTGTGATGGGTATGCTAAGCCAGGTTTTGAGCTGGGGGATAGAGTTACAAAACCATTAGGACGCCATCCCTCTCCATAGAAAGCTCACAGTCTAGTCAGCAAGGCAGACACAGAGCCTGACATTAAAAATGCAGCGTCGGAAGATGAAAGAAGGAGCAAGATGCTATAAAAACAAGAAGGTTGATTTGCCTAATTAAACAGCAAGTTGAGATTCAAACCCATGACTGTCTGACTGATTAGAAGCAAGAGTGAAAACTCATATTCATCAGGCTGCTTAAAAACCCTCATGTGATGCCAACTCATCGCCTACGTTGTCCCTCATTATTTTCATAAGCTTATTTTTAATTCTTTCCCCCTATATTATCAAATTTATTAAAAACAGAGCACAAAATTGACCATGGGTGCAACCTAATATCCAATAATTCAGTGTTCACCTTTCTGAAGAAATACTGATTCAAAACACAGATGCTGTGGCAAGGTATTCACTGCTTTCAGAGGTGCGCTGAACCACTGAACGCATATGATGTGCTTTTTGTCAGCGCCGTGCGGTACAGATTGAGATATAAACTTGACCGGAGACAGGCTGTCAGGGTTCGAGACAGGGGAGCTTGATCAGAGAAAGGCAATTAGTGCCAAAGAGAACTTGCAACTGTCGCTCTCTGCAAATGCGATTTATAAGATACCAAGAACGAAACCATCCTCCTGGTACTTTTTCTGTTCAGAAAGAGCCTTTAAATGTCTGATGGCTTTCACTTTCAAACCCTGACATCCCTAGGACTGACTGAGAAAATAATGTCTTCTTATCTCTCTCCACATTTCCCTTCCCTCCAGTCTCTGCGCCCTCGCTTCCCTTTGTCCGGAGCCCGTTGTTTCTGTTAGAGGTTGCACTTCAACTTCAGGGCATTCAGGAAAGGGGTGGTGATTCACTTGGATAGAACTGCAGCAATATATAGAGGAAGGCAGAGCCACTGAATATAAAAAATACTAATTGGAATTTAAAATGAATACAGCTCGGAACTAAATAAGTTTCTACATATGTTTGGTTTGTGGAGTACCAAAGCTATCAGAAAGATTGCAAAAGCAAATGAAGTCAGGAAGAGGTTTTGTCAATAGCTAAAAACTCAGATGGGGGCGGGGACAGATGAAAAGAAAAGGAAGAAGGTCCTCACCAACTTACTTTACACTCACAACTAACTCTCTCTCTCTCTCTCTCTCTCTCTCTCTCTCTCTCTC
>NW_017731507.1:334686-355436 GCF_001890085.2 Hipposideros armiger
TCTGTCTTTCTGTTTTCCTTATCTAAAGCACGGCTTTAGGATCTTTGAACTTTCAGTAACTATTTGTGTGACAGTGGTAAACTTTTGTAACCTACCCATGCATTCACTCCAGATGTGACAAATGCATCTGTCTGTACCAGCCACCCTCTGCCCTTAGCCATGAACTTGAACAACCAATCTGATCTAAACATGGGCCATGAGCTTATTATATCAAGATCACAAGATTTAATCTAGATGAATTACAAATAGATAATTTTAACATAGACAATTAGAGAAAAAATTAGGAACTACATTGAAAGTATACAATAGCTATCCACTAATTTTCCATGATGATTTTGATAAAGGATGAGTGAAAACGTTTATGAGACATCCTCTTAGGAATGGAAGATTTTAACTTCAGTGAATCCAACTGTCATTTTTCTTTCAATCTGTCCTACGTGGGGATTTGTTGCCGGGGAACAAGACTAACAGGAAGAGGAGGGGATTGTGAAGAAGACTTGCAATGGAATCATGCAATTTTGAGATTAATACAGTTCTTTCTCCATCGCAGAGTCATTGCTAAATTGGAAGGCCGAGCCTATGGTAAGTAATTTATTTTTAAATCATTGGGTCATATGTGGAGCTGATAAATTTAATTGGACTGCATTCTAAAGGGGGGAAAAAACTAAAAGGGGAAAAAACAACATATTAAAAACATTTATTATTTTCTTGACTATTTTATTAAAGATCAAAAAGACAAAAGTGGCTACCAAGAAGGGAATGTTTAAGTTACTGCTGGTTTTCAACTGGATAAAAGATTATACAGTCACTGGATAAAAGATTATAATTGTATGAAACGTATTGCTGGTAGAATTTATGATACTTTAAATGTGTGAAGTCTTTCATGGGTGGGGATAATTCTCAAACAAGCATGTGAATGCCTCGCCCCAACAAGACCTAACAAGAAATTCTGTTGCTCTGCCTGTGTGTCTAAGTATTCATGTCCGGTGTCTATCAAGTATGCACAATATACATACATATTCTACCGACTGAGCACGCTAAGTATATAGTGAGTAGCTGACAAAGAGCAGTCTTGTGTCCAGAGGGCAGTTCCAGAGACTCATGGGAGGTGGAAAAATGCAGTCGAACCCATTACACCCATGTTAGCATGTACTATTACCTTCTAGATGGCTCGATCGTCTCTGAGTCCCAGTGGGGCTGAGGCATTCTCCAAGTTCCTTACTATCATATTTCTAGCAACTCAGTGGTGTCTGGAAATGTAGAAGTTCTTCATAAATATAAAATGGTTGATTTAGCATTTCAGCCAGGGAGATAGATACATAAATAATTAGGATAGATGAGAAAATTATACTACATATAGTCTTATGCAGGCTATATTTCTTTCTAGGTTATTTCTCAAGGTAAGATTCATCAACTATTTATACCAGAATCATTTGGGGTGGGTTATATATTTTTGTTTTTCTATGCAGATACCTGGTCTCCAACAGAAGACCCCCCACACCCACACACATATCACATCAACATTTTTTGGAATGAAGATTGTCAAATTGCATTTTACAATTATTTCTATTAGGGATTCTTAGAAACATAAAAAAGGGAAACTATTTGGACACTAGTTCAATATGGATCTAACTAGACCAAAACAGCCACAATCATGCTCTAGAAAAAGGTTTCTTAAACTCGGCACTATTGATATTTTGGTTCAAAGAGTTCTTTGTTGTAGGGGCTGTCCTGTGCATCGCAGGATAATTTAAAAACTCAGATGATGTTGACGTGTGGTCTAGTTGAGTGCCTCAGCCTGACCTCCGTGACAATGCAGAGGTGACCCACCAGGGGGCCACCACCTTGGCGGCCAGCACTGGACTCACGCCTATTGCTTCTATCCAGTGTGAAGAAGACACTGTCACCCCTGGATCCTCCACAGTGTCCCCCAACAGCCAGGAAGGTAGAGAACAAACCCTGGAGTAGGCCACAGAAAACCTCACATGTCTGTGTTTCTGTCTGGTACCAGAAAAAGAAAAGAAAATGATGTTGAAGTGTGGTCTTTGCTCTACTCTTCTCACCAAATATCACACCAGTGTATTTGGTTGGTAGAAATAATTTTATATCCAGAACCCAAGTTAAAGGCAGTCAGTGAAATGTCATTTTTTCAGTTTTTAACTTCTATAGCCATAAGGGGGTGAAAATAAAGGTGAAAACAATGGATCCACAGTAATCAGGACACTAGCTTCCTCTATATCAGTAAACAAACGTAAAACAACTTAGCGCATGCCTACACATAGTAGTGGCTCAGTAAATACTCGCTCTATTGAGAAATGTGATTTAGTAACAACCTTGTGGCAAACAAAACAAAGCAAAACAAACAACTATACATGATGCTCCCTTGAGGCAGAACAACAACAATAAAAAGAAGAGATGTATTATTGACATCAGAACTAAAATGAGAATAAGTGATAAGTTTTATTAAGAAACCAACAGATAATCAGCTATAATTAATAGCCATAGTAACCAGATAGATGGGCTTTATAGGTCATCCCTAATTAATTTATCCTGTCTTTCATTCAATAATCCCTTGATTCATTTATTCAATCATTCATTATTCATCATCCACAATCATAACAATTTATGCATAAAATGAAGCACACTTTCACTTGCTACATTCCTCTTATATGATGGCCACAGCCAATCTCAGTATGTATGTTCTTTGAAATACATCTAATAACGCAGTGCAGTAGCTGTTATTATCCTCCTTGCACAAAACGAAAAAACTGAAGCTGAGAGCAGTTCATTTATTTATTGAGTTCTTATCATGTGTAAGGCAGGGAGCTAGATCCTGAGCACTCAAGGATACACTGCACAGAGTACCTGCCCTTCTGACACTAACGGTCTAGGGGCAGATATGACACGTGAACGCACAGGCGCCTGCAGTGGGCTGCGGGCTCAGGAGTTGGCAGGTGGAGCTTCACCCACCAAACATCATGGCGGAGTGCAGGAATGTTTCCACCAGGAGAATGTATCCAGTGGCCACTTTCCCCAGCTGGAAGCACCACTGCATTCTTGATTAAAGATGCTGTGATTGCATCTGTCAGATCGCTCTTACAGGGCTGATGGCACTTCCCAATTAACAGATCAGCAGCAATCAGAAGCTAATTATCCCCTTGACTGTAGTGGATTTCCCCTCAAGGCGAGGGATGAACAATGAACAGAAGTCGCAGCAGTACAGTCACACCATCCCAGGAGTCTGAGCCCAAGGGGACCAGAAGCCATGATGGCAAGTGTGACTGCGCGAGAGGAGAAGGCAGGAGATGGGGCGGGATGGCCCAGAGGGCAAAGGATGGAGTCATAGAATTGGAGTTGGATTGTGTCTTAGAGATGAGAGAGTCCAACCTCCTCGCTGGAGAAAATGGAGGCCAGGAAGTACAGGTATACACACCTAACACTACCTGGGCCCTTGGAAATTTTAGGACCCTCAGAAAATTGAGGTTACCTATATTTTGATCCCGGCTTCACCACGTACGAGCTGCGCGATTCCTGGGCAGATTCTAGAGTTTTCTGTGTGTCACATGCCTGATACCTAAGTGTTTGACATTAACCAGGAATAGTAAGTATCAGTGCTGGAATGTGAATGCAGGGAGGTTAACTTCTGGGCCTCTTCTCATGACCGCTATCCTTAAGAGCCTCCCGATCTGCGGTGAGTCAACTTGATTGGAACTGAAAAATAAGCACCTGGCGACAAGCAGAGGGGTGGGGGTGGGGGTGGGGGAGTCGGCAATCAGCTCATCTTAATGTGTCTCTTCATTAAAATCAGAATTTAATTCCCATCAAAGAACAGGTTTTTACCAACCATATGATGCACCCTTCTTAATTGGATTACAATTCATGAAATGCAGGCTCATTTAAAATGGTGTCATTAACAAATTGTTTGGCAAATGTTAAAGGAAGGTATAGACACTTAAACATTCTTAATCAACCCTTCGGAATGTAGCATCGTGAGCTCCCGCAAATTAATTGAATCAAAGTAAGGGAGGAAATTAGAAAAACAGGCTTTATGCCTCCTTGTCATTTAGATTTACATATGACATCCGTTTCTACAGAAACCACTGTGTGCCAGTCACTGTACTACACCCTGAAAATCAGGCCTCCCAAGGAACTGACAGAGCACGTGACATTCCCCTCACTGTACTGACTGAACATCTGCACAGAAGAGCTAGTAATTCCTTTAAAGACAGGAAATCGGTGACCCAGAATTAAGACCAGGAATATATGGTTCCAAAGCTGACGATCGTTATTCTACTCCACTTAAAAGCGTTCAGCACAGAATAACTGGAAGATAAATTGATAGAGAAAGGAGCGAGTGACCCTAATTTGTGTCATAGACCAGGAAGCTAAAAGCTACAGCAGTTATATTCACCTGGCTTCTGTCTTGGTTGGTTTTGGAAGTCCAGTGGCCACCTCTTATGATCTCTTCTTATATTATTTATTATAGCTGCAGTGGAAAAGGGGCAGGACTATGAAGAAAGGTATTTTGATCCCTGAACAGGCATTCACTGAACTTGGATTCAGCTAGCCTGTATTTACTGCGCGTCTATGATATGTTGGCTCTAACGATACTGGAGAATTTTCCACGCATGGCTTTATTGTGGTCTCTGCTTCTCTCTTTCTCTCTTCTCTCTCCTCTACTTTCCCTTCCCCTCCCCTCCCCTCCTCTCTCTCTCTCTCTCTTCTCCTTTATTTTTATTTTTTAACCACCTCTTTTAAGACGGCTTCAAGTAACTGCCTTAACATTAAGCCAACCCAAAAGAAATCATAGCAAGAGATGGAAAGAGCAGGAAGTTGGGTGCAGCTTGTTTTGCCCGAGTTGTTGCGCTCAGTTGTCTATTCCTGGACATTTGTGAGTATCCATGGCCTTAGCTCATTATCATTTTTCCATATAGAAGCCTACAATAGGAGTTCCCACATCCAACGCCTGAGCACAGTTTGCATCCTGATTCTGCCTGGGGACCCAGGAAACACATCAGTCACTTGGACAGTGGCGTGAAGGCTGGATGTGTTAAGAGGTGGGCATACTTGGCTGTATCTTAAAGTGAAGTCTGAAAGAATTTAGAGGAGCCTGATCGCATTACCTGTAAGTCCTGACACCCTCCCCCACCACACAGCTCTCACTTCCAGCCCTGGGTATATCGACCTCCTGCTTCGACAAGAGGCCTTAGTCACATCTTACATTCTCTGATTTTTTTTAAATCACGTTTGGAATTTACAATAATCAGAAGAACTCTGGGACTCTTGACTACAGTGTGCCTCATCTCAGGCTCTTAGAACGAAATAGAATTCTTGCCTCCGTAGGAAGAGAAGAAAAAAAAAAAGCACTAGAAAAAAATCGAATCATAGCTCTAGATACTGCTCCTAGAATTTGACCATAAATTTCTCGGTAGTCAAGATAGTTTAATTTTCTTATTTAGAGACTTTTTACATGTATTTTATATAAACTTGATGGGGGGGGGTCATGACGCCTTCAAAAATCATTTATTCATATTTACATTTACTGTGCATATTTGTGCATGTGTGTGCACGTGTGTGTGTGTGTGTGTGTGTGTGTGTGTGTGTGTGTGTGACTTCTGTGTGCCTTCAAGGAAGCAGTGGACATTTCCTTTCCTGTTGCTATTCATCAACAGAGACAGGGAGCTAAGCCTATTTGCCTTGATAGTCAGTGGA
Source organism: Hipposideros armiger (assembly GCF_001890085.2). NCBI lineage: Eukaryota > Metazoa > Chordata > Mammalia > Chiroptera > Hipposideridae > Hipposideros > Hipposideros armiger. The sequence goes on from NW_017731507.1 coordinate 340,399, forward strand.
AAATATTTGTAAAAAAATATTTATTCGACAATAGCAAATAAATAAAGTCCTTTCTACCACTATAAATCTGTACTGTTTTACTCATATCTCTCTGGCCATAAATATCACCTAGTTTCCGTCATTTTATATTTGCAGAACCATCCTGATATACTAGGCTCTGTGCTTCCTTATGTCACCAGATATGTCCTGGGTAAATCGATGGATGGTCACAATAGTCAGAGATGCCGAAGTGCAGGGCTCTCCCTTCAGCCACACGTGATTAATTTCTCCAGGAACAGAACACAGGACTCAGACGTGATCACTCTTGTGCCAATGGACTGTGCAGAGAAGATCACAAAATGGCTTTAAGAGTGTGACACATTGAAAGAAGACCCTCAGTGGGCTATGCCATTTGTAATGAGATAAAATGGTTGCCGACCAACTAACAAATCTTTGCAGGAAGTTCTGAAATCAGTCTGTTTCATTCAGGCGATGCTGCTTGTCAGTACCCTTGACAGCTGGGTAATAAGAATTAAAGGTCCCCAGCTAAGGGACAGCTTCAGTACCCGGATGGAGCCCAGGAGGGGTCATCTGCAGCCGGCCACTTTCCTGATGGTGGGCAGACTTGGAGCTGCCACGGGCGTCTCAGTCAGTCACCAGGTTTTTCCTTCCTGTTGGTTTCCAGCCTGGCCCTGGTTAAGTGATGTGCCTGGATGACCCTCACGCATGTAATGGGTACAGGGAATGAAAGCTCTGAAACCCTCCTCAGTAGAACCAACAGTACCTTGCTCAGGGTGGATGTGCCGAAAGCCAGGTACCCAGGGGAATACTTGAGGGCCCAGTACATCCCCATGCTTTGACAATTTTTCTGGCAATATACAAGGTCATCTGCAAAGGACTTTGACATATAGGATGCTATTTGTTTCTCAAAACTACCCTGTGCAATAAGACAAATAGGTATACTTGTTACTATTTTATAAATAAGTTCACTGAGATTGAGAGATAGCGAATGTCTTGACTACGGCTGAAGAGCTGGCCATTGATTATCGGTGGTTTGACAGTCTTGTGTGAGGTTCACAATGATGTAGATTTGCCAAAGGTCAAAGGCATTGATAACCAAAGCTTACTGGCACTTTGCTCTCCCTGACACTAGGTGTTTCTTAGCAGAGGTCTGCCAGATGGAACCCTTTGCTTCAGACTTGTTCAACTTGAGAGTAAGGTCTTTCTTTTCCCATTTATTTTTCCAATTTAAATGATAAACATCTCACATTCATATATATATATATATATATATATATATATATATATATAGAAATATTCCTTACATGTCAACTATATCTCAATAAAAATATCACTATCTGCTATTTATATGTTATATATTTACATATCATTGAATATTTATTTGTATATATTTTATAGTCTTTGTTTACATACACGTATTCTTACCTATAATTTTAAATAGTACTTTGATTGACAAGAAAATGTGTTTATAGAAAAGTAGTCAAATTTTGCTATAAAGATGTCTTGATAGCAATCCGAATCATGCCATCAAGCCTTCAAAATTCAAACACCGACAAACTAATATCTAATTAAATACTTAATGAATAGGAAAACAGTGGGGATAACGTCAATATACAAAGAGAAAATAATACCGTAAATTGTGACACAAGAACTTGATGGACTTCTATGCAGCCATTAAAATTATAATTATGAATACTATAAAGCAAAATGAAATGCTTATAACAAAAGGGTGAGTGACAAAGGCAGAATGCAAAATCATATATAATCTATAACTAGGATTTGCACAACAGATATTTATGGAGTTCTTAACTCAGTGTCAAGCGCTGTCCTAGGTCTTGGAGTTAGAGGTAAAAGCCTGCCTATAGCTTTAAGGAGTGCAGTCTAGATGGAGAGACTGACATGAAATAAATGAGTACAATAACCTGTAAGACCTGCTATAACAATTATATAGAGAGTGTGGAAGTAGGTCAGGAGAAGGAGTAATAAAATCCATGGAGCGAGCTAGAAAAACTTCCCAGAGAAATAGACATCTGTATATGTGCACTGGCTGGAGTGTGAGACGAAAACCATCTTGGTTTTTCTGAGACACAAAGATGTCAAATAAACCACTTCCTTTGCAGCAGCAACCACTGGGCATATCCCAGGGGGCGCCTTTCCCGCTCACCTGCCCCGCCTCTCACTTGTCCACATCGGGAGCCTACTAATCTGTTGGGAGAAACCTCCTCCGGCCCCACCCATCTTGAGAATGTCATGGTTTATGTTAATATCCTTGCATGGCCTCCAGATGCCTGAATGCTGGGTCCCTAAGGGCCACTTCTGACACTCCAACATAATTTATTACTCTAGGCTTCCCAAAATCTTTGCTTCCTCACAATATTCTTCTTGGGTAATACTGTCAACGTTGGCATCTCTAACTATTGTGACCATCCATCGATTGACTCAGGACATTCCAGCTGGAAAAATAAAAGTATTCTCCAGAGAGTGCACCGAAAAGGGGCCAGCAAATTACCACCACGGGCCAAACCTGGCCTGCTGTAACTGAGCACCGCCTGCAAACTAACGGCCTTTACCTTTGTGAATGCTTGTAAACAATCGAAAGAAGAGCATTTCATGACGTGATCATTACACAGAATCACATTTCAGTATAAAGTTACACCAGAACACAGCCATATTCACTCTTTTGAATCTTTTAATTGAGATGTAATTGAAAAATAACACTGGGCTAGTTGAAGCTGCGCAACGTGTTGGACCGGTGCATTTATATATCACAATGCGGTTACCTCCACTGCACCAGCTGTGAGTGATGCCTCTATCCCATCACATGGCCGTCATTTCTCTGTGTGGTGAGAATAATTCAGACCTAGTCTCTTAGCCACTTAGACGTTTATACTGCAGTGTCATTGGCTGTAATCGCTATGCCGTGCGTTAGATCTCCAGAACTTATTTATCTCTAGTTGCAAATTTGTACCCCCAAATATTTATATATAGTTTGCAGCTCTTTTGTGTGACAATGGCAGAGTGTGGTACTTGTGACAAAAATCATATGGCTTGCAAATCCTAACATATTTACCCTTTACAGGAAAAGTTTGCTGATCCCTGGAATAGAAAATCATCTGAACAGTGGTTTTGCTATTTATTGTATCTATATCTATTTTTTTGGTAATGCTTTAATTTAAATAAACCATTTCAGAAGCAATGGGATAAAAGTTTAACAAAAAATATCAAGTATCATGTTCCTGTTTCTCAATCAAATTGATGATGAACATGAAACTTTCACAAACCATTTGATGGTATTTACATGCCACCATAGGTGTCAATGGCAACATCACTGACCACATGGAAACCAAAGGGCATCAATCTGCCTCAGTTTCTACTTAAACATGAGAAGTGATTTTTAAACGTCTGTGCCTGAAAATGGTAAGGTCGCCTATATGGTTGTTTTTACTCATCATAGTGTGGAGCAGGCTTTTAAAGTGGATTAAATGCCTATTGTTGCAAGTTAAGTTTTTTGTTTTTCTGTTCCAGGTTTCTTTGTGCAGAATGAAAAGTAAGAAAAAAACAACAGCTGTTAATGTGTTGTCCCCATTAGCAAAGGAAGACCTTTACGAACAGTTAAATGATAGTTTTACCTTGACGTCATCAGATGTCTCAAATATGATATCTTAATTCCAATACCAGTTCTATTTTTTTTTAAAGCAAACTTTTGGAGTCAAAGTAAATTTTGTGGAAGTTCATTATGTGAAGGTTGAATATTAATATGAGTGCTATGCAAATTCAGTGCAAAATTTTAAAAAAGGAAAATACAGATTATTTGTTTTTGTGGTACTATAAAAACAATTTTGGTGAAGCACACTGTGTTGTAAGAGCAATGTTTCTACTAAATTAAGAAATCAGCAGAATAGATATGTACTTGGAGTTGAGTGTGTTGCTACTAAATAATTCCTTGCACAGTGGATAATCGTGACTGCGTTGGCCAGGCTCCAATAAATCTACCCATGGAATTAAAGTCAGGTTTGTCAAAATTTACAAATATATTTATAAATGCACAGTTAAAAAGAAGGTACTGCGAAATGTGTGCAAATGGTCCTGATGACAAAACAAAATACTTGGGGATCACATCACAGCCCATGCTCGAATTGTTACGGAGCGTCAGTGAAATTTTTTAAAAGTTTGACACTTTGGACTTCTTTGACTATTTTGTGTAGAATTGGTATTGCTTCTTCCTTAAATGTTGTTGGAGGAGGTGATAAGTGGCTGACCTGCGAGCGGGCTCCAGGCAGTGAGAGCCTGTGCGCCCCTCCTCTGTCTGGATTGTAAGCCCCTCCCACCGTTCCCACAGTGGGAGCCATTTTTAAGGACGTAGCCCTGAGGGAGCGATGTGAGACCATCTGGACTATGTGACTGAGCCCCATTAGGGCCTCTGTCTAAACTGTGAAGGTTCTGGTGGGTGGGTGCTGAGATCTACTCATCTTGCAGCCCCCCAAGACAAGCCTGGAATATCAGTTCCCTTGCTCGTTAAACCAGCCACCTGTCTATCCGGAGCGGCCTGCCTCTCTCTGCCTCCTCTCCTTGCCCTCCTGTGCAGAAGCCGGTTTCAGATTTTACCCGGGAAGCTCCTGCGTCTGCAAACCAACAAATGAACAGTAAAATTTGCCAGTAAAGCCACCTGGACCTCTCATTAGAAAGGTTTCATTGTTGGAAAGTTCTCAACTACAAATTCAGTACGTTTCATGAATATAACACTAGTCATATTATTTAGTTCTTTTTTAGTGAAATTTGGCAGTATGTGTCTTTCAAGAAATGTGTCCATTTTATAAGTTGCCAAATTATGTGCATAATATTTCCATAATATTTCTCTACTAGACTCTTAATGTCTGTGAGTTCCTTAATATTCATCTCTCTTTTATTCCTGAGATTGGTAATGTGGGTCTTATCTCTCTATTTTTCTAGGTCAGTCTGGATAATGGATCATCTATTTGATCTTTTCCAAAAACAACTGATTTCACCGATTTTCTCTATAGTTTTCAATTTTATGGATTTTTGTTTTCATCTTTATTTTTTCTTTCTTCTTACTTGGGTTTAATTCATCGTTCATTTTTTTCCTTAAGGTTGAAACTTGGATTATTGATTTGATAATTCATTTCATTCCTAATGTAAGAATTTAATGTTTTGAAACTCCTTTACACAGTACATTAAGCACACGCTATAAACTTTGATATGTTGCACTTTTGTTTTCTTGAAATTTAAAGTATATTCTAATTTCCTTAATTGCCCCATCTTTGTCCCATCATGTTATTTGGAATTGTGTTTTTCAATTTTCAAATATTTGATTTTTTTCTTATTTACTTTTTTTTTTTGCCAGGTTTTAAATTGTGGCTCATATAAGATTCCATGTTATCCACTATTAGTTTATCACTTCTATCTGTTTTTTAAAAATATTTTTACTCTATGAATGTGTGTATATGTCTGTGTATTATATACATGCATATATTATATATACATATGTCTCACACCATATTCTCAAGTAATATTATATGGCTTCATGTTTAGTATAAGACATTAAAAAAATAACTCCCATCCTTCCCTCCTAGCCTTTGTACTATTATCATTGACAGTTAATTTCTACATATGGTTTTAATCTAAAAGATGATACTATCATTTTCATTTAGTCAGTCAATTGTCTCCTCAGAATTACATTTTTAAAATTGGATATTATTCAAACAATGACAAGCCATTAGAAAATTTCAGCATTCAGGGAAAAAGGTAAGAATGGATCTAATTTAGGTTTTGGTGATATTAAAAATTAAGATTAGAAATATTAGTAGAAGCATATAAAAGATACTCCAGGAATATTCTTTGAGGGATCTGGAAATATTCTTTTTCTGGTCTCAGCAGACTTGTTTCTACCTTTATATTTTGGGAATTTTTTAACCAATGTTTATTTTTTGGAACTTGGCTCTGTCCCTACCACCAGCCACTGGCTGAGCTGCTACTCTGGGCATGGCGATGACACTGTGCCAACCACTGAGGGAAGAAAGATGGAGCAGATACAGCTCCCACTGTGGAGGGTCCCCTGCCTGATAACAAAGGCAGACAAGTGTACAGGCGATTCCAATAGAGGGTTTTAAGTTGGTAGATAGAGGTAAATGCTGTGAAGATACACACAAAACACAGCCATTTATAGGGGTTGGGATGGTAGACATTCAAGGAAGTTTTCTTGTGACAGGTGGTCTCTGATCTCAAGTCTCGAATGAGGAGTAGAACATAGCAGATGCATAAAAGGGAAAAAGGGCACGTATTAGCAGTTATATACCAAATATCTTAAAAGCATGAGACTGTTTCTACTCTAGTCCTGTAAGCAGAAATTGCCATATCTGTGACTTATTGGGTTGTTGGAAAAGTCATGACGTATTTTTTTTATGTTTCCCGTTGCAAAAATGCATCATGACTTTTCCGACAACCCAATATTTAAGAGATGGAGGTCCCAGTCATATTGTAGAGTTACAGAGTTGTGAGAAGTTTCCAGTGGAATCTGCAGCAGCTCTTTTTATGTCAAGGTCACATACGAAGCCTATTTAGTTCATCCCCAGAATTCTGTTCCTATAGATTCTTCATAAAGCACAACATACAAGAGATAACAAGTGGAATCTGCAACTATGAGAAAGCAAAGTATTATGCACTCAAATGAATGACTACTTATGGATAGGATCTCTGGGCTTTGGTTCTGATCTACAGTCATAAAGGTATTATTTTTCTCATGTTAGAAATCTATAGATATGCAAATGAGGTGCAAGAAAAACTTGGAAGTCATTAATATGTTCACCATTGTGATTATACACACACACATATAAGTGTATAATAAAATACATATTTTTATTTGAGATTAAGATACTCCAAGACTCCAATTGTCTAAATCCCAGAAGAATGTGATTTGTTCTGCTTCTGAATTCAATTTTTCTTTCTTGCCCATCCTATTAAAAACATGATAACTTATTTTGTATGAATCTATCAGTTTTACCTTATCTGAACTCCTTTCGCCCTGTCAACTGACTTTTTAATGCTTTGACATAAAACATGCACATCCATACAGAGCTGTTTTAAATTAAAACTTCAGTTTTAGAAGAGAAACTGGGAGATCCTTTGGCATCTGAATAATGAGTCTATAAAGAGGCTGCAGAGAAAAAAAAACCAAGAAAGGTATCATCATTTTGTCAAAAAAAAATGTAAATTAGTTCCCATTTTAACAGGATCTGAGGGAAGAATGTTACAAGTTTTAGTTCCTTGTGAAAATGATAATACAAGAATTAAAGTTCTTGATCAGAGAAAGATGAGCAATTGTGGAATGGGTGGGTACGTAAGGGCGTAAGATCTTTGCCTCCATAGTACATCTTAGTCACTTTTCAGCCAAGCGCCACACAAAGAGAAAAACTAAACAACGATAGAAATGTTAAGATTTATGAAAAATAAACGGAGCATCAATATCTTTGTCTCGCTCCCTCTCACTTATGCTTTCTCTTTCTTTTATTTTTAATAACAGTATTAGCAATTTAGGAAGTATGCTTTAAAGAGACATAACGGCTCATCTTATTCCCAAATTTTAGCTTATTTGCCTGAATTATTTGTATTAGCAGTTACAGTTATTTGTTCCATTGAGATGGGGGTGGATGATTAATTAAACAAAATTATTTGTATTTTAAATGGAGACATTTGCATATTTTCTCACTAAAGTACAAGATGTTCAAAAGCAAGAACTTTCTATCCATATTAAAGCAGGGTAGTTAGTGGTTTGCAATTAGAAGTTGCAACACAGTGTGCTTATTATATGGAAAATGAATACCCAAATTTTATTAAAATTTGATTTAAGTATTTTCTAAAATATTAACATAAAAATGCCAGAAAAGTGTGATACCACTATATTCATTTTCATTTATATACATGAATACTATGCAGCTGTGGAGCTATTGGAACAAAATCTACAGAAATAATTTGAAAGAATAGCTACATTTATCTATTGTTGTGGTCATTTGTTTTGACAGCCCTAGGAAGCTAACACCATACATACGCTAAGAGAAACTCCTTTATCTAAAATTCATATTTACCTGGGCATCCTGGAGTTTTATTTTCTAAACCTGTTGACCCTGCTTTAGACTAATTATCTTCATTCTCTCCACAACTGTGAGAACGAGGCATTATTTGGCCTGCTTTGCATTAAGAAATTGAGCTCAAGGGTGTTTTCAAACTTGTCCAATAACTGAAACTGTCAGTAAACTGAATTTGAATCTGGGGCTTTCTAATTCATTGTCTTTAGCTCTTGATGAATATACTAGACTGCATTCTACAATATCTAGTGGTAAAATTTATGCTAGAATACAAGATAAAAAAGTGTGGACAGAAACCTGTACATACAGTGATTTTCCAGTGTGCATATTTGGGTGGCAGGATAGAGGGGACGAGAAAGAGAGCGTAGACCATCTGAGGGTACATAGAGCAGAAACATCACAAAGCAAGTGACTGCAGGATTCGGGAAGGAGTCGATGCGTGCAGCGTTTCAGAGTGTGAGTAGTAGAAGGAGCATATACCAAAGCAAGTGGGTGAAAACGGTGTGGCACGCCCAGAGAATTTCAAGGTACCCAACATGAGTAGCACAGAGAAGGCGGTGGCAGTGGGAAGAGATTTCCATCGTCATCACCTTGGTTCCCAGCACTTCCTTGGTAATATGTTTGTAGTGTCTGGGCTTCCAGCAACATCTGGGTTATCTGCAGCCTGGACTTGTGGAGGTCTGTATTGCAAGCCTGGCTTCGTCTGCCTCTGCTGGTGCTTGTCCCTTTGCCGTGTATTGAGAGGGTCGTGCTAGAATGTTTCTGGAAGTCCATTCTGACACTAATGTGATGATCTCTAAGACAGTAAATGACTCTAAAAACAATCATATGCAGTGAAAAATAGTGACGCCTACTTATGAGCCTGATCATATTGACGGCGGAAACGCTCAACTTTAGATGCAGCGGAAACTTTCCTCTGGATTTAATGCCACACTTTAAGACAATTTTTCAACTGTTCTCAACTTCTAAAATATGGCAACGTTCAGCAGCTTTGGAGATACATATGCAGTAAGCAATCATATTGCTTTTAAATCTTTAAGTGAAAAACGACTCCAAGAAATCCAAACTGATTTTACTCAAATTATTATAGAGAGTGATTCAGGGTCCAGGCTAAAATCAACCCCTACACAGCACAGCACAGCACAGCAGTGAGCCATTTTCTTGGAGAAGTAAGTAGGTGGGATGAGTGCTGAAGCGAAACCTGCAAGCACACCCAAAGCAGGGTGTATCTCTTTTTATATGTATTCACAAAACGGTGCACAGAACATGGGAGCTATCTGCTGAGCACGATCACAATAAAATATATGTTGATTTGACACAGAGAACAGTTTTTGTTTGTTTGTTTTTTTTGTTGTTTTTTGGGGGGGGCACAATTATTGCTTCGTGTCCACCAAATCATTTTATTTTCTACCTAGATACACAAAAAGACCACAGCTTCTAGTCCTCTTGTGTAAGAGTGAGGCCCGTTCTGACCATTAAATGTAACAGAAGATGTGAGCCACTTTCAGACCCCTCCTAAACTGTTCCACAATATTGTTCATACTCTGTCCCTCTCGCCTATGTTCACACACCTGGATGGACGTGATTCTGAGATAACAAACCCGCATAATGAAAAGGGCCTCGATCACCACCACCTGGGCAAAAGCTACAGAGGCAACGTGCCCAACCAAACAGATCCACATCAAGCTCTGCCTAGTGAGAAACAGATCTTTGTTATGCAAAAGCATGCCAGTGAGATTTAGGTATTATTTGTAATAGCAGCTAGTGTTCTTTTTACTTGGCAAATAGATTCTATGGTTCTGTAAGGTTGTAACAAACTTTAAAAATGTTTAGACACAATAAGCAAAAGACAAGCTAGTAAAGAACATTACGGAAGTTAGCTCTAGATCCACATATTATGGTTTTCTTTCTCTCTTTTTTAGGATTTGCCAATCTGTCTGTTGACTTTCTACATGTGTCGACATGCATTAGTCCACATTCAATTGCTAATTTTAAATTCTCTGTTCACTACTTTCTTTTATTTGGAATTGATATTGATTTAAAGTAGATTTTTAATTTTATCTTATTGGTTATCAGCTAGAATTTTGTTTTTCACCCTTTATTTATAAAGCACCTCCAATAAGGGGCTAATATCCAAAACATATAAAACACTCATACCACTCAACAACAACAAAAATCAAACAATCCAATTAAAAAATGGGCAGAAGACCTGAACAGACACTTCTTCCAGGAAGACATACAGATGGCCAACAGATAGATGAAAAGATGAGCAGCTCACTAGCAATTAGGGAAATGCAAGTCAAAACCACAGTGAGATCCCACCTCACACCTATCAGAATGGCTGTCATCAACAAGACAAGGAGTAAGTGCTGGAGAGGTTGTGGAGAAAAAGGAATCCTCATACACTGATGGTGGGAATGTAGATTGGTGCAGCCACTGTGGAAAACAGTAAGAGGTTCCTCAAAAAGTTATGAGTAGAATTACCATACGACCCAGCAATCCCCCTTCTGAGTATCTGTCCCAAAAATCTGAAAGCATTTTTCTGTAAAGATGTATGTTCCCCTCTGTTCATTGCAGCATTATTCATGGTGGCCAAGACATGGAAACAACCAAAGTGTCCTTCAAAAGATGATTGGATAAAGAAGATGTGGTATACATACACAATGGAATACTACTTGGCCATAAGAAAAGATGAAATAGTGCCATTTTCAACAATATGGGTGGATCTTGAGAATATCATGCTAAGTGAAATAAGTCAGATGGAAAAAGTCAAGAACCATATGATTTCGCTCACATGTGGGATATAAAACTGAAAACAACAAATGAACAAGACAAAACAAACAAACAAAAACTCATAGACACAGACAACAGTATAGTGGTGACCAGAGGGTAAGTAGGGAGAGGAAAGGTGGAAAAGGGTCAAATATATGGTGACAGAAGGGGGCTTGACTTTGAGTGGTGAGCACACAATGCAGTATACAGATGATGTATTATAGAATTGTACACATGAAACCTATACAGTTTTATTAATCAAGGTCACCTCAATAAATTTAATATATATATATTTTAAAATACTGTAGCCTGTTTTTTTTTTAAGATTTTTTTATTGGGGAATTGGGGGAAGGGCAACAGACAAGTAGCTGTCCTGTTTTTTTTGTTCTACAGTCTAGTTGTGGAGGACGTTGCTTCACGGGCCCAAGCTGGCACTATCATTGCGCTCTTCCCGGGCGAGGCAGATCAGTCGCCGGCTTCTGGACGGCTGCTCACTGCGGCTACTGGCCGCTCACGCTGGCTGCTGGCCACACACGGTAGCCCATGGCAACCCACTGCCACAGGGGCTGCAGCTTACGCTGTCGCAGGCGACTCATGGCAGCCCAGCTCCAGGTTGAGCTGCTGTTCAGTATCTTAGCTGTAGAGGGCAGTGTCACTGGCCCTCATATGTGGGATCCGAACCGGGGCCCTCTGGCGTCCCAAGCCAGCTCTTAACCAATGTGCCACTCTGCCAGCCCTTAATAAAATTTTAAGAAAGTAGACAAGAGAATCAGTATTTTGACTTACAATTTTACTTGAATATTGCTATCATACTGTAGCTTGCAAATAATACTTTTGTTTTCTAAATTTAAACTAAAAAATTCTCAAAGCCTTTTCGACAGCTTGACAATTCTCTGAAAATATCGTCTGGTTATGTAATTTAATAACGGCTTGAAGTTTGATATGCAAAATGTCTGATCCACTCATTCATTGTTCAATAAATATTTATGAATCCTATCATATGTTCCTTTGATTACTAGGGATAGAGCAGTAAAGGAAACAAGAGCTTGCCTCGTGGTCTTGAGCTAGGCATTTGAAGTAAGGAATTTACTACAAAAGGCCTTTGATCCCTCCATGAGGTTGACAGACAGGGTGACAGAGGCGGAGAAGGAGAAAGAGAAAAAAAATCTACATTCTTCTGAGATCATGAACACTAAGCAATCTTGATCATGAACACCAGTAATCTTAGTGTGACTGAGTTTAGTTATGTCAAAATCATAGGCTAGCAGGGATTGCAGTAAATCTAGACCCTCTTTTCTTTGGTTTCTGGATGGGTTCAGGCACTGGGAGGCTTTTAAAAAAAAATCAGACAGGGGCATCTCTTCGCGGGTACTTTCTGATTTGGTAAACATTTTCCGGCAAAGGTAATGTCCTTCTACAGCTATTAGCCAACAGTCTGGCTGGTGACTGTCCCTCCAGCCGCAGTCCCCACTGGGCTCCAGGGACCATTCTTCTCCCTCCCGCCCCCATCCTTAGCCCTCCCAGGAGGACTGAGTTTCCGCTGTCCGGTCTCAGTGTCTGGACACTCTGTGAAGGTTGCTTGTTTGCGTCTCCTTCACCTCACCCACATCTCTGTCAACGATCCCTTCTTTAAGGTATTTTCATTTGAATCTTTTGGTCTGTGGATTATTTATAAACATGTGAAATTGATACATATTTGGGGGGGGGCTACTATAGTCTCCTTCGAAAACTTATTTTTAGTTCTTTCAGTGTTCTATTAGAATATCACTTTATCAGTTTTCTTTTTGGCTATAACTCTGCATCTTAAGTGGTTGTCCAGAGAATACACTATCAGAGATAGCATTTAAATACTACACATAAAATATAAGAACCATGCAATAAAACAGGTTGATTTATCCCCCTCTCTGCCCTTTATACTGAAGTTGTCATATAAACTACACTGCTATACAATATAAATCCACGAGACAGTGACATTCTTTTGTTTTAACTTTGTATTTTAAAGAGATCGAGAAAAAATTATTTTATATTTACCTGCCTATTTATCACGTCTAGGACTCTGCATTCCTTCTGGCAATTGAGATGGCCTCTGGTGTCATTTCTCTTCAGCCTGAAGAACCCCCTTTATCATTTCAAATCGTGTTTGTCCACTGGTGACAGATACCTGGTTTTTCCTTTATCTGTAATGTCTTATTTTGCTTTTGTTTTTAAAAAACGTTGACTCATTTTTTTTCTTTCGTTATTTGAGACTTGTGGTTTCCCTCTTTTCTGGCCCCTCTGTTTTTCTGTACAGAATGACCCACCCTTCTGATCTTTTCAGAATTTAGTTTTGATTTCTAATCAGATGTGTTACTCCTAGCTTTGCATTGATCTTCCTTGGATCCACTAAACATCTTAAATTTTTAATTTAATAAATTTACCAATTTTGGGGAATTTTAGAACAATACCTTTTTTTTTTTTTCCCTTACCCATTCTTACCTTTTTTTTCTGGGAATCCAATTACACATATGCTAGACTTTTGATATTGTTCTATACATTACTGAGACTTCTTAAAAATAGTATATTTGTTCTCATTTTTACAATTGGATGATTTCTATTGATCTATGTTTAGATTCACTGATTTCTTCTTTCATTTTTAATATATTGGTACCTCATTCAAAGAATATGTTTTTCTTCTTTTTTTAAATTTCAGATATTGCATTTTTCATTTCCAGGAACCCCATTTGGTTCTTATTACAGTTTTTATTTTTCTGCTAGTATTTATTATTTATTCACCATTTTCACGTATATATCTTTTTATTCTTGAGCATAGTAATAATAGCTGCTTTAAAATCATCACCAGCGAATTCCATCATCTAAATCGTTTCAGGGTTGATCTTTATTTCTTGTCTTATTTCATGTATGGATAATATTTTCTTTTTTAAAACACATCTAATAATTTGGATAAGTTAAAATTGTATTCTGGGCTCTGTGAATAGTATGTTGTAGAGATGTTCTTAGGTTCCTCTCAACAATATTATTTTTGTTTCACTCTGTTTGCTTCCTTCTTTAGCAGACAGTGTAACTGAGCTCCACTGTCTCCACGACTACAATGAGCAGTAGCTGAAATATTTATTGCAACCTTAGTTGGGATATTTAGAATCTGACCCATGAATGAGGAGTGTGAGAGCCAGGAAGCATCCGGGCAGAGATTGTGTGCAGAAATCAGAGCGTTCTCTCGCTAGCTCTCTTCCACGATGTTTCTTCACAGTTTCTAGCTTTTTGGTTGCTCTGGTTTTGTTGTTGTTGTTGTTGTTTGTTTTAAAGAAAGATTTTAATTTCTCTCCAAGTTCTAGGTATCCCGCATGCCTCCAATAGAGACTATCCTCTGTCCAAAGCTGTCCAAAGAGCTGCGCCTTTTTCCAAGTTCAGAGCCCCCTCTAGTTTTGCTTGCTATTGGTCCCTCCCTCGTTCCTTTAGTTAGTTCTCATGTCATGTTTCAAGAGTGTATGGTCTTACGCAGGATAGTTAATCCACGAGAAGATACCCACTATTACCACATGTGAAACCTGTCTCTCAATGTAGTCTATATTTACATTTTTCTTAATATTAGCAAAAATAACACAAAAGAAAACAGCTATTTATGTTCAATAGCAAGTGTATTTATTCTTCTACGAACTACCTATTCATCTATTGCCCAATTTTTATCTGGTGGTTCATATTCATTTTCAGGAGCTATTTACGTATTAGTGAGGCAGTCTTTAATTTATTAATTTTCTTTTTTCTTTTTAATTGTTTCAGGGTTTTGAGTCACAGGCATTTAATAAATATAAATAAATTAATGTATAAGTAAACAAATTGACCCAATATGTAGTGTAACTTTTTAAGGTAACAGACATATCTTAGAAAGCTTCATGGAAAAGTTAGCAGACATGAGACATTTCGAGTTAGTAGACACTTAGAGATAGCAGACATTTAGAGCTAGTAGACATCTTTAATCCTTACAGTAAAATGCAACACATTTTATTGTTGATTTGGAATCCTGGCTTTCTAGCTAAATATAACAGCATGACAATATCCTAGACTCGATGACATAGTGGTAAATTTAAAGTGAGGCTGTGACTCTATATTTGGCTATGAATACACTGCTTAGCATTTTTTTCTTGTATGTGTTTGCATTTCATTTCTGAT
>NW_017731507.1:357856-379614 GCF_001890085.2 Hipposideros armiger
AGTTGTATGAGTTCCTTCCTTCCCAATCTGTGGAACTTTTATGCTATTTTCTTGTCATATTGCATTAGCTAAATCTTCCACTATCATGTTGAAAAGGAGCGGTGGGGGGGACATTCTTGCCTTATTCCTGACCTTGGTGGGAAAGCTTTGAGTTTCTTACCATTAGGTGTGATGTTAGCCGTAGGTGTTTTGTACATATATTGGGTTGTCGGAAAAGTCATGACACGTTTTTGCAATGAAAAACAGGAAAAATACATCATGACTTTTCCGACAATCCAATATTTTATCAAGTTCAGGAAGTTCCTTCTAAACTGGTTAGATTTTGAAGCTAACTAATAAAGTGGTAATTGAATTGAGGGGAGGGGCGGGTTGTGGGATAGGGTTGGTTATAAAAAGCACAATGATTCTGGTTTGAGGTATATTGATTTTATAATGCCTGTGATTATAATGAAATTGTGTAGCATGGTGTTAGGTTTGTTAATTTGGAATTCAACAGACAGTTTGGGGTTAAGTATAGAATTCTGAGTCTTGCTAACAATGAAAAGTAACTACTATGCTTCTCAGTCTTACCTGGAGAGAACTTTGACAAAAAAGGCTCACCTACTCATAAGGATAATATTCACAGAATCTTTAATGCCTGTCTGCTCTAGACAAGTCTAAACAGATTTTAATAGAATATTTCTTTATATGCATGCAAAAGTTTAAATGTAAACAAAATATTTTCCATAAGTAATCAATCATAGTAAATGAAAAAACAATGATAATTTATGATTCACAGAAATGTTCACTTTCTTAAAATATTATTATTATTTTTTTTGGCCAGGGAAATAGTATGTAGGAATGATGAATCATGAAAACTGGCAATTTACTTTGGACAGGTACATTTTCTTCCAACCACTGTCATATAAATGAGTACTTGTTTCATACATAGTGTCCTAATTGTCAAAAAAAAAAAAAGAAAGAAAGAAAAAAAGACAACAGGAGACATACAGCAAGGTGATTAGACCATAATGTAAAAAAGAAACATTAGAAACATCTAAAACAAAAAATCAACTTGATAATTAGAAACCTTGGCTACCACATCCTAAAGTAAAAAAAAAAAAAGCCATTCAACAAAACAATTGGATATTTTTGTGAATTATAATAATTATGTGTACCCTGCTTCTCTGAAGAAAGGCCGTCATTTTCTTCTTGTTCGTAATAAACAACATTGAAACAAAAAGAGACATTCCCTTAAGAATGGTGATTGGGATTTAGAGTTGGAGAAGAAAGGAGAAAGCAAAACTTGTTAGATAATTGGTCTCCATCTGTTTGTGCAAATGAAGAGGCAGGAGAGTGGGTATGTGCTCAAGAGAAAGACTTCCCACATGACTGAGAGGTTATATGAAGTGGATAAATCTAAGACAACAATAGAGGCTTTGGAGGATATGACATCAGCTTAAAAACAAAAGCAAAAAGAACAACAAAAAACCCACAAAACTTTAATTAAAACTAGAAAATAAAGTTGCTATTTCTCAACATCTCAGGAAAGCCCTGAGCGACAGCTAAATTTACCCTTTTCAGGTGAAGGCTGCTTTGATGGACTGGCTGCCCCAGCCCAAGGGGGACGAGATAGAAGCCGGGGCCTCCATTCACTGCGACTTGGGCTCTGGCTAGGGACACATTTTGAATGTGTATCTTCCTGTGCACTTTGTTCCATTTCTAATTTATCTATTTTGGGTAAACACCAAGAGCATTGTTCCAACATCGCAGTCACTGAACTCAGGCTAACATCATTTTTAAAGCATCTGCAGAGGCCAAAGAACATAAAACCACTTTCTAAAGGAACAGAATAAGAGAATTTCCTAAAATGGAAAAACTTAAAATTACCAGCCAAGAGCAATTGATGTTTGTGAAAGTTACCAAAAGAATGAGTGTAGGAATTAATAAATAACTAAAGAAAGAGGTGAACTTGGGAGGGGCAACGGATATAGGGAGTGACCAGAGGTGAGGGAGGTGTTTCTCTGGCACCAGACAGAGAAGGAAGCAACAGAGCAGACCAGTGAGAGGTTACAGTCTCCTGCTGATATGTCACTGAATACAAGAGTACAAAGATACACCTAAGAAATCCCCTAGATTCTAGACAACAACTAATGTCCCTTTGGTTACAAGAGTCAATCATGCTAGCCTATATAATAACCCTTTTTTTTTTCTTAGTGACACAAGAATACGGTGGCCAAGGGAACGTCTCAGCTTTCATCTAAGATAACTTGCAACCCATCAAACTCAAGACTGTGAAGAAGAAATGCGAACACTGTAGAAGACAGTTATTGCATGCAACAGTGAGAGAGACGCCCTCATGCAGGCCCTTGCTTCTGTGTCCATGCGCTTTGAGTCAGAGGGAAATGACCACGCATCATGGCCTGCTCTGCATTCTGAAAGACACCCCAGCTTCACTGGTGGCTGCCTTTCAGGTACGGCTAGAGACCAGCTGCTTCTGGGTAATGGGGCGTGTGATAAACCAGTGGATCCCACAGGCATAAGTGCATCGCCAAATTTTGTTTGCTATAAAATCGTTTTCTTAGTAAGGAGTTATGTTTAGTGGGAGAACAGAAATGTAACGAAAGCATTCCTTTGGTAGTGATGATGGCAGAAGGCCCGAGGGCAGGAAAGCCAAGTCCATATCCACGAGTACATGTCTATTCCTGCCAAGAAAGATCTCTGTGATAGGAGGGGGCCGATGTAACCACCTGTCCCCAGGGGGCTGGTTGGCCCATTCACGGTGCATTATCAGGGGCCCAGCTTTAGCCACTGCTCCTGGCAGTGTGGGCACTCACTCGCAGGCAAATTCCAGAGTCTGTGCATAGTGCCTTTCATAGCATGCAACCTGACACACCGAGAGAAACTCTGCCACTCGCTCAGCAGACCACATTCAGTTTTCTGGGCCACCCCTGAGTGTGAGGTGTAACTTGTTGTATTTCCCAAACATATACATTCATACAGAATTGATCCTTATTAATCTCAGATTCCATACTTGTTGATTCATCTACAAAGAACCTTTGGTGGTGTGTGTATTGCCCTGTTTGTCACATTTTTCTGCTTTCTCTTGATAATGTTGCTGTTTTAAATGCGCCCCAAGCACAGCACTGAAGTGCCACCTCGTGTTTCTAAGCACGAGAAGATGGTGATGAAGCTTCCAGGGAAAACCGCCATTTAGATAAACTTGATTCAGGCATGAGTTAGAGTGCTGGTGCCCCTGCGTGCGAGTGAGCCAACAGTGTATATTAAGTAAGTTGCCTGTAAACAGAAACGTGCACAAAACAAGTTTATATATGAATCATTTGATGAAACTATGTGAGCAGAGGCTTGTGGGAAACTAGCATTGCATTTCTCCTGGGAGCAATGGTTCGGCATTCGCTGGTTCAGTGGCCAAGGCAACCGTGCTGGGCATGACTATTGGGAATAATGAGAGCTGCCCCTCTCTCTCTCGTATAAACATTTCTTAATGTTCTTCAATTCTTTCTTACAATGAAACTGACGCTAATTTATCAAGCGGTGGGGGCTCGTTTCCTACTCTTAAAACTGGGTCAGGGGCTTGTGACTTGGCTGACCAAGGAAAAATGGTGGAAATGATGCTCTCCACGTCTGGGGCTACGTCATCCCAAAGGGTATCGTTTCTTTCTGTCTTTTGTCAGACATGCGCCTTGGAGCCCTGAGCTGTCTGTGGCATGAGGAGTCCATGCAGGAGAAACCATGAGAAGCGACCCCATAAAGAGATAAACGCCTAAAGGGTGCCATCTTAGTCCCCTGAAAATGAGGCGAGAGCCAGCCCCAACCACGAGACGTGTGGCGGGCCACGTCTTCCTGCAGTGCCAGCCCCAGTGAGAGTCTCACTGGAGCAGTGGAGAGAATGACTGAGAGCCGCCTCCTTAAACTCTGTCACCTGCCGGAGCCGAGAGAGACAACAACGACAAAAGTTGTCGGTTTCGGCTACTACGTTCGGAGGTCATTTGATAAGGACATCACCGTCAGAACAGATGGGGTGCAGTAGCTGTTCGCTTTCAGCTGGTATCAAATGATCAATGATATCGAATAATACAGAAGCCCATCTCTAATGAAGGCTCCCTGTGGGGGCTGAGGGACAGCAATGTCACAGCGAGGTTAGGGGCTGGGGGAACCAGAGCCCTCCACTCATCTAGTCTCCTTGTGATTTCCAGATCTGCTCAAGTGCATCTCGAGCACGTCCTTTCCATTTATACATGAAGTACCCTCGCACGGACGCAACTGCCTGATTTCTCAAATCAGGTACCGCCCAGGTCACAGGGGGCGCTCAGCGAGCACAGTATCCTGGTCTCCAGGGACGGGCATTCCAACCAGACCAGAGTCTGGCCGCATGCGCTGCTCCTTCTCCAAGGAAGGCCACTGTCTTTACAGGAAACAGTTTTTACCCCCAAAAACATAGTAGTTTAGGCTGTGCTGACTACGTTAGCCTTACCACAGGCACTGCATAGATTTTAAAGGGAGTAAAGCCCACAAGTGTAAAATATAGTCGATAGAATAAACATTGCAATAGATAGAATTCTGAAAGTAAGGCAAACCACAGGGGGTTCTGTTCCCTCTGGATGAGCCTGGATGCATGAGCCTTATGTATCACCTGGAGAATTCTCTGTAGCCTCTGACAATATCTCACTGAGCGTATAACTGCCGGAAAGGTGGGAAGGAATTAAGCATCATGAGTAATAATAGCCTTTGTAATGTCTCATAGAGAAAGGTTAAGGAAATTTCATTTGCTGTGAGAAGATGAAAATAAATTAGTTCCAGTCGCCATGGAAAATCAGGCAGGCAGGGAAAGACAGTGATAAGATCCAGAGGAAGAAATATGAGATTTTTTAAAAAATAGACATTTTAACTCATAGAAGAATAAATGTGAGAACAGTTTTAAAGAGGAGGACTATGCAAAAAGCATCAAGATTGTTCAGCTTAAGTTAGAAAGGTTGGATGTCTTTAGAAGACAAATCAGTAATTAGGATTTTTTGTTTTTTATTTACGTATTTTAATGGGCAGGGAACAAATACGTCAAAGCAAGCCTTAAACCTGAAAATGTCTTTAACGTTCTAGGAAGACAGAGTAAAGAAGAAAACAAAACGTTTGAAATGAAACTGCCAGCAGCCCTTTACAGGATTTAACTCCCTTACTGGTTATGAAAGTTGTTAAAACATTTATTCAAGACCCTTTCACCTGCAGTTCTCCTTTGATAAAAATGTGGGTTCTTATTGACATGTATTATTATATTAATTGGATACAAACCTGATGTGCTAGTAGCAGGAAGAAAAGATCACTTGTTGTGCTGGGATGAGAATATCAATGGCAGAGAAGTCAGTTCGTTGTCATAACAGCCTGGGGGTGGGGAGAGGGGTAAATGGAGTTGAAGTCATGAATGCCCAGGGATTAGAACTGCAAACGTTCATCTTTACAGAGATAGACCCAAGAGATGAAGAGATGACAGAAGAGTGAAGTCAAAGCTGATTGCTCCCATGTGCCCTGATGTGGAGATGTGGGCTGGGGACAGAGATGGTGGCAGGAGGGGGGGACATAATCCCTGGATGCCTAAGGGCTCGTGACTGCACTGAGTCCCCTTTCCCAGATTTATGTATTTGAGTGACGCTCTGTATCAAGATGACACCCAGAGATGGTCCTTTTGCTATGCCAGCAGCTCCAAAGAGCAAGCCGAAGGTGGGAGCACCTTCTAAGTCCCTGCAAACATCCACTTGCTATTATCCCATTCAAAGTAGGTCACACAGCTGAGCCCCAAATCAAGAGAGGAAAGTAGTCTGCCTGCCATGAGACCAACGTAAGGGACATCCCCACCATGAATTGGGAAGTAGGTGTGATGGGCTGAATTCTGTCCCCCCAAAGTCATATGTTCAAGCTCTAATCCCAAATGTGTCTGTATTTGGAGATGGAGCCTTTAAAGAGTTAACAAAGGTTAAATGAGGTCGTTGGGCAGGGGGCCCTAATCCAACAGGATCGATGTCCTTCTGAGAAGAGAAAGAGACACTAGGAATGTCCTCACACAAAGGAAAGGGCCATTTGAGGACACAGCAAGACGGGAGGTATCTGTGAGTCGGGTGACCTCACCGCACGCCAGCCCTGCCAGCACTGGGACTTTTGACGTCCACCCTCCAGGTCCGTGAGCAAATGAATTTCTGTTGTGTAAGTCGCACAGCCTGTGGTATTTTGTCCTGACGGTCCTAGGAGACAAGCACAGAGGCTAATATTCTACTCTCATGGACACTGGGGTGCAGGGAGCAGATATGTGCTTAGCAATAATCTGTTTCCCCACTGACAGGCAATTTGTCTCCCAAACCCATGTGGAGCCTGATGGAAGAAACTTGAGAGCACTCCGCCACCTGCTTGAGAAGTCAGTCAGTAGGTGACAGAATAGGGTCTTGAAACAGGCTTTCTTGCTCAAGTCTGTTATTTTCTGTATTATATAACTCTTTCCTCTCTCAGTAGAATCCAGGCTAGTAACACACGTCCAACAGTGGGACAGTGTATGCATGTAGAATGAATGACCGCGTTTCTCAGCACCTCGCTGGGAAAGCCCAGAATGGTAAAGCCCAGAATGAATCACAGCGTGTGATGGTTAGCAAGCAGGACAAGCTGGATGAAGGGGGGCTGATGTGTGTCTAGGTGATGAAACCCTACGTCAAGCTTCACTTCCATCACTTATAACTAGGATCAGAATAGAATATGCCTCAGAGGTTTGTGTGAAAGTAAATGACATAACATGTGTAAAGAGAAATGGGTGCAATAACGGTGCACTGTGACACAAAAACAGTGACAGCTGTTATAGTTGCTTTGTTAGTGTTCAGTGTGACACGGCATATGGCACACCCTTGAGTAAGAGACGTCTTTCTCATGGTTGGTGTCTGCATGGATCCTCCGTTTTATTTTTAAGACGTATTAATAAAGGGGAAATTGGTCAAATCTTGCTGACTTCAGAATCATTGTGTGTGTGTGTGTGTGTGTGTGTGTGTGTGTGTCTGCATGTTTATCAGTGACCTTAACTATCTGATGCAATCCGATAGAAATTAACCATGTGGTTGAACTCTGAGGCAAGGTGATTTCCAGAGTCAGTTCTTCTTGACTCACTGTCTTGAACTGTACTGTCTTCCTCCAGTTGCAGCGGACTCCCCTGTCCTCCTTTCCACACACACACCAACACAAGCACACCCCCGCACTCACCTACATACACGTATCAGCAGCCACAGCAGCGTGCACAGAAACACACACACATTCTCTTCTTTACTTACGTAACACGTATCATCCTTTACTTCTCATTTTACTTGTCCTATTTTTTGACAGGTTTTGGGACTCCCATTATCAGCTTTTGTTTACTATATGTGATGGCTAATTTTGTGTGGCCACTTGACTGGGCCACCCGGGTGCCTGGATACTCGGTTAAATGTTTTCCTGGGTGTGCCTTGAGGGTGTATGTGTGGATGAGATGAGCCTGTGAATTGGTGGACTAAGCACAGCAGCATCTCACCTACTAAGGGCCTGGAGAGAGCAAAACGGTGGAGGAAGCGATCCACTCTTCCTCACTTGACTGATGAGCCAGGATGTCAGGCTTCTGCCGTCAGCACTCCTGGCTCTCAGACCTTCATGAAAGCTGGAATGTGCTCCATCAGCTCTCTGGTTCTCCCACCACACCACCAACTTCCCCAGGTCTCCAGCTTGTGGGAAGCAGATGACGGAACGGCTCAGCTGCTGTCCTCACATGAGCCTATACTATATATATATATATATATATATAATATATATACATACATATATGACTGCTTCCGTTTCTCTGGAGAACCCTGACTAACACACTGCATTGATTTAATCCACGTTCACTTTTCATGCATTTTTAGACTTGAACTTATCTTTATTTGCTCCTAGTCTAGGGCAGATACTTGAGGGCTTACCACGATGGCCAGCCTTGCTATCATTTTCTCTGCCTAATGAACTGTCCTGTGCACCATATAATAGACACTCGCTAAAAACTTTTAATGAAAAACCATGTTAAGTAACACATGGATGCATTTCTAATTTCCATATGAAATACTGTATTTTCATTAAGAACTTGTAATATCAGTTTATAACATGTAGGTCTCATAGGTATATAATAAAAATTTTTGAAATCTTCTGATTGCAAAAGTAGTAGGCATTTTTCTATGGATTGAAAAGAATGCTAATGAATGTAAAAATATTTAAAAACATATCAAAAATCACATTGGGAGTCAGTCTCTGTTAATATTTAATGACTTCCCTTCTCGTATGTGATTTATAATTTTCCATTATCCAGAGGTGAGATCACACTGCATATTTTATGTCCTCCTATTTTCAATTAATATTATACTGTGAATATTTCTCATCATTAAAATAATTGTCAAATGTGTTTATGCCTGCATGCGTAAATCAATAATAAAATGATTTAGGTGTGTTAATGTAATCATGTAATGATAGGATTAGGATGAATACATTAACAGAATATTTTCTCCCATGTGGATACTTCCTTTAAGCCCACACTATTTATTACCAAAACGACTGTGTGCTCAGTTGGTAAGCTGAAGTTAGATATCCACAGAGGCTAATATCTTTATCTCAGAGATTAATATGGCGGTACACTAAATACTGTCACACAATATCGCACAGCTGATATATGATTTATGATATAAATTCCCTTCTGTAGAAGTTAGGCTACTGCAAAATTCACTTGACAGATTAACAGTCTCTGTGGATGAGGATAAAGACGCTAGCACAAGGCAGGCTTTCTGCCCTCAGGTATGAGCAATCTGTTTAAAGGAACAGACGTGTACATGTGAAACAGTTATGGAAGCATCGCATAGCATGAGGCTAGAAGCGCTCAATGTAGACAGTAAATAGTGCTGGAGTGTGGAAGTGAGGAGTCAGTCTGGACGGGTGCTATCAAGGAAGGCTTCCTGGAGAAGCTGTCTTAGCTCTGGTTCCTGAGCAATGGAGAACGGTGGAGGAATGATATTCACTCGGTCCTCATCACCAGTCACCTTTGCAGCATCCTTATATAACTGGCAGTGACATTCCCATCTGACAAACGGGACTCGAACACTGTCTGACTTCACATCTATGCTCTTTAAGTGGCCCTGTTGATGGGACAACTAAAAAGAAAGAGAGGACACTGGGGCAGGAAATGGAGGAAGCAAAAGCCCAGATACCCATGGGATGTGGGAGTGAGGACCGGCAGGCCACAAGCCAGGGGTGTCAGAGCGGGGTGGGTGGGGCAGGATGTTTCCTAACGGCCTGAGGGCACGGCTGCGGTGAGGCCAATAGTCACAGTGGGCATCAGGTGGCAGCGGGCGCTGCATAACAGGAGAGACCGCCCACGAGGACATCGCAGGACACTGGTCCTCCTGGTGCGTGCGGCCCCACTTAGTTAGCCGCCATCAACTTTGCACTTGGTTGAGTGAAAACTGCTTAGAAAACCCGCCTCAGTTGGGGAATAACTTTGCAGTGTGTGTGTGTAAGCGTATGTGTGTGTGGGCATGAAATCCCATCTTTTCTATTATAGTGAATAGATTACTGATTTTTTTTAATGAGAATGAGCTGAAGGCCCCTTTTAAGCACAGTAAAATCTGTAGTCAGAATGAACTGTTGTCATGGTTTACAATGGTGATTAGATATTAAAAGACGCGGCCCTTGCCTCAGCATGTTTAGAGCCTCGTGGAGGAGACAGATTGTAACAGGTGTTACGAAGGAGAGAGGCAGAGCACCGCGAAGGTGCACAGCGTGGCAGGTATTCCAGCCAGGGAGTTCCAGGAAGCCTTCCAGTAGGAAATGCTGACTGACATGAGGTCCCTAGGAAACACTGTATAGCCTGGGAAAATAGCAGAGGAAGTAACAGTCAGGCAAGGGAGGGAGCATATCAGAGCCCCTATTATTTGACATATCAAGGCTTATTTTAGAAACAGAAAGAAGCCAGTGTGACTGAAACGTGGAGAGCAAGAGGGAACAGCAAGTCGCATGCAAACAGCGGTGTCAGCGAGGCCATCGTGAGGGGCTTGCCAGTCAAGGTGAGGGTGGGGTCTGGTCTTCACTCCAAAGAAAGTGAGGGGCCCTTGATGAGTTTTCAGCAGGGTCCTGATAGGCTCAGATCTGAGTTTAAGGGAAAGGTTAGGAGGAAGAGACGGAACAGAAACTAAATGCCACATGACCAGCAACTAGGGGAAGATAAACAAGTGAAGACATGCTAGCTGTAAGCCGTGCTAAGGGTCTTGGCAGAGTGTCAAAAAGATCTGGGTTTCGCACAGGGGAAGGGGAGAAAGAAGGCAACTTCCATGTCACCATTTGCAGGGAGATACGCTGTTTTAAACCAATATATGCGGTGCAGGCGCTAGATCAGAGATGGGAGTAATTAGATTCATATCGGAGGGGCTAGAGTTGACCACGCTAATTCAAATCCAGGCCCTGGCACTTGTCAAGGCTGAGAAGTGCAACCAGTTACCTAATTAATCACTATGTACTTCACTTTTTGTTTCTATAAAATGTGAATAATCATAACTCCACTAACATAGAGTTTGGAGAAGGAGTAAATCATATGATATAGGTAAAGCAATTAGCACAGGGCATAGAATCACCAAAGAAGGTTGGATGTGGCTGGTTTTTAGAGGATTTCCCTTCCTGTTGCTGTTGTCATGCCATTATTAAAATCATCCGAATCGCTATTGCTGGAAGGGCTTTCACAGGCATGTTCTTAGGGATAGTCAAGTGCTACCATGATCTATTTTGGGGACTGACTTAGGGGTAGGTCAGCACAAGGCACGATCTGAGAGAAGATGAGAGATTGGAGGCTGAGTCAGGCAGGAATTCTGGGGAGCTTCCAGCAATTCCCAAATGAATCTGGTACAGCCAACGTTTCTTGAGCTTCGGACGTAATTGACAGCTCATCTTCAAAACAATGATAGGAGATGGGTGTGCTATGATCCTGTTTGCTAATGAGGAAACTAGGGTAAAGAGGGATTGAGTACTTTGCTAGGGAACGTTCAGATGGTAGGCAGAGGAGCTGGAATTTGAACCCCAAGAGTGTGGTTCCACAACAGGCATGCTTAGCCACTAGGGGACACTGCCTCTGCTATGTTACCGTGGTCAGTGGTGAAGGTGACTGGCAACACACTGCCACTGGAATATTGATTTCTGCATGTATGTAAATAATGTCACAAAAAGGGAGTATTTCCTAAAGCAAATTACCTGGGACACTTGTGGAAAGGAACATGGCACAAAGGCTGTAGTATCATGTTTTGTTTTTCCTTTTTTGAGGTTGCAAGTTAAAAGATGTTTCCTAGATGGCACATATAGTCAAGTTTCTTGTACTATTCAATCATCAGGGCAAGCAAAGGAATGCTGCATTCACAGATGGACTGTGTCTGCAGTCAGCCTTGAACTTCCTGTGTCCAACTGAAGAAACGGTTTTCTTTGGTAATGCAACATTGGATGCAGACGGATAGCCAAATTATCCCACAGTGTCTGAATGCTTCCCGGCAAAATGAGGAAGACTTGAGCCGATTTGATTTGTGCAAAGAACTGCTATTGCTCAAACTAGCCACCCATCACTAATGTTTTTGTATAAAGCTAATGAGTTCAGAGGTCTCTGGGATGAGCAGACCCTGTGGAATCTGAAGATACAAGCTGCCCGTATTATTCAAGGTCAGCTCAAATGTCACCTCCTCCCAGACCACTGGAAGCAGAACAAATGGCTGGCAAAACGCTGGTTTGTTTTTCTGCCATTTTAGCACAAATCACAGCCCATTAGACGTGTGGCCCTTCTTCCTCCTGGGTAACCGATTTCTGGGTGTCAGTGGGAATCATTGTAAGAGTTTCTCCTTACCCAAAGGCCTTGAGTTCATGTGGGAACGTGTTTCACGTACAACAGAACATTATAGCTGCCTGTGGCTGTGCTATCGTTTCTCCCCATTTCCAGCCTGTTCACCTCTCATCTCCCTGCTACCCCAGCTTCGTGCCTTTCCCCCTGGGGTACTGCACAGAGAATCACACCACATCCGACTGGCCAATTTCCCCTCTGGCTACTGTCCCCTGCTACTGTCCCATGTGACGCTACTGCAAGTCTGTTCATTCTTTCACAACGTAATCAGGCTGCCTCTGTCCCTCCCTGGCCCACTTATCTCCTCTGCAGTAGGCAGATGTCTTGATTTTCATTCCATTCTCTCATGCAAGTGGGCGGGAGAAGGGGCAGGGGTGTGGGCATGGTGGCAAAGCAGGGTTACTTATTAATAGAGTCATTCCAGGTCTACCAAATATATCCAACAAGCCCCGGGGACGTCCCTACATCCAGTGCGGGGCAGCCCACAGCGGGCCCAGGGTCTCATGGACCACAGTGAGGCTGGACTTGGGTTAGCTAATGTCCAGCCTCACCCCTACTCCTGACTTCCCCTCACTTCAGGCGCTCCTGCGATGCCCTCTGTGCCTAAATTTTAGGATTACAATGAAGTTAGCTCTTCATCACAGACCTGCGTTGTTCAGGAAGATAATGACACTTAAATCATTCTGACAGCTCAGAGACAATAAGCCCATTAACTTACCTTTTTACTATGACTTTTAAAGAGCCAGATAAGGTTAAAAATTGCGACCTCTGTGAACATCTGCCTTGATCTGATTATATCAGGACTTATCTCTTTTCAATGTGGTGGGTTCTAAAGCTGCTTTCATTATTTCTTCTGTATGCTTCTGCTCTGAAGTGAGTGGATAAAAGCATAGGGAGGCAACAGGGTTTGAACAGACAAATGTCTCGGCATTTTTTTTTTTTTAATGAGGCAGCATGGCACCATAGGATATGAAGCTGGACTAGTGGTCAGAAAGCTGCCTGTGAATTCTGGATATTCTTCATCTTTATGCACTTTTCACAGCATTTCTGAATCTCTTTAGTTAAAAGGGATCAAGTCACTGGTCTCATAAGTTTGTGTCAAAACAGAAAATAAGAGATGAAGTGCCTCGTATGTGGGGTTAGTATCAGTGCTCCTAAGCTTATGCAAAGATCTGAGGGCACAGCCTATAAGAAGGAAGTTCTTATCGCTGTAACCTGCTCTACATGAAGTCAGTATATATGTCTCCATGAGTGGAAGTTGATTGGGAGGCGTTTATTTGAAATTGTATGATCTATTTTAACAAAGAAGGTACACAAATGGTTGCATAAAGGTGTGAACAGGGAAAACATAACTCTAGACCAAACCAATATTGAATTGTGAGGTTGAAAACAGCTATATTGGTTCACTTCCTTATCTTCTAAGCCACTCATTCTGAAAATGAGGAAGAATAAATTGTATTTATCATTCTCCATGATAGGCATGCCTTGTTGTTATCTTGCTTGTATGGTTCCTGTACCATAATGTGGGCAGTTTTGACAGGGAAGTCATGGAGTGTATGGCCACAGTGCCATGGCCACGAGGGCAAACATGGGAGTGACACAGGTGGGACTGCTCGCAGATACACAATGCACCCCCCCATGTGGTCTTTGGCAGGTGACCGAACATCTCTGAACTCCATTTTCTTGATCTGTAAGAAGGGAGGCAAACACAGAGGGTGCCCCCAAAAAATGTATACATATTTTAAGAAAGGAAAAAAAAGATATTAAAATTGTAATACTCAATATATACCAATAATGAAAGATGAGTACAAGTCATGTTTGACTTCTGCAATTATAGGAGGTGCTCAGAGTGGTTTCTATCAGCATCCGGACACTTCTGATTATGATGAACTACTGCTTGAGCAATGTTGACCCAACTGTCCACTTGCATACAGGTTTGTGGCATCCCAGTATTAGCATTGAGCCAATTGTGTTGTTGTGGGGACTAAGTGAATTTTACACACTTAGAACTAAGCTTGGCGCATGGAAAGAAAGTCACTAAGCATTAGCTATTATGTCCCTTCAAAATACTCAGGAAATGGTAGATGCTGAATTAATGCTGAATGGATGAATAAATGATGAATGAACAAATGAGTGAATGACAGATGCAGAGTATCAGAAAATTGAAAAAAAACCTGGATTTCAAATTGGAGATCATTGTATACCCATGCTGTGTCATAAGGGACTCCAGTTCAGTATTTAGAATGGGTTGGGGTCATAGGAGTAAAGTCACGTATCCTCAACCTTTGATCATCTAGGATTCTGAGAGGAGTATGAGGGCTCTTCATTTGAATTCATGTTGAGTGTTTCTAAAAAAACACACAATATCTAAGCAATTGTTTCTATCAACAGGGTGACCTGGGCCTTAGGCCAAATACTTATAGAAAAAATTAGGTTGAAAACAAATATTTCCCAGAAAGTGATTCTGCATAATCATACTACATGTTACTTTAGCTCTTCTCTCAGGGCACTTTGATACAAAAAGATAGAGAACTATTCCTCAAGAATGATTTCGTGGATAGTTCCAACTTCATAAATGCGTTTGTTCCTTCTGGCAACAGCAAAATGAAGACACACAGAGTATGGGGAGAAAAGACAGCCGCCCCAGGTGAGTTTGCGATGGCTTCCCTCAAACCCCATAAATGTTTCATCAGCAACTACTGCCCTCCCCCAGCTCAGGAGGGGCAGGCTGGGTCAGTGCCGCTGAAATTCTGGAAGCTGTGATTCTGTTTGATGAAGAGGTCAAGTAAGAAATTCTTCACCCTGTTTTTATGACCAGGATTTGTCACGTGGAGAGCCCAGCAAGTGGCACTTCACAGCACACCCTCCACTCCATTCTGGGAGGCAAGTGCCTACCTACTGATGTCCTTAAACAGGAAAAGCCATCACAATAGGCTTTGTCCAGTAATTAGTATGCAAAGGAAGTGGTGACACTGAAAGAGAAAAGAAAGAAATGGAAATCAAAGTAAACCAACATGGCTTTGCTTGTGTACAAGGTCATGATCTAAGGGTGAAGGGGGGTCTTTCCACGATAGGAAAGGATGAACTTGGGCAATGACTGGTGATGCTGACGTCCTTCCACTGGGTCCCTGAACTTGACTGAAGTACATGTGGCATAAACACAATGTCAACAACAGCCCACAAAAGATGGAAAGGGTGCTATAAGCTTAGCAGAAACCCATTGATCATAGTCCATGTATGTTTGGGTTTATTGTATTAGTAGCAAGGCAAGACTGAAGGCAATCTACATACTGGGCAGGGTCAATGCCTTATTTTATAAAATTCCTCTGGGGGGATTTTAGATCATACTCAGGAGGGAAAAAGAGGGGAAAGCTGGAGGCAAGGAATACAGCGACTACTGTGGGAGTTGTCAAGATAAGTCTTAAAAACTAAGATGGTGTTGATGTTTGGGGCAAGATGGAGCAAACATTCAGGAGGTAAAAAATAGACAGGGCTTAGCCATGTATTTATTGGGGAAATTAAGGGGAGTGGGAGATGATGACCAGATGCAAACTGTAAATTACTCTTCCTAGGATTTCATTTCCATAAGTGTGTGGATTTCCTATCATGGTGACTACCTTTTAAGAAATAACAAGCTCTTTGGTTTAAGGAGCAATTGGTTAAGATTATCATCTTTGCTGTGAATTAGCCCATAAAAGAGATACTGCTTGGTGTGGGGTGGGACATAGCTTGGATACTAATCTCTCAAGAGCCTGAAAGACTTACATGAGTATGATAGTACAGTTGAGTAGAAAAAAAACTTATGGGTCTCAAAGTGGATAAACAGACTCATTCTGATCGTCGTTAATCCAGGGTTCTAAGTAGTTTAGTTGAGTGGTCCAGTACAAAGACTTTGTGTCAGATGAGCCTGGGTTCAAGTTCATCCTTAGTCATTATTACCAAGTTATTTGATCTCGAAAAGCCCCATGTAATGCATTCAGGGTGTTTAGCACAGTACCAGGCATGTAATAAGCATGGCAGATGCTATCATAATAATACCAATGGCTATGATAACACTATGAGAATGTGGTTAATATTGTTGTTATCATCACCTCAGATGCTGGTAGCTGGATGTGACGTTGCACCAGCGCATGATGTCAGATGAAGGATCTCCAAGGGAGACAGGCATGTAGGAGTAATGACTGTGTGGGGTGGAGTTAGAATCATGGGAGTAGGAGATCCAGAGATTAAAACAAAAAGAGACACAGAGAAAGCCCTAAGAGCACAATACATTAGCGTGGAGTATAAGAGCCAGAAGGGTTCGATATGTGGGAAGAGACAGGTCATGCAAGAACCAGGGAAAATGAAAAGGAGAGTGTTTCATAAAGATTCTTAAAAAAGAATCAAAGGAATAATACCTTACTTGTTATCAGTCCATTCCACTGCACCCCATTCCATGTTTTCAGTGTGTCTGGGCACCTCTGTATTTTAAGTGCAATATTTAGTCTTGGTAATAACAACCACAAAGCAAGCAATTAATCCTTAATATATTGGAAAGGCGCAGCTTCCCAATAGGTAGGTATTTCCTTAGATGAGTGGTAGAATGGTTCGTCTTTGTCTAAGTCAGCAGTGTGTTAGGATCATTTATCTTGGAGTGGCTTCTTGCAACCCCTGCTGTTTTCCTCCTTATATCTAGAAACTACCACACTCTGTGCCTAAGTGGGTCTGTTCCAGCTTCAGGAAGGACCAGGTACAGGGAGAAGCAGGGAGAACCTTGCCTAACAAAGCCCTATGCATCTTCTGAGCGAAATCCACAGGAGGCCACCTCCATTCATCTCTGTTCAGACAGCGATCTTCGTGCTATTAGAGATATTCTAATCAGCATGCCTAATTACAAGGCCCTGTGAATCACTTTTGAAAGAAAAAAAAAAAGGAAGCAACCTTCCCTACAATAAAGGTAAAAAGAAAGACAAATTAACAATCAGGTCCCTCGCTAGGGTGTGATAAACCTGCCGGCAGGCTTAAGACAAAGTGATTCCAGGTTTCAATTCCCAGAGAGCGAAGATAGATGTTCAAAACTGGGCACATTCGGAGTCCTCATTGCATTCTTTCCCCCACAAAGATAGGCAGTTGGAAGGGAAAATAAACTCTGTGTGGTTGGAGTTTCATTAAAATATGGACTCTTAAAAACTGGCTTCTAGCCTGGCGTCTGCCTTTAATCCAGTGGATGGTCATTCATAGGTCGCTTGACTTGTCTCTTGGCTGGAGGGTGTCTCCTTAGCAGAGGGAATGCACTAGCCCAGAAGCTGCCAGTGTGATGACTGCTGAGTTCCTTTTTATTAGTCTACCATAAATTTAGGCTTTATAATAATTTCAGTAAAGCCCTGACAAATTCAATTCATGAGAGAGAGCATGGCACAGTGGTCAAATGGTGGCTGCGGACAGCCTCGATCTTACGGTCCCAGGCCGTATGTGTAGGGGAGGATGGGCCCTGGCCCTGAAGGCCCTCTCTGCCTCCTGCTGCCTGCGTGGTCTCTGTGCCTCAGTTTCCTTGTCTGTAAAACAGGAGTGATGATAATGACACCGTCCTCACAACGCCGGAAGGTCTAAATGAATTGGTGTTTGTGAAACAACATCAGAACTACGTCTGGCACATGATTGTACGTAACTATTTACTAAATAAAACTAAGCCTTAAGCTCCACACGCCCGTGATAACAACAACATGGCCTTAAGTTGGGGCGCTGTTGCCAAACCTACCAGAAATAGTTTATGCACCGAGCACTCCAGGCATTTTTCTTTACCTCTCTCTGCTTCAAGTCTCCTTGTGCCCTACTAGCTGCCAACCTTGACCTTGTGCTGAAATAAATGCAAACCATCACACAGTTTGGCCTGCTGGAACTTCTTTTGAATGTACTTGTTGAACTCCTTGCTTGTATTCCTCAGAGAAGAAGCCACGTGCCTTTCCCGCTTCTATATCATGGAGCCCAGAGCCATCAGCCTTCCCATCCAACACGCGAGTGATGAGCCCCTTCCTCTCGCCTTACTATTCACTCATGTTACAGCTTTTCTTTCTCTCCCATAAGGGACCTGATACCACTGCAAAACCCGAGGGACTGAAGACATCCTCGCATCTATATATTCTACAACCTCCCCCAAACACTTCTTCAAAAATGCCCCTCCCTCCTCCAAAGGCCTGTGTCTCTCACTGCAGTGCCGTGAGGAAGACTCTCGGCTAGGATTCCCTAGTCCTCCACTGATGTGCCCTCAGGGATAAATGACAGAGCCGAGTTTGAGCTGGGCTCATTCAGTGAACAAATATTTACTGAGCTCAAGAAAGTGTTGAGGGAAATAAGTGAAAAAATATATATATATATATTTTTTCTTCCATTGTCATGCAAATGATAGAAATTTAAACACACACTTTCTGTATATAATTTTCTTTCATTATTTTATGACTTAATATTTCTAAATCAGTCCTTAAAAATCTTGTAATGTTTTTAAATCATTATATTTTTTATTTATTTATATATTTATATATATTTATATATTCATATATATTTAAATCAATATATTATTATACTCCTGCCATCAAGAGGTGAGTCAAATGACCCTCCATGGGGATATGGGCAAGCCTTAGAGATTCAACAGAAACAAACAGCTAGAAGGTGGCGGAAATGACGTGGCATCGCTGGCTCTTAACAGTCAGGAGAGCTTAGAAGGTCCCACAGCTTCCACTGGCATTCCTTGGGATGCTTGCTTCTCAAAACCCAGCTGCCATGCTGTGAGGATGCCAGAGAGAGGCCATTTGCAGGCGTTCCTGTTGTGGGTCCTAGTTAAATTCCAGCCGGGCAACCAGTATCCTTCAGGGGATTCGAAACCCATCCTCCCAGACACCCCAACGATGGCGCATGGAGCAGGAAGGAGAACCCCCTCTGGAGCTCTGCCCTAATTGCAGACCGATGATCCAAACAAAACACCTCTGTGACTTTAAGCCACCAGGTCATGTGGTGGTTTGCTGTACAATGGACAAATGGACCGTCTATGATACCATTTTAACTACCACTCCCTTCCTTCATCTGTACTCCAAATCTCCTCTCTCAGGATCCAAGCTCCAGTTTCAATGAAGAGTCCATCCCCAAATTAGCTTAACTGTTTTCACCTGCAGACTCATGCGCATTTGGTGCCAGGGAGGCTGCTCTGTAACAACAGTGGTAACAGTCTGGAACGGCCTCCCTGTTTCCACCTGGACTCGGGGATGCTTCTGTTCCCAGCATAACTTTGACTCTGAGTAATTGCTCCCTTGAAAGTCTTTGACAGGTACTCTCATTCTGTCATGTAATGCAAGAATACTGCACTCAGAGTCAAAAGAACTTTGTGTATTATGAGCTCTGCTGTGCCCTTCTGAGCCTCAGTTTCTAAAATGGGAGTCAGCTAATCTACACTAACATGTTCCTGAGAGCTTATGGGAAAGAGATTGTTAAGGTGAAATGTGCTATATAAATTTTAGATATTAATACTACTGTTAAAGACATACTTATCTTAATGACAGGTTAGCAGTATCAAGGGGATATTTTTGGGCCCATGATTACCACATTTATTAACTACAGATTCCAAATCGGCTGCTGCATTTTCGCCGTCCCAACCCAATGTAACAAATGCTACAGGTGCAGATCGACTGATGGAAATAAATAGCCTGTATTAATATGCTCACACATCTTACTGGGGCCTTTGAAAATAGATTTCTATTTTGATTTGGAAACAGGTGTTTGGAATATATTTTGAAATAAGTTAAACAATGCTTATTCATGAGGAGTTTTGCATCTTATGACAGCTGCAGTTAATATTGACCATACTGAATTTCCATACCAGGCCCGAAGATTGGAAAGCCACAATGATTCTAAAGGTGTCAGTAATTTAGTTATTATCATTAGCACAAGGCTCTATGGGACATTTTAATTGCAGATCATAATGACAGAACATTTATAACACTGTTCATTAATACATTATTTAATGCAAACCTATGAAAAATGTAATTGCTGTTAAATGAAGTGTACTGGATAACATTCCAAGAGATTCAATTTGTAATAAAAATAGGGTCGCTTAGCGTTTGATGGTATGGGGTAGCCTGGGGGAATATTAGGTAGAGGAGGGGTTTTTTAAATATGAAAATCATTTCAGTATCTAGTAGTTTGAGTGGTTTGTATCATAAAAAATAATATCAATTCACTATGGTATAGTTTTTACACATACAGTTTCTGGAGGACAATTCCTCCACTATTAATCCACTATATGCAGCTGGGCAGGTTATTTAACCTGCCTGAGCCTAAGTTTCCTCATCTATCAGACTGGGTAATCACAGATTTCCCATAAGTGGTAGAGAATGCTAATTGTTCCCATAAAACCCTCAGTCCCTGTAGTAGTCTCTAATGGCGTCATGATGCCGGAGTGGTGAACAGGGTCATAAGACAACAGAGATGCACTTCTTGCTACTGCTTGGCATCTACTGGAGACTGACGGGTCCTGGCTCTCAGGCCAGCATCATCATTGCTCTACAAACAAGGCTGACAAGGAAGTGTAATATGGAATGTTGGCAGTCATTATAGAAGAGGGAAAGAGGCAAAGAAACACGTTCGTTTATTGAAGCCTCTACCGGAAATGACCATATCGCATTTGGTCACATTTCACCGGGCAGAACAAGATATAAAGCTCAAGGTCAGTGGAGCAGAAACGTGCATTTATGACTAAATATTTTAGAACATCCTTTTTGACTGCACCATCCCCTGCTGCTTCACTAACAGAATCCCATTTCTGTGGGGTGGAAGTGAGCTCAGCTAAAACAAGGGTTCCCTTACTGCTGAAGGCAGCCATGTGCTTCCCGTTATTGGGGGGGGGGGAGGTACAGCACTTAATTTAGACTCATAGCCTATGTTACCTATTTGCCTATTTCGTGCCCCTGAAAAAAATCTACTTACAGTGCCCTTGTTTCCTTTTGGACTAAATCTACACTGCGTTCATGATGAGCCATTCAAATAGTTTGTTCTGTTGTCCCCATAGAAAGGCAAACAATACAAGGTACCATACAAGACCTGGGAAGTCAACAAGTCTTTGCTAGCGTGTCACTTTCTCAGTGACAACTTCCCTTGGCAGGTCATTTAAAAACGCAATGTCACCCTCCCTCTGGCACCTTTCACTGTTTTCCTTGCGTTGGTTTTCTCCAGGGAGCAGAATACCTTGTCCTGGCCATCAATCCCAAGGAAGGAGGGCGCCATGCGTCTGTTATCAATCCCAAGAGAAGACTTCACACCCCCCCGGCTGCTGCATCTCGGTATCAGAGATACAAGGGGAATACAACACAGGGAAGCAGTAGATGGAATGATGCGCCACCTACACAGAATAAAGACAGGGCAAGACCAGCCCCAAAAGTGGGCACCAGTCCCCCCATGGCCAGGGGGACTTCCCAGGTGGCCGAGGCAGGGCAATCTGCCCACACACACCCCTGCCCTACCATAGTAGAAGGAACCCTGTATCCCCACTCCCCTCAGAGGGCAGACACAGCAGTGCGGCTGGCCAGGCGCCATATGATGCATGCACTTTGAGCAGAGAAGAAAGAGTACTCGTGTCTTGTAACAAGGAAAGTTATTCCCACCCAAGGTGATGAGCCCCTAACTGTATGGGCTCTTTATCTTTTGGTAAGGCCTTCTTCCAGGTCTAAGGCTAAGAGGGGGTCAGAGAGTGGTGCATGAGACTGTCTTTCCCAACAAAAACATTTACCTTCAGAAACAAAACAGCTTTCATTTATTTATATTGCATATAGTATGTATTTCTGCAATAACATATACGTAGGTACTATAATAGCACACATTTTAATCTCTTTAGTTTACTACTGAAATTTTTACA
>NW_017731507.1:386364-387245 GCF_001890085.2 Hipposideros armiger
TGTAACGTTTCTCTCTATGCATAATGAGATTATTATGCAGCCCAGGCAGTCTCTACCCCAGAAAAAATTCCCAAATGATAAGACTAAACTTTCTATTGCTCATTTTGAGCAAGTAATCTGTAATCAGTCCCTGAAAGAATAGACTTATAATCAGTTCCCATTCTGGGTCAGTTACACTGTTATTAGAGGCACAGTGATGGCCAAAATATCACCTCAGTCCCCAGGGTGCTTATAAACAATTTGGAGTAAAAACGTCTACAGAGATGCAACACTCCTTGCTTGGGAAGCACTGTCATAAGAGACTCAAGACCATGTGGTAAAACCAAGAAGGATAGAAACTCAATTATTGCGCCGTTTCTTTGCACCTGGAGTTTTACAACACCATCTGATCATCATGACACGTTTTATTAGTCAAGGCAACAAAGAATCGAAGTGACTTTCCCAAGGCCACACAGCTTGTAATGCACAGACTCAGGATTAATTCTTAGATTTGCAAGTCACCTAATTCACTGAGTTGTCCTCTAATCACAAATACTAAGATTCTATCTCAGAAATAATGTAATTCAATTTCATGAAGTTTTCAGTGGCCCTTTGAAAGGATTTTCATCTTTTTGTCCTTTGAATATTAACTTACTTTTTGGAGATTGATCCAATATTCACGAATTATAGCACTCCATTTAAATCCCCCTGCCATGAGAAATTCCCAATTCCTAATAATGAATATTATTTTAAGTAGTTCAAGTGACTATGGATACTCTAATTGAGGCTATGATAAGGTGTTTTCAATTTTTCACATTGGGAAAGATTTTTTTTGGAATTTTCAGCACACATTTAGTATCTGCCTATTCCCTCTTGTTTAGTGGGGGAAATGGTTTGTTGCC
>NW_017731507.1:387743-390624 GCF_001890085.2 Hipposideros armiger
TTGGACAACTGAACAAGAAATCCCTTTCTTTGCTGTCAGCCAATTCTCTCGAGGGGCTGTTGAGGGAGGGCTGTATCATCTTTAAAGCCATTTTAAACTCCCGTTGTTTGCTTAAGCTCAACAATGGGTCGAAGTTCAGGGGCTCTGGGGAAGGGGAGAAGCCTGACAAGTTTGGTCAAGTCCAATGAGTGTGGATTTTATCCAACTGGTCAGTGTGGACAGACGGTTCAGCTAATCGTTTACGCACTGAGAATGAGACCCTGGAACGCCTGCATCTGGCTTCATCACAGGTCAAGAGGGGCTCATCCTTGTGTTTTATTTAAGTAAGCTGTCTACTGGAGCACAAAAGGATAGGGGATTTCCTGACTGTAGCCATTTTCCAGGAATACGGGGTCCAGGTAAAATTCTACATAGCGAGTGAGCATCAAAAGCCTGCCATGGCGAGTAAAAATCCTTCATAAGCCTCCATTCTCTTTAGCATAAAATGGCATATAATCCTTAACTGCCGTATCTGTCCTCGGGTGTGTACGTACATAATAACTTCAGTTATTTTTCTCCTGTTAATCTGTCTCATGTTCATTTTGTTATTCGTCCAAAAGAACTTAGGAGGGCAGAAGGCTAATTAATTTAGCTCCCCCACACATGCATTTTCTTACTGATTAGAAATCACTATGTCTATCTTCTACCAAGAAGCTCTCTTTTCTTTATGACCCCAGGCCATACTCTTGTCTTTATTTAATCTTTTGTGTCCTCCCAACCTGTGCTGGTTGCCACCTCCTGTTTGGTCGGCCAGAACATTTTATTTTTGTCTCGTATACCTCACTTTTATTGTATGAGAGACACCTGTCACCCACTGTCTTTTTTTTTTTTTTTAGCTGAGCCATCCTGCCACCTGTTGGCAGCTCAGCGGCAGCTCAGCTTGGGCTGTGAATCAAACCGGGAACCCTGTTGCTCAGAGCTCAAACTCTTGAGCAAGCTCTTAACCAGCTGAGCCACTCGGCCGGCCCACCCACTGTCTTTCTGACTAGATTCTGCGATCTTCTGAGAGACGCCCATCTCCAACTTCCTTGCACACCTAACACGGCTTTCCAAAGTGCCTGCCATCGCCCTGGAGGCTGAGTAAACATTTGCCCCAGTGCATCTGCTGAATGGAGACAGGCATTTTGAGAGCAGGTCTGAGACTTGGATCTGTTAACCCCTTCTAACTTTCATGCGAGGTGAGCTGATTTCTCCTCAATGACTTTGCTGGAAGTGTAGAGCCTCAGTGTTGAATCCTGATGTTTTAATTTATTATCTGTGTAAATTGGGTTAATGTATTTCAGCTGTCTAGGATTTAGTTTCCTCAACTGTACGGTAGGAGTAGTAGCACTTACATGAAATGGTCATATGAATACTTAATAAGGTCCTGAAAGCTATGGCTTGTTTAATAAATACCAGTCGTTTTACTGGGGCGGTGTTACGCCTCCCCGCCTGGCATCTTCACAACAGCTTACTGTGAGTGGTTCAGATTTTTAGGGGGAAATGCTCTCTAGAAAATAAAATGAGAGCTATAGAAAGAGGGTTGACCTTCAGTCAAAAAATNGAGGTGAAAGAATTTTATACGGAACACATTCCTCATAAACGTATTAATATTCAATGCTAGATCTGGATAAATAGAAATCAATAGATTTCTATTTGTAGAAATAAATAGAATATAATATGGTATGAGACAGAGAAAAAAAAACCTCTAAGGGAGTCAAGCAAGATGGTTTCCTGCTGGGATACACCTTCTAGACCAGAAGACTAGTAAGGAGAGCACAGTGGTCTTAGAAAGACAGACTCTGGCATACAGGGAGGAAGAGGTGGCTACAAAGTACCAGCGCGGAGGGCGCTACACAGGGACGAGGTGCTCCTAACAGCACAGTGTTACACTCTTGAGTCCAATAAGCATTCAGTTGCACATGAGTAGGGGTCTGAAAGCCAAAGATTTCCAAGAGCTTGCAGGGCTGGGAAACCCATGAATTCCAATCAGCCAGAAAAGAAGCTTGCTTGATGAATATCAGAACACTCAACAGGAACCCTGGAGGGTTGTTCTTTGGTAATGGGATAAAGTAGACCCAGGGTGAAACTACACGACTCTCGCTCTAATAAAGCTCAACATAGTTTCAGAAGGTTCAAGCTCAGCCATACTTGCCCGTCAGGACAAATGCAATCGAAAGAAATACAACAACATCCAGCAGAAAAAAATATGTGGAATTTCAAATCAAAATAATCTGCATAATAATAATTTTGGCCTCCAAATCAAAATAGTCTGTAATCAAAATAAATTACTTGACATGAAAAGTAGAAAAAGTGATTCATAACTAGAAAAAATATCAGTAAATAAAAATAAACTCAAAGACAACGGAGATGATGGATTTAATAGACAAGAATTTTAAAACAGCTTTATGACTAGATTTAATTATGTAAAAGTAAATAAACATATAAAGAGCTGAAAAGTGATAAAGGCATAAAGGATGAAAAGGCATAAAGAAAACAAACTGAAGTTTCTAGTTTTGAAAATATAGCATCTGAATTTTAAAAAAAGTAACTATATGGGTTTACAAACAGATTGGACACTGGAGAAGAAAATATCAATGAACTTGAAAACAATTATCCAAATTAAATAGCAATAATAAATATGAAATGTTCTAACATGTGTATAAGTCGGATACCATAAAGATAGAAGATAGCTGGGGAAGAAAAAAAAATTGACGAAACA
The DNA here is from genome assembly GCF_001890085.2 of Hipposideros armiger. Classification (NCBI taxonomy): domain Eukaryota; kingdom Metazoa; phylum Chordata; class Mammalia; order Chiroptera; family Hipposideridae; genus Hipposideros; species Hipposideros armiger. Next base: position 390,484 of record NW_017731507.1, read on the forward strand.
AGACAAACAATTAATGAAAATTATACACCTACAGATTCAGGAAGCTCAATGAACTTTACAAGGGATAAAGACAAAGCAAACCAAACCAAGTTAATTATAAATGAATTGCTAAAAGTCAGTGTAAAGAGAAGATCTTAAAAA
>NW_017731507.1:395889-397016 GCF_001890085.2 Hipposideros armiger
GCCTTGAAGGCAGATGGGGTAAAGGAGGAAAGGTCCCATCCGCTTCTTAGAGTCACTGGCCCTGAAGTGACTTATGCTAACTTTTTTTTTTTTTTACTAGAACACATACATAGCCATCTATGACTACAAGGAGAATTTTAAAATGTTGTTCTTTTTAAAATAACTATCTTCTCAAGGCAGTTTTATAGGCTGGAACGGGCAGCATGGCAATTTAATTACGAGCTGCCTTCCTTTGCCACATAATCTCAGTGTCCAGGACAAGAGTCCTGGTTCCACAGGCACATCCTCTCATTGAATCCTAAAAACAAAGCTATGCAGTAAGGAACGTGATTTTCAGAGAAGGGAATTGGCAAATGAAATGCTCAAGAGACCTGAAAAAAAAAATCAAAAAAATACACACACACACACACACACACACACACACACACACACATATCCTGGGGGTGCCAAAGAAGTGTATACAAGTGGACACGTTGGTCAACATTGCTCAAGCAGTAGTTTGCCGTCATCAGAAGTGTCTGGACGCTGATGGGAACCACTGTGAACACCTCTCGTAATTGCAGAAGTCAAACGTGACTTGTATTCACCGTTTGTTATCGGCATATATTATTACAATTTTAATACAGTTTTCCTTCCTTAAAATGTGTGTACATTGTTTGGCACCCTCTGTGTATATATCTAGAGAGGTGGGGTATGGTGAGGGGGGGGGGTGTTAAACCTGTCTCAAAGTTCCAAATTTCTGTGTATCTTTACTGTATCATCTCTTTTCTAAAACACTGAGCACAGTACCAAGAACATGACAAATAAGTAAATGTGTGTCACCTATTATCTTATTATTATGAATGATGCGCATTAATTAACATTTTTTTCTCTATTGTCAGCTGCTGAAGTTCCGAATCCGTGTCTCAAACGCCTTTGCAACTTCAATATGCAGCACGGGTGCTGTGGCCGAGGCCGCTCACGCGCTGACTACCCAAATCCTCTGTCCTTTCTTCTTGGGAAAGCGGCCATATTTTCATGTTCCAGCTTCCTTTGCCATGAGAGGCAGCCATGTGACTAAGTTAGCTCTCTCCAAGCGATGTGGGAAGGAGAGTGGATGATTTGTGCCATTTTTAGGCAGGCCTGGT
>NW_017731507.1:401101-405717 GCF_001890085.2 Hipposideros armiger
CAGGATCTGAGTTACATGTCTATGGGGTTCACAACTCTGAAAAATAAAAAAAATACCAAATGTGCACAACAAACAGATACAGATGAAAAATTTAGATGTCCTCAGGAAAGAGCAGAGTGACCCAGGACCTTTGTGATTAGAAACCCGTGCTGCCCAATATCACCCATAGCCACCAACCACATGTAGCTACCAATTGGCAACATGTGGCTAATATGGTTCATTTAAATCATTTAATTTGTTTAATTTCATCATTGAATTTTATTTAATGTGGCCAGTGGCTACGGTATTGCACGGTACAGGTACAGATATTTTTTTTAAGAATGCAATTGTTTTTTCCCTCCAGTTCTGTGCAGAAGAAACTTGAGAAGACACATTCACTTATCTGTAAAGTGAGACTAATGATAAAACCAGCGTTATTGATCTACAATGAAGAGTGTACATAAAAAAAAGCGTGAAACCGCAATCGCTTAGGAAATGCTTAGCAAGGAGGAATCATTTCACGAATAGTGATTGTTATGCTTCAACAGTTAGAAGAGTAGTATTCCATGAAGGGAAAACCCTATGTCCCCCAACGCGGAAGCAGGTAAGCTCACGGGAGTGTTTAGGAGATGGCCCGTCCTTTGCATAATTGTAATTTTAGGATTTGGTTACCCCCATTTAAAGATAGTCTTGGACTAGCTTCCATAGGTATCTAGGAGAGAAAGCAGAGTGAACATAATATACAAGCATGCCCTCCCTGGATTACAAGAAGGAATCAGACATTTGGCCAAATGTGTTGAACGATCACCTTTACTTTAGAGAGGCAGAGTGTAATATGGTATCACATGGCTCATGCCCCTGGAATGTGAGGTCTGCTTTTGCAAGGAGAGGGAAAGAAGTGGAAGGAGGCAGTCACACAGCACAGTGGAAGAAATACATGAACGGTCCTTCTGACTATCGGTCCCCGGGCACCCTCTTTTCCCATCACCTGAATTCCGCCCGGATGCCCCCAACGCATGCTTTAATTCCCGTCCCTGCTTTCTGTACAGCTGGTATAGCTCTCACTGAGGGCTCAGGGATTCACAGTCCTCAGCACAAATTAGATACCTCAGAGGGTAATCCAGGAAGGAAGAAAGGGGGGCGCACAAAACAGAAAACAGCAAAGCCTGACCTAAAAAAAAGTGGGACAAATGGCTGCCTCTTCGGCAATGTTTGTCTGATGTTTTATTAATATGCTGGCTGCATTTTAATTAACAGAATCCTTTATTGTACCATGTGCCTGCGGCTGTTTAAGAAAAGGGCATGGTTTTAAAAGTCTACAGAGTAGAGAAATAAGCAAACACTGCCTCAGACACCATTTCCTCACATGTACCAGTAATAGGTGTTAATTACCAGATTGGGATTTCAGAGGCACGATTTAAGTGATCAGGACCGCTTCAAGGACAGAAATGATCAAGCTGGAAGATCCTTAAGAGGAAAAGGTGGGAGCNTTTGGATGTATTTGTTACTGCTCCTTGGCCTGTACTAACTAATGTGATCATGACCATGGAAGGCTATAGGTTCTGATGGCTGAGCACGTGGTCTCTGGAGAGAGACGTAAGACCTCGCTGACTTGCTCAAGGTCAACCTCTCATAAACACCAGAGCTGAGAAGCAAACCCAGGTCGACCTGTTACCAAATTGGTAGCTCCTTCCTTTGCATATCACTGTTTCCCCCCATGCCTTTAGTTTTTCTTACACTATGGTTTCCCAAAGGACACTCTGTGTGCCCTTTAGAATTATCATGGAGGCAAATGTGACTGTCACAAACTTAGGCTGTGGTGATGCGCAGGACCAGTGCTTAGTCCGGCTGGTCCTAACAGTGAGATTCTCCTTTCAAACTCCTTCAAAGGTTAAAGTGTGGGCAGCTGGCATGCTTTATGCTCCTTGCATTTTACTCACTGTTGAAGAATTCCACTCCCACTAAGAAGGTTGGAGGGCATGCAGCTAAGATTTACAGCTTTAGTTAAGCAAGTGCCTAAATAGTAATTTTGCAAATAAACTGAAGGAGGGTGCTGGTTAAAAGACCGCCGGCCACCTTGGGATGAATGGTTTCTTTGACTTGGTCTAACTGCTGAATAACTATCCCACCATGGACAAGGTCTTCCATTAAGTAAATTAGAGAAAAAAAATAATTTAATTCTGTTTGATTTGACAAATATGTATTTAGGGTTCATTAAATAAGAATACATGGGGAGAGAGTAGAATAAGGAACGATTTCTGCCTGAAGGAACATAAATTTTGGAGGCAGTCAAGAGCATAGTAAAGCACAGATAGCTTACAGGACCTACGGAGTTTCTAGAAGGAATGCATTGCAGCCCTGAGTAGATGGGAGTGGCACACGACAAGAAATCCCTCCTAGAAGGAGAAGCGACACCTACAGATAGGAGCAGGTGACAGTGCCATAGAATGATGAGACTTGTAATTTCAGACGGAGGGAACAGCACAAGCAAAGGCCTGGGAGAAGGGCGTGGGATCTCCTGAAGAAAAGGCAAGGAGTGTGACTGGCCTAAGGGAGGGGTGTGTGGACGAGTGAAAATAAGAAGCCAAGAGGACTTTCAAAGTAGGTTGCTGAAAAAAAATGAAATTAATGTATTCCATTGGGAAATGTTTTCAATTATAGTTTGGGAAGTCTGGGGAGGGGGGGTGTCACTGAGAGTATTGAGGATAATGTCAATGTAAATTGGGGGTGTATCTATCTTATGAACTATTTATTTTATTAGTCATCTAATATATTGGTCCTAGGCCCGGATGAAGGATAATAAAGGTATCATGATATCAAATTGATCACTCATAAAAATAGGAGAAGCTCTTTCTAAATTAAAGACAACGTTCATTGTTCTGAAGTGGTTCATTGCATCTTTCTAGAAAACATGCATTCCCCGTCCCCTCTGTCGATTACAGGGTTTGTGCTGCTGGAGGAAGGCTACATATGAAGGGGGAATGTGAAATGGTGAAAGGTTTGAATTACGTGGAGATTTTCAAGTTCTAGTTTCCATACTATGTCACTTTTATGTCGTAATGTGTCCTAATTAATATGTCACTCGTACTGAGTGACATATGGTGTCACACCCATCCTCCCCCTGGCAGGACTGTTAGACCTTGCAAGCACGTGCAATCACTAGAGTTGAAGCTAAGCTGTGCCCCACATTTTCTTATGGATTCCCCGGTATCCATGTTTATCTTTACCCAGCCTTGTATATCCCCATTTGTCATCCCTTCCCTAGCTTTGTGATTAAATATATTCATTAAACATACAAACAGGACAGTTAGAGAACACCATACATAGAAGAAAGATAATATTTCTTGTTCAGATGCACCCAAGTTAAGACAGAAATAGGAAATCACTTTTATGTGGCAGATTTATGGTGCAATATTCCCTTGTTCTAAAAAAAATATTTCCGTGAAGAACAAACTTCTTGTCTGTAGATGGAATCCTGCTGTTATATTTTCTATGGAAATAAAATTAATGGCGTATAAAATCTCCATAAGTGGACAGGAAATGATGGGGAGTGCATTGAGGAATTCTCTTTGGGTGAACATGGAGCAGACCTGATGGGATAAGGCTCATGGTTTAGACTGGGGATGGTCAGGCTGGACTCAGGTTGAGCCTGCCACCTGGAATAGCTGGGTGCAGACATAACTCAGAGTGAAAAAGGGGGGCCCAGTCAAGACTGGCTGGACCCAAGGACCCAGTGTGAAGCCAAGAGAAGCAAATACTGCCTAAGGCAAGTCTGAAAGTTCATTTTTATGTCATAAATGGAGGTGCAGCTTGCATTAAAGCATGGCAGTCAGGGCGTTTGCCCCATGAGCTGGCTCCATTTCCTTGGGTGTTCAGGGTAAGGGAGGATGGGGCCAGCTTTAAAGGGATAGAGTAAAGCTGAAGAGAAATCAGTGGAGGCTGATTTCAGTGTTTCAAAATTTAAATATAATGATAATAATAATAATAATAAGATTGAACTGCTCTCTTTGGAGAATCGTGTTGGAGATTGAGATCCCAATGGGTCAGGCATCTTGCCCAAGTTTACAAAGTGAGATGCAATTACGAGTCCAATTTAATTACGTGCCAAAAATACGTTACAAATACATTCTGCAAGGGCCGACAAGGCACGTACAGGATCTGCACCCCATGATTTTGGAAAGGCATTGTCAGGGGTCTGTTATAGGGAGGTAGGGAGGCAATGCCACAGAAACTAAACTTCAGACAAACAAACTCCTTCCCCCACTGTTTCCACAGCCAGCCTTTTCTTAGGCTGGAGAGAGAGAAAGAGAAAGAGAGGGAGGGAGGGAGAGAGAGAGAGAGAGAGAGAGAGAGAGAGAGAGAGAGAGACCCAAGACATATTTGACCATGTATGTGAGTCCCTCAAGAGATTACTTCACCTGGGGAGTGACAAACATCTTTTTAAGCCACCTTCTCAAATAACCCCTAATATGAAAATACTTTCTACACAAAGGTTCTTTTCAGTCAAATTAATAGGTGGAAAAAGTTATCACCTGAATAGCTAGGGTGTATTAGGACATATTTGTATTAAATCATACAAAATAGGATAAAAATTAATGTTGTGATCAGAAGCTTATGATTTTGTAATAAATGAAAAA
>NW_017731507.1:408310-409590 GCF_001890085.2 Hipposideros armiger
GCACTTGCCTGAAGCACGATAGTGTCTTTTGGGAAAAAAGGAAACACTTGTGGACGTTTGTCACTGCTTACTTCCGACTGTAGAAAGCACACTCACTCTGAATCAGAGAAATGTGAATTTGAATCCTCAGTCTACACTTTTAAATAAAGTACCATTTGATACTTTAAATAAAGTACCATTTGATAGTTTATATAACAGCGTTGTACAGCCTTCTCCTCATTGGTCAATGGGGATAAGATACGTCAACAGACTCATGTTGAAAAGTACATGAGATAATATTTGGAAAACTAATCAATACCTTATATGAATATGCCGTATATAATATATGGAAAAGTACTTAATACCTAATAAGAAATCACACATATAATTATTTAATTATTAATATCATATAATTATTAATATTATAAGCATCATCATTGATACTAATTCATTTTCTACATTGAAAGGGATAAACCTTGAAAATGACAAAAATAGGGTGCGCGCAATGCCTTCTGCTTCTAAGCGAGCTTTCTAATGATACTCCTTCACACCGGGATTCTAACAGTGAGGGGTTTCATAGGCTTGGAATAATTTAATAATATTATTATTTTTTTTTTTAGCTGAGCTATCCCGCCACCTGTTGGCAGCTCACGGCTGCTCAGCTCGGGCTGACTCGAACCGCTGTTGCTTACAGCTCAAACTCTTGAGCGAGCTCTTAACCAACTGAGCCACTCAGCCGGCCCTAATTTAAACCTGTTAAATAGCTGCTAACCCACTTGGCTCACCCCGGAATTATTTACTGGGAGCAGCTACCTGTGCCCGTGGAAGTTTTGCCCAGGGAACTCTGCAGCTCAAAGAAATGTGGCGGAGCAGCTCTGGCTGAGGGTCCTTCTCCCCGGGGCTTCTCAGGTCCAGCAGGTGCTGAGTCCTGCAAGGGCACAAGGACACTAAGTGTCCCTCCTTCTCCTTCCTGCTTTACCGCCCGGCGAATCATTCAATGATAGGAAACATGCGACTGGCCTCGGCAGTCAACGTGTTCAGTTAGCACCGATCTTACCGCGCGTGAAAGTGAGGGACCCTTCACAAGTGATGTCTGCCTTCAAGGCTGTGCTTGTCACTGCAATCACGCATTCACAGGTTTATCCTTCATCCCTTCACTCATCCACTCATGTCGTCAGCATTCATTCAGAACTTCTTAGGGAAGGTACTGTGCTAGGCTGGGGGACAAGATCAAAACTCAGAGCAAAACCCATAGTTCTTTCCCTCGGAGATCCATTGTGAGAACAATGGTCAACTAAAAG
>NW_017731507.1:417180-419738 GCF_001890085.2 Hipposideros armiger
TCCCCAGTTTGCACTTTCAGTTCCCAGAGATCACTCCTTCTGTGATACAAGAAGGACGTGAGAGGCAGAGAAGGAATGGTGGTGAAGACCCCTTGTCCCAGGGATAGGGGTAAAGGCGCCCTTGGGAGGGCAAAGGAGAATTCTGTTGCATTTGTAGACTTACTGTTCTCCTTTAAGCTTTGTGTCTGATAAAATATGTTCCTGAAGCATGCCATAGTGCAGTGGTCTGGAAATGTGCTGCCGCCTTTGCAGTTAATTAATGCTTTGATCATTTATGTTGGTGTGGCTCAAGATAGGTGCTCCAGAAATGGGAGGCGAATGAAGGAATATGAGTGAGTAACTGTGGTGGCTGCAGCTCCATCATAGCTCTATTTGTTATAATAATATTTGACCCATGAAGCTGCAATCAATACAAGCTCCTATGGGCGCCGTATATAGATCTCTTCTCTTCCTAAATGAATATGTTATAAAACAGGGGCAAGGAAGATTTATTTATGTAGACCACTGATTCACAGGAAAAAAAGTCCACTGAAGGGTGAAATGACAAAGCGACTTGTTATAGTTTTTAAAGATAAATATAGTTTCCTACTCACCTGCTTTTTAAAACTAATATAATTCAACAATTTAGCAGACATCTATTGATCACCTGCTATAAGTGTGAAACTGTGCTGTTGGGGCTACAAGAGCCAGTGAGAATAGGTACAGGGGACACCCTGATATTGGAATTCGACCTTGGTCTAACACTCTTGTGTGTGTGCGTGTGTGTGTGTGCGTGTGTGTAACTAACATATGATGGATGAAGGGATCAATGACTAGGTAAGAACATTCTTGTTTTTCATAGGAAAAAAAGTTCAAATTACTAACAAAGTCTAATCTAAATTTGTAACTTTCTGCAGCTTATCCTGTACTCCAGGCATTATCATGAACTACTCGAATTACGCAACAAGACCAACACTGCCCCTCTGTGCAATCAACCACATGTCCCCATGGAAGTCACCACCGAGACAGGCCCCTCTACTGGACATACACACATACAGATCCTGAATTCTGTCTACCGTCATGCACAGCTGCAAAACTTTAGTGCATCTTTTCTTCTTGCCAGACTCTAAGCGCTTCTAAATGAGGAGTGGTATCTTGGTCGGTCCATACCCTCAGGCACTCATCAGATTGATGGACCAAAAGCACAGGCTGGTTAATATTTGATGAATGATTGAGAGTGTATATTCAACTTCACGCTTACACACCTTCCTATAGATAAAATGCTAAACATACATCTGACTTTATGTCTAGTCAAACCTCAATATTTATTAATAAAAAACAACATTAAGGGGAAGAGTGGCATGTATTGGAAAGGCAAGGTATTAAGGCATAAGTTTGGACATGATGCAGTGTGAGTGAAAAACCCTAGATTTCTCCACTTAATAATTCATCCTCCCAAATTCCCCCAGAATACACTTCATAAAAGGCAAATCCAACGTCTGTGTACCTGCCAATAGTTTCCACNAAGCAGGATAACTAAGTGAACTCTATTAGCCTTGTCTTCTTAATTGTCATCAACTTCCTTCTGCCTTCGCGGTAATGGTGGGAGGTGCAAAGCTAATGATGACTGTGAACGCGTATGTCACCATTTCGGCCATCAATTAATTTGCAGATTAGTGGAGCATATGAGAATTATCTATTAGTTTCCAGGAATAAATGCAAACACATTAAGACCACCAGTTCACATAGCAGCTCTAATTTTAAATGAGTCGATGAGTCTACTAAAGTTCAGCAATAACCTCTCTTGCCCAAGATGATGCAGACAACATGTGGGAGAGCTGAAATAGTCCAGATTAAAGTCAGCCTTTACAACACACGTCTTGACTACACGCCGCACATACATCAGCATAAGGTAAGGTAGTGAGAGAAAATGTCATAGGAAAGGTACAGGTGAAGTATTGTGGGCTTTCAGAAGAAGAGACGCACCCTACATACAAGGAAGCATCCAGGTAATTGCAGATTCTTTATAAATTGGCGTAGCATCTGGTGCCATCTGCCTCATTTGCGTATGCGTTTGCAGATTTTTGTTCCATGTGTTAAAAGGCCATGAATTCTCCCTAAGGAAGCAGATTACATTTTGTTTTAAATGGAAAGGCTTAAGATCCAAATAACTAGAAGGAAAACTAACCACATCAACAGCCAGGGTTTGTCAGTTTTTAGTAAGACTGAGCATGATTTAGTTATAATTATGATCTAAAATATTATGCAAAGCAGTAAGGAACAAATGTGAGAGGGGCTTATTGAATTAGACAGTGTAAATGATAAGTATGAGCAATAAAAGGACAGTCATTTCATATTCTAGTGTAATATGTTCATCATCCTGTTATTTATTATTCAGAATCTCAGGATGCAGTTCACCCAATTTGAAGAGTGAGTCATTTAAAAAAATAAATAAAAACAAGGGTTTATGGATAATTTTGTGTTTCTGTCACAGGGAGGCAGCATCAGTGTCTCCTAAAATGGCGAAGAGCCTTTTGGACCGACCCAAACCTGAGTTCACATCTTACAACACGAAGTGG
>NW_017731507.1:424313-426991 GCF_001890085.2 Hipposideros armiger
TCCATCCAAATTCTGATCAAAAGTTTCCATCTGGTTGACTCTGTTTACCATAAGGACTAAAATTTGGAGCATTAAGAAGAAGGGAAGCAATGGGAATGATACAAGACATTCATATTTTACCCTCTGAGTCAGTATTTTTCTGTGTTGTCCATGCACCACCTCCATCAACCAGAATGCTTTGGAGATGGGTAAAAATGGATATTACTTAATTTTATTTGTACCTCTCAAGGCACTCACATGGAAAAGCCTGTTATATTCAGGAAAGCATTCAGTGTGATGGGAGCAGAGAATAAGACGGGGACACGGAAGAGATTCAGTAAAAGACAGATGGGACCTACTATGTCATAATACAAAGGATGCTCTTTATCATACAAGGAATGGAGAGCTAATACAGAGCTTTTTAAATTAAGGGAGTGCAAGACTATAATTGTAGGATCATTCAAAATTAAGCAAAAGCATATTTAACATGTCTATGCAATAGTAGTAGAGTGATGATTCATTCAAGCTGCAAAGACAAGAAGCACAAATGCACAGAGACAAGCACGGTGAATGAAGTGCCTGAGTCCACGGGTATGTCCCCGTGAGAATTATTTTTAGTTAGAGCATGCAGCGCTCACCTGCTCAGGTAGACAGACAGACCTGGGTTGCCTTCCACCAGGTAGCCGTTTCTCTTCTTGGCAGTGCAAATTGGGAAATTGAATTTTTCTCTGCATTCTAACCTGATTCAAAATTTATTTTGTATTTAGACCCTTTATATAATTATTACTAGCATCATTATTTAGCAACTGTTTCTTAATCTACTTGTGAGAAATGGCTCTTTCCAATGTTGGTGAGTGGTGAGGTCTATTAGGGGTGGCTATTGTTGGAAGCAGGGTGCCGGGCTCATGAGAAATGTTAGGATCTGCACCAGGGTCAGGCTTACAGTCCTGAGGAGCCAGGACTCAGAGTGGGGATGGGAAAGAAATCCCATGGAGGAGGAGAAGAAAAATCCCATCAGGGCGCGGAAAAGCAGAGGCTACCGTCCTGGCGTTCTATCTAAGCAGCTGTAAGAGTTTGGAGAAAATAACCCCAACTTAGTTTTCACATCTATGGTATGAACACTTGAAATTTTAAAAATACATAAATAAAAAGCATGTTTTCTGACAGCCTCTTTCAGCTTGGATCCTCATAAACGTTAATTGAACAGAACAGGATTTTGTTAATAGTGCCATTTCGCCAGCATGCAACGCTTGTCACAATTGTGACTTCTGGAACTCTCAAGACCCAGTCTGCCACTGAAGTGTGCCAACTCTTAGCACCAAGGGGTCTCTAAAGTTGTGGAATCAAAGGACACTGTAGAAGTTAGCTAACCCAATGGTATAAAACGTGAGCTTCGGCCATTTGAAGACGGGTAAAACTCAGGGGCATGCTTTTTGTCCACTTCAGGTTGCCAAGTTCAACAAATAAAAACACAAGACCTCCAGTGAAATTTGCATTTCAGATCGCCACTACGTATGTTTTACTATAAGTCTGCCCCACATATTGCACAGCCAATTTTAATGAGATGCCCATTAAAACCGTGGCGTCTTTCCTCTCCCCTACTCACCCCGCCCCAGGAACCGGAAGTGGCTCATCTCACTTGTGGCTTTGGGCAAGGGGCCGGGGTGTGTGTGGCTCAGCCTGTGCTCTCTCATCCGCTCTCCACCACGTGGTTATCTCGGTGACCAGGACCCTCCTGAGAGTCGCTGCTGCTACTTGGGACAAGGCAGGTGAGTCTCTAAATCTGGGACGCAGGATACGGAAGCTTCATTTTGTGACTCCCAAGCCACCTTTTTCCATTTGCTTGACATTTTTTATTTGTTTACTTTTCTGTCTCCATTGGTTCAGAATTTGGATGGTGAAATCGGAAGGATCACACACAAGGAGAAAAAAGCATATTAGAATCGCNTCTTGAGGTGGAATATTAGGTTTACTCGAGTTTCCAGAATGATTCTAATGTACAGCCAGGATTAGAACCACTGACCTAGGGCATCTCTTGTTCAGCTCCGTAACCATCACACACTGATCTTTGAAGCCTGATTCTTTCCCTAAGAAGTAAATTGGGGATGATAGATAATATCACTCCTTCTGGCCTTGAGAAAATCTTGCAGGAAAGCATTATGTGAATTTGGTTTGGAAACTATCAGTATTTGTTCCAATATGAGGGGTCATCACTGATGTTACTAGACCCAGTTTAGCATATTCTCTATTAAAAAAAAATCACAAAATATGCCAAGGAAAACTAAGGAGGTGCTTTATAGGTTATCTAGTCTAATGCAGGAATTTTCAACAGGAGGAAACCAAGGCTGCATAATCGCAATAACCTTGACCAAGGTTACACAGTGCATCCTGGCTCCCAACCTGTGAACTAATTTATTGGTCACACTGTCTTGTTTACAGATGTGGCATGATCTAAGGGATTTTGGTAAAACCTCTCACTTTTATTTTTGATTGATGTAGACAAAAACAAGGCACATTTTCTAAGAGCGAATCTTTGCATAAAGTCATGCTTTAATATGATTCCATTTCAGTGGCCACTAAGTTTGGTCATACTGTTACAGCCAAAAAGGACGTTTCAAGCTCCTAGATAATTATAACCTAGTCACATTTCCACAAAGCCATGATTAACTTAGTCAAATATACAACAAGTGATTATATTC
>NW_017731507.1:431291-433648 GCF_001890085.2 Hipposideros armiger
GTACAGGGTTTCTGTCACTCCACATTCTTTCCTGCATTTTTCATATAGTGTGGATTTAAAATATATATATATTTTTTTATCAATGTCAGAGTATGAATGTATTTCACTGTGCTATCAAATTTCATTTTCCTTGACTAAGTCATAAACGTAACCATCTTAATTTTTACCATTTTTAATTAAAATATTACATGCACATAGAAAAGGTAAAAACAAAAACTGCATAATTAAATGAATCATTATAAAATGGACTCTGTGTAACCACCACCCAGATGGAGTACACTGCCCATTAAATCACTTCAGTGGTTATCATACTATTGAGGCTTTATATTACTTCTCGGGGCAAAATGTTATAATTTTATAGTACACTTGTTTTCAAAGACTTTCCACTTCATGGAAGTTTTCTAACTTATTGGTAGAGGGTTTTTAAAATAATGTTATTAAGATGTCTTGATTAGGTCTGTGGTATTTGTAGTAATGATAAATTAGATGGTGACTACGTAGATGATGATGAGATAAAATTGTTTCATGTTCCACAATGGATAGAGACGTTCAGGAAGGAAGCGCTTGGCCTCGCCTCCAGCACAGCGTGGCCAGGAAGTTAATTTAGTCAGTGCTTTGTTCTGACCATTTCTGAACCTTCTGGGGGATGAGTCAAAGCTGACCTTTCCTGGATGACCTACTGGTCTCCACCAGAAGAACTTTCAGGATGACCACGGGCTTATTTGATAAGCTCAGTGGATTTAAAGAACAAACACTTGGGAGAACTCTAATGCATGAAGCCATTTCTTCCTTGGAAATGTATTTCAAAGGCAGCCATAGTATTTTCTTCTGACACTTTTCCCGCTTTGGGGATTATATGCTAAGACACGCCTGAAATTTTCTTTACTGGTGCGAGTGAAAGACATGCATTGAGCCATGTTTCTCTACTGAGTGAGGATAAGTGGTCCAACCTCTTGAGTTTTCCTCAGAGCAGCAGAGCTTCACAGAGGCCATGCTCTCTGTTTGTATCATCTGAACCTGCTTCTATACACGCCTGCCGTCTGTGAGGTTTTACTGTCGACTTGGCAGATGGCTAGGTCAGCATCCTTCGGAATACAAGCATGAGGTTTTGTCTCTTTTGTTCTTTGCTGTATAAGAAGCATCTAAACATCTGCAGGTACAGAGTAGACACCCAAGATGTATGTTTTGAAGAAGATGGGACNACACCCAAGATGTATGTTTTGAAGAAGATGGGACCTGAGGTCAAAATGGTGCCTCTTGTTTGGAGTTCTGCATAATAGGTTAAAGATGGGCAATCAGTAGCAAATAATAAACCCAAGCAATTCTTACTGTTCTTGTTTACAATTTTTTCTCTGCTTAAGGTTTACGTTGGACTCAGTGCTAAGAACCTTGGCGATGGACCCCGCCTCCTGCCACATTCACACTCACCCTGGAGTCCCCTGGCCAGTTTCCTGGTCCTGCACACACTCCACTGTTTCTGCCCAGCTGTATCCCTATCAAGCCACGTGTTTAGGACTACTTTTCTTTATGAATTAATCCCCTTTCTCTTGGAGAACTGATGCTCCCAACACCGGCTTCTGAATAAAAATGTGAGGAGCACCTTGGCATCTGCCTGGACCCGATTTGGGCTGCTTTAATGAAAATACCATAGACTGGGTAGCTTAATAAAAATCTACTTCTCCCAGGTCTGGAGGCTGGTTAGTCCTAAATCAAGGCACCTCACCTGCAGATTCAGGGGCTGCTGAGGGCCCATTTCCTTATAAAAAGTGGTCTTTTTGCACAAGGAGGAAGGGGATAGGGAGCTTCCGGGGGGCTCTTTGATAAGGGCACTAATCCTATTCAGGAGGACCCCACCCTTCTGACCTAATGCCTCCCAAAGACCCTACTTCCAAATACAAGGGTGGTTAGGTTTCAACATATGAATGGGGGTGGGGGATGTAGAAATACTCAGTCCATAGCATTTGCATCTTAGGGGAAAAGGTAGTGAAATAGATGGATGAATAGATGGATGGATAGATGGATAGATAGATAGATAGATAGATAGATAGATAGACAGACAGATAGATAGATGATAGATTTAGCATTTATGCTGAAAACCATTTTCAGTGATAAATTCCTTAAATATAGTCAAAATGCTATTTTCTGAGTACAGAGTTTGTGGCTTGCCCTACAACCCCCAACAAAGCTGTGAGCTTACTTCACAGCATGCCTGTCTTTGATGCTGATTGGAATTTTCATATAAATATCACCGGTTTGGTGACATTTCCTTTTATATTTACCCAGCATTAAGCTTTCACTCAGTGTAATTCAGCAGTGCTTCCTATTTTTCTACAGAAAGGACTATGTTAGTTGTTTAA
>NW_017731507.1:436983-440488 GCF_001890085.2 Hipposideros armiger
GATGTGTCTCTCAGTTTTGCTTCTTTTTAAATGTTATGCTTATTCTGGTTAATGCAGTGAACACTATCTAATCAAATATTTCACATAAAACAGCAGAATAAAAAGTGTTTCTCTCAGGTGTAACCTGTATCGATAAATAAGGGTGTCGAATGAGTCCATACAGTAGAGCAGAGACATGGTGGATGGTATCTTCAAGAAGTAATAGTTGACTCTCTGATACAAAAAGTTGACATATCTTATAAGCTAGTGCTCATAAAATATGTAAAGCAAGACACTGATTCTTTTCTTTTGGGGGATGCAGCTAATTAGAAAATCTCATTTAGCTAAAAGTAACTAATAGAACAGAGTTATACAGATGGCTTATCTGTGGCTATGCAAAATCAGGTGAGTGAGCTCACTTTGGAAAGGAAGGGCTTCAGTGTTGCTATTTTTCTAACTAGATAAGGGCTCAGGCTAGGGTATGCCAAGCGAGATGGCTAGTGCATGGGATGTAAGGAAGTCCTCGCTCCAACACTGTACTCACACAACCCTGAGATGGAGGGTCACCAAGCACCTTATCTGCACTCCCTGGTCTGGCCCTGCACTGGAGAATTATGCAGTGAAACTGTCAATTTGACTTGATTTTTAACTTAAACTATGCAAAACAAAAAATATACATATGCAACCAAATAAAAGTAAACATTTGATAAATACATGTCTTCAGATAGCTGTTTTATTTTAATTACACTGTCAAACATTTCACAGAATTTAAGGTGCTCTGAAAACCATTCATTAACTTTTTAAAATACTTATACGAATCAATTTTATGTTTTGAACCATTTTTACATATTACTGATCATTCAAATTTGAAATAAAGGCCTGTTGCATCCAAGCTTTTGGAGTGCTTAATGAAATAAATTCTTGAAAGCAAGAATATGAAACACTTTGGCAACCACTTATCTACCTAAAAGCAAAAACAAATTTTAGGGTATTTTAAAGGTAGAACTGGGAAATGTTATTTATTACTCCCAATTTAAATATCTGTATCAAGAAAGTACCCTTGTGCGACAATATGGATGGATCTTGAGATTATTATGCTAAGCAAAATAAGTCAGACAGAAAAATTTGAGAACCATATAATTTCACTGATATGTGGGATATAAAACTGAAAGCAACAAAGGAACAAGACAGACAAAAGCATTTGTAGGAGCCTGAATCACGGAGACCAAATTCCTCTTTATCCTTTCCAGTTATAATATGTTGTGTTGCATGCTTCTAAATACTTTATAAGTATTAATTCACACATCTTGTCAATAAATGCATTTAGTACATTGAGGGACACATGAGAAAATACAGTAAGAGTTTGAAAACTTGACAACACAACACATATGAGTGAATATCTTTCCCTTTGGCTGAGTACAAAGAAATACTTTAAACAAAATACTATGTTTTAGAGCTATCTTCTGGTTAACATCAGGACGTTTTTTCACATGAATTCCTAACTGTGTGGTACATGCATGTCTTCCAGAGAATTCCTTGTTTAATTTTGCTTTTCCTATAAATTCACCTTAATATCCTATTATGCCTTTAAAATCTAGATGCACAAAACAAAATCAGAGAGCCTCTGAATTAGAAGATACCACAGAAATCGTTAAACTAGCCCACCCTTTATCTTACCATGAGGGGACTAATCGAAAATGTCACTAAAGAGAAGTGGATTGATTGATCCAAGATCATTCTTAGTGAGCTTGTGACAGAAAGAGAGGGGAATTCCCCATCAATAAATATACTGAGCACATGGAAATTTGCATAGCTTATGAAGAAGAATACCTAAGTCCGGGGAAGAAATACGTCTTGAAACCCTCCTTAGCCACTCCACCTTGAACATTGTAGAAGTGTCCCCAGAAAAAAAAAGTGACTTCCCCAGGCAAGCCAGCACTACAGGCAAAAGAGAAATAGCAGAATGTGAGGGAAGAAGAATTTGGAAGGTTTTTTTTTTTTACTCTTTTCTTTTACAAGTTATTTAAGCACACTTTGAAAGTTTATGTTATCAACTCGTTCTTTAGCTTTTCTTGTTTATTGAACACATTTATGATGATGTTACATATAATAAAATTTTACATACCTTGTATTCCATAATAAATGTTCAGGATTCTTTATTATGCATTTCATTATTCTTATAAAATCTGGAGGAAAAACCCCTGCTTCAGATGCTGTTATAGATTGATATGTAGCCTGTGTGTATGTCATCTGACTATCTCAGAAGAGCTCTGATGGATAATGAAGGAAACTAGGTAAACAGACTTCCCATCATATGCTACTTTAACAAGGCTTATTTCGTCCTGGGATATATTTTATACATCCAAAACAGAGTGAAGCAGAGATGAGACAAAAGGACGAGTGCTTTGTTGAACATGGATGCTTTTCAGAGGCTTCGTCTGCCATGATACTATAAAATAATAGCCACCCAGTCTCTTTACACCTCAGACTAATTCCAGAGCAACAGCTCTAAATAGAACCCCAAGGCCGCTGCAATTCGGTGCAGAAATGACATCGGTGCTTTCTTTTGGTAACTAAGAATTAGGCTGAAGAAACATGAGGCAATGGTGCTTGTAAATTCCACCAATAAAAGCTCAGCTGTGCTATTTTCTTCTGCAAAGAACTGGCTATCCAATTTGTATTTATAGGGTTCACCGGGAAAAGAGAAAAAGTGAGGACAACCTGATATAAAATACTGAAAACATTTCTTCTCATGTATGCTAAAATTTGTAATGCTTCTTAACTCTATCAGTCTAGGGAGAATCAGAACACAAACATAATAATAAGTAGCATGTTAGAGGTTCAGAGGCTCTTTTCATCCCAGGCGTGTAGTCAGCTAGCGATGTCATCAGAGAGCAGGTACAGATGGTGCAGCCATTTTCAAGAGAAGACAGGAAGAGTAGCCGGTATTTTTTTTTTTTTACCATATTGAAAATTTGAATCACCTGGGGGACTTTTTAAAAATACATATGTCAGAATATCCAGGTCCCACCCCTAGAGAATCTGATTAGTCTGCGGTAGGAACTGAATATCCTATAAAACTCCCAAAGTGATTCTCACATGCAGTTCAGGGGAGAACCACTGGTACAGAAAAGTTCAGATGAGAGAGGTGACTGTATCTCACATGTTAAAGAAAAAATAAATTAGGGGTTTAAACTAATTGTAAACTCCATGTGAATCCTCTAATATGATTAAAAAATGTTGATGTGAATTATTAATAATTTAGAGTATTCAGAGTGTTCAAATTGAAAGCGGGGAATGACAAAGATGCAAACCAAAATGCCAGGCGTTTTCACATACATTAGTATGAGTTTTGGCTCTGAGGTGTTCAGTGGACCCCTGGAATTCTGGGATCATTTCCTGTTAAAACACTGTCACAGGATAACTGAAGGGGAGTGAAGCAATGTGACTGCTGTGTCACTACTTCACTGACAAGTCACAACTTCCAGTGATATGTCCTACCATCCTATACTTTTAGTTTTTAGTA
>NW_017731507.1:447833-449954 GCF_001890085.2 Hipposideros armiger
CTGATATAGCTCTCTGAACATTTTAAATGAATGAGTTTTACATTCAACCCACTTTTTCCAGTTGCACTCACTCACCTGGAGTATTTTCATGTTACAAACATTCTCCCCTACCTGGAATGGGAAGCTTTCGGGTGCTGTTGTATAAGGTGAGTTTTTGTGGATTTTAATAAAAGTAGAGCTTTGTAAGTTAATGGGAAGCTTATACCAATTTGATTAGACCAAGGAGCAGGACAGAGAAGACAAAAGCTGAGGGGAGTTTGCCTCCCAGGAGCTGATCTTTGCTTCTTTCCTTGCATGGCACAGCTTGGTCCTCAAGTAGAGGACGCCCGGGGGTTACCTGTGGATGAGTTGCATCTCAGGTCAAAACAAGGTCAGGGGGTCACTGACGTTACCTCTGCTTCTCCCTCCTCCAGGGACCCTAAGCAATCAGCTTTTAGGAAAATAACTTGCCAATGATGGTGCTTAATAAATACTGAATGTATCTGTACAGGAAAATCTGCCTTAACATTTTAAAAAATGGCACTCTAGCAACACTTCCATAAATTGAATATCTGAATTTGATTTTTAGAAATTTGATTTACATAACCTACATTATCGAATTTAGATAATTTTAGGTCATTTAGGTTATAAACAAAAGATTTATGTTTTTCTTCTCACTTCAGTCTGTTTCTCTTTCAGCCTCAAGTTTGCATCGACAAATATGAGAGTACGCATCCTACAATGGCCCAGCTAAGTGTTGGGTTTTTCTTTCACTGTATTATCTACAGCTCACTCTGACAAGCTAAAATTGGAAATGCTAATGAACTCAAAACTCATTCTTTACTTCTTTTTAAGGTAGACATTTCCAGCCTCAGATTCTGTAAGATATAAAATGAAAACTGAAACCCTCTAATTTATTTGATTTGCTGCTTTTACATGTTATATTACTTTTTAAAGTAATAATATTTAACATGACATCACTTGCCACCTTAAGTAAAGAGGCATGTGTCCCCTTCCAAAAATAAGCGTCTGGGTTCCTGGAGGGCCATGAAATCTATTACACACTGATCTTCCAGAGCTAGGATGATACATTNATCTGTCATCTATAAAACTGATGGAATAATATGGACCCCCTCAGTTTTTTTCTGTGCAGTTTAAACAAAATGACTTGTGCAAAAACTCTTCGTAAAGCAATTTTTCCTCAATGCTCATCGATCACTTACTCTGTGTCAGTCATTATGTGAGAGGCTGAAGGCTACACAACACACGCGTCCTTTCGGAGCACAAACTCTATAAAGGGAAGGGCAGGAAGGAAAATGAATAATATAACATTTTGAAGGAATGCGATAAACAGAAGTACAAAAATACATTGAACGGTTAGATAAAAGAATGTCTAGTGTTGTTTAAAGGCGTGTATCCTGAAATCCTCGACAAAGCTTTTTAATATTTGAACAGAGCTTGAAGGCAAGTTGGCTTGAGGGATTATGAGGGAAGAATTCATACAGGTCGAGGAAACATTATGAAGAGAGGGAGAGGAGAAAGGAGAAAACTGGATCCAGGGTCTTGAACAAAATGAGGAATTTCTTTCACTGTCCACTCGCTGTTTCTCTTCAAGGATTATGTTAATTCTCTCCAACTGCTATAGAGCAAGACTGAAGGAGATCAAACTGACACTTCCATCAACCTCCAGTTTGAAAAGCCCAGAGCACATCTCTGAATAGCTGAGCTTGAGTATGTGGACAGATCATGCATCGACTACTGTGTCCAAGGTAGGAAGTTTCCTGCGGGTCGGGAGCCTGTCCCCCTCCCCCCCCACACACACACACTGGTGGGAGCTAGAGAACCCCCCATTCAAAGGGGATTCAGGCACAGGTTCTCATAGGAACAGGGCGAAGAAGGGACTGGCCGGGGTGAGAGGAGGGTCACAGAGGTGGCTTTGGAATTGAGCTTCAAAATGATGGAAGACTCAGCCAAGGCAGGGAGGTGTAGCAGGGGGCGGGGATGGGACTTAGGATGAGGCAGTCGACTGAGCAGAAGTTTATCGGGGGACATGGCCAGACTGAGCTCCAACAATGGACTGTGGAACAGGAATGAGAAGATGAAACGGGTGTATCCTGGGACAAAGTGATAACACCATGATAG
>NW_017731507.1:451369-453278 GCF_001890085.2 Hipposideros armiger
GTGTTTGCAGCAGAATGATGAATAAAGAGCTCAAATGGATGACTAAGTTTTGTTCTGCCTGAAATGTTTTAGAGAATAGACAGACTTCTGATTCAGACAGGATCAGCGCCCCCACCCCTACCGCCAATGCCCCCCTGAAGCTGGCACGCAGCATCCTATGGACACAGGGAAAATGAGAAATAATATTGTATTTCCTAATCTGGGACAATCAGTTAAAACACTCACATTAGAAGGTTGTTTTGAGGGTCATGTAACTTCTTGTAAAGGTTTTTTTTTTTTAATCATACACCTTGATAGAAATGAAAGGGCTTAATAGCAATGCTATAGGACAAACATGAAAGTGGACAAGGGGACACATCAGACTTCAGTGCTCAGATCGACTTGCCATTTAGGGATCAAAAAGGTGAGCCCCGACATTGTGGAAGTTATCCTCTCCTCCTCTACACCTGCTGCTAACCCAGCATAGGCCACTGTCCCCAGCCCTGACACTCCTTTTCAGTCCCTTTGACCAAAGGGTTTAACGAGTGGAGGAGGCAGCATCAAGGTCCTGGAAAATCAGGTGCAAACCTGTGACACCGAGGGTGACCCTAAATGGGGTCAATGACCTTCTCCTCCCCCTTGAGAAGGTCATTTATCCTCCAAGTCTCAGACTCTTCATGTATTAAACAGGACCCATCAAAACAGCATAACAACACTAAGCTATGCAGCTCAAATCCAATATTACGTTTAAATGTTTAAGTAAACNTTTACCTTGAGAATGTGATTATAGCTTTGAATGCAACCATGAGCATTTCAGTTTTTGTGGAATGGTTAAAATTACACAATGTATATTTCAGAGCTTATTTGTGCCCATGTATTTCACTCTCACCAGAACAAGGTAAACACTCACAAAACAGACTCAGCTGCTTTGATTGTAGCTGATGCGCACACGTTCCACAGAGGCTGAATGGTGAGTGAGGGGAAGTTGAGAAGGAAAGGAGCGACAGGCTGCCCTCCCCTTCTGAGCCCTCATTTGAGCGTAAGCAGCTGGCCAACCCGGGGAAGAGGTGTGGGGGAGAAACAAGAGGGCAGAGCTGCTCGCGCATTCAATGTTCTTAGGACAGCACTGCCTGCTTTCTGCGTGTCTGGGTGTGTTAAAAGAAAAAACTGCAGGTCCAAAATGGAGTCACTTGTGCTAAAAGCCCATGATACCCAAACCTAGATTGGATGTCTGATCTAATTGCAGTTTCAACCTCGCCCAGAAACATATTAATCAACCCGTCTGGAACTTTCTGGTCAACATCAATGAGGCAATCTGTCACATGGGCTATCTCCCACCCCCACAGGACAAAATAGAGGCAATCTGCATGATAAAATCCTTCTCTCTTTCTCCTCCCCCCCAAAAAAAGAAGATGCCCAGGCCCCCCAATAGTCCTTTTGTTTGTTTGTTGTGTTAATAGCTCCTTTGCCCCCCTCCCCCTTTCTTCCCATAAACACGCTCCATTTTATGATGCCTCTCGGAGCAACCTTCTCATTGCTGGATGGGATGCCACTCACTTCATGAATCGCTTAGTAAACCCAACTAGATCTTCAAAATATGTTCAGCTGAATTTTTTTTTAACATGTCATTAAATTTCTGTTTGTTTTTCTCCTGTTACTCTGTCTTTTATTCTAGAGTGTCTCTGCCAAGAACCTAGAAGGGTAGAGGGAAAATTATCTTCCTCCCCTACAACTTTAGGGCTTGGTTTACAAAACACAAGTTCAAAGATAACATTATTAAATCTCCATACAGTCACAGCCAAAAGTTAGCCAAACACAGAACCCCGTGAGCACAGGGCCCTGTGTGACCGCACATGTCACATGCCCATGAAACCAGCACTGCTTCTAAATTATGAGAACATCGCAGGATGCATGGTCCTGCATCAGGGGC
>NW_017731507.1:455774-459238 GCF_001890085.2 Hipposideros armiger
GTGTTAGACTCTCCTGCTGAGTCAACCAGGAGGCACACTTGCTCTGCAGCCAACACTTCATAATAGTTACGGGCTCAATAAATGTCCACCCAGAATATGAATTTCACAAAAAATGCGACGCGATAGCCACCTCAAGGGTTTATGATCCATCATTCATTATGGAAAGTGGCCTGATTCACTGAGAGCAGTCAAATCTGAGAACTTCATGACTCATAATAATGTCCGAGGGGGCAATCTTGCATGCGCGGGGATTAAAGCCATAATGTCTACACACTGCGCCGGCCCCACGCGAGGCAGGTGCGGCCCGCCCCTGAACGCTGATGAGTAATGATCGAGACCAGCCCATAGTTTATTTTCTGCCAACCAGGCCAGGTGTGCATGGAGGCATTCCAGAGGAAGTAGGCCTCCTAGGAGAGGTGGAGTCGGGTCTTAACGCTTCAGTGTTTCACTTGGTGGACACTACTTGGCCTCCATATAGATTCCAGCTTCAATTCTTGACATTTCCTGCTTACCCCCACATCCTTTGCTTCCTTAACAAAAAGAAAAAGTTTCTCACATTTCTCAGAATAAAGGGTGCTTCTTCTTACCTATGAGCATTTAAACAAAGGGTTATTCCTGCCTAAAATATGCCTAACATTCTTCAAAGCCCAATTTAATGCCGCTTTCTCTAGGGACTCTTACCTTATTACTTTGTTGTGAATAGTTTTCCCTTGAGGGCAGAGACTGTTCAGTAAGCTGATTGGCACTTAGTAGTGGCTCACTGACGTGTGTTTATATGTTGGTTTTGTTTAATATGTTCTAAATGTTAGACACACTGGTTAACAATTTTACAGCAGTTAGGATTTTAGTCCAACTATACCATCTGATGGGCTCAAAAGGGCACACAAGAACAATTAAGAAATCTGTCCAAGGTTATGCAGGGACAGTGGTAGAAGCAGACAATCTCCCTCTTTTTGGTAGAGTCCTTGATATGTGCCCCTATCATGCCTGCTGCATTGCATCCTTTCAAAAGGATAACATGATAACGTTGCGAAGAGTTTGGCATCGTGGCATCCAATAGATGACATTTGTTAATTGCATGTTGTACTGCTGTTATCACTGCCCCTTACATCTGCTTTTCATAAAAAAACACTACAAATAAATATTATTATTCTTAATTTGCATACAAGGAAAGTAAGGCTGATAGCTTTTAAAATCCTTACAAAGATCACCCTGTTACATTACAATAAATGCCACCTCATTAACTCCTATTATATTTTTACTTGAATGTCTTTTCTTCATTCATCTCAGCTTACACATTGCCTTGTCAGTTAGAAGGGAGTTTGGACTGTGTGTGTGATCTCTGGGGAGGCTTACAGGCCTGCCATCCTACGTTCTATGATACTGTTGTCTTCCCAGGTAAAGGATGGCCCATGCATCACTGAGCACTGTCTGATCTTCAGATGAGCTGCCACCAGGGTGCCACCCATTTGTTAAGGAGCCTGTTGCAGAGCAGGCTGTTTATCTGGTTCTGGTTTACATCAGTCTAATTAGTCATAAAATGATTCATCACGGAAATAATGATAAGTTATTAGGATGGAAACATTCTTAAAGCAAAGCGTCAAGCTTCAGCAACCGCCATGCCCGAGGCTGCCATCTTGCTGGTACCCCTGCTGTACCATTCCGGTGGAACGAAAGTGAGTCTCGCCATTTTCTCGGATATTTTCCTCCCTGTGGGAGAGGAATCAAAGGAGCTTTCCCACAAATATTTAGTGAGCACTTGCTAAGTAGAGCATATGCAATACAAGACGGATGACACAAAGACATAGACTAGAAACGCCCTTGCTGGAATCCACAGAACCCTCACACATTGCTGGAGGGAGTGTAATTTGTCACACTCACTTGGGGAAGTTGGCAGCAACTACTAAATCTAAGCATACATTTACTCTGGGGCTCAGCAACTGCTCTCTTACATATACACCCAAGAGCAATACACGTCCATATCCACCCAAGACACAAACAAGAATGTCCATGCAGCGTTATTTAAAAATTTCCAACAATAGAATAAAATGTATCCATGAACAGTAGAATGGATGATCTATTCATATATTGAAATGATACCCAGAAATAAAAAAAAAAGAGGTAACTATTGCTAAGCGTATCGATATACATAACTCTCATGGACTTGATATTGAGCAAAAAGAAGCCAGTCATCAAGGAATACATATTATGATTCCACGTATATGAAGTGCGAGGAGAAGAAAAACTAAGATGCCAGAAGTCAGGATAATATTTACCTTGTGTAATGAGGTGTTAACTGGGAAGCCTGGCCGAGGGGCCTTCAGGGGGCTGCACCTGTTCTGCATGCCAACCAGGTGTCACACGGTGGGACTCAAACCCCACTCACTGTATGTGCACACAGACATGCGTGTAGATATGTCGAGCTGTAGCCTGGATGCTGTGCCCTGTTCTGTAAGTATGTTATAGCTCACTTATTCTTTTTAAAAAAGCCAACAAACAAAACACACCTGGGTCTCTCACTGCTTGCAAGGTGGAAACCACTGAGATCTAGTGATTCTTTTATACATTATAAATTTTATGAAAACAAATTATGTGCATAAACGTGATAGGGCATCTTTAAATAATCTACTGCTTTTGATCCCATGTATTCCCTCCATCAACAGCATCTATGCAGTCCCGAGCCACAGACAAGTGAAACAAGGTGGAGGTACATCAGGCTCAAATGTTTCCCTATGGTGACACTGGAAGCCAGACTAAATCCTTACAAATCAAAGTTCTCCAAAGCCCAGGGTAGCACAAAACAGAGCAAAAGCATAACTCACGCCCTTAGATTTGAAGAGGAAAACACTGATGCTCAGAGGCATGGTATAATGTGCTCAGGCATGCAAAACCAGGAGTAGAAGCCAGTCTTCTCACAAATGAGTGAGTGTGCCTCCTCTGAAGCTATAAGCTACTAGATTTTTATGATTCAAGGGTCCCTAATTCCAAGAGGCAGTGGGAGAAGTGGTGATGCTCGGGCTGGAGGGAGCCATTGAGCTTGCAGGAATGGTTTCCGAGTCCCGCTCCCGGAACACACACTGATCGCATGGCTGTGTAAATGTGGCCTCCAACCAAACCCTCTTGAGCTCCACTTTCCGCAGCTGGAGAATGCGAGCAAAATGCTTACACAATTCTTTCCAAGACATAAAAAATCTATGATCTCAAACTGCTTCGTGAGATTTACTCGACCCTTACAAGTTACTCCCCACCATTTCCCAGCTTCATTTCCTCTGTGCTCATCAATTATTTGTGGGGCCCACTGTAGAGCAGCTACTTTCCAGATGCTAGGGATTGTGAAGAGGCAAAGATGGAGCTATGTTCTGGAGGGAAACAGACAATACACAAGTAAAAACTAATAATAAAATACTGTAATGCCACAGGGGACTAAGTGCTATGAAAAAATACAGCGGATGTGATAGAGTGAA
>NW_017731507.1:461853-464073 GCF_001890085.2 Hipposideros armiger
ATTAAGCCAAGGGCTCTGGCACTTTTTCAATATGGCTTGGGACCTCTGAGAGGCTCTAGGCTTTTATTCTAGAACTGTAGTTTGATCCCAGTGGGCATGGAGTATGTCTACCTCCATGTTCAGTAGTGCCCATTGTATAATGTCTGTGATCAGTAATCAAGCACAGCGTGGAGAATCCAGGTTCTTGAATGAATTAATGTGCTAAAATTGTCATCAGCTGGGGAAGCCATGACCCATCCAGGCATCGTTAAAGAAAAGCCTGAGTTTCAATGTAAGGCCCAACATAATCTGCTTTTTCACATTCACTTACCCAAAGTGTATAAAATGTCCCAGACTGCAGAATGCTTCCTTAAAGAGTGTTGAGTGTCGGCCTTCTGTTTCTGCCTATTTTTGGAGAAACTCAGGCTGTGCTCTGGATAGAAATTCTCAGCTCTTGGAAGTCCAGACATTTATTTCATTTTCTTCTTTAATGTCTTACTGCTTCTCTCAGGCCTATTCATGAAAGACTCTGCTTACATCTCGTAGAAGAGACAGTTTAGGTGATGAGTTAATAAGCACACCTTACAGAAATCTATCTCCAACCCTCTGCTCACAAGACATTTTGGGTCTGAGGTGCCCTTTGTTGCACCATCCAAGTCAACAATCACCTCCTCCGTGAACTCGCCCTCGGTATCAGGGTCATTTCATCTCTCACTTTGGACTGATACCACAGCAGTGTGTGCCTCTCAATTAGCTCTTTTGAGAACCTTTAGTGAAATATAGCTTTAGACCTAACTTGTCTTTCTCTGCAGCCAGCTTGTAGAAACCTTTAGGACATGCAATGAAACATACTACTTAGAAGTTTGCTCTCTGGAGCGAGACAGTTAGAGGTCTAAAATTCAGCTCTGACACTTACAATCAGTGCAACCTTTCTGAAGACTCACCTTATGTCTCTCATGGAGCTAACAGGACTTTTTCAGAGATTATAGGATATAAAGCATGTACAATTGTTAACATGGGCTCAGGCATTTGGTAAGTAGCCAATAAAAGTTAGCTATAATTATCATGATCATTCTTAGCCTACATCACAATGTTACACACGAGNAGCTCGTGGTCCCTTCTTCTATCCTCTCTCTCTCTCTCTCTCTCTCTCTCTCTCTCTCTCTCTCTCTCTCTCTCTCTCTCTCTCTTTCTCTCTCTCTCTCTCTCTCTCTTCTGTTGTCAAATCTTCTCTGATTCTGACATTTCTGTCCCCTTCTTGTAAGGCCCCTTGTGATTACACTGGGCCCACCTGGATGACACAGTGTACTGTCCCATCTCACAATTCTAACTTTAATCGTATTTACAAAGTCCGTTTTGCCCAATAAGGTAAAATACCCACATGTTTGAGCAATGAGTGGGTGTACAGCTTCGGGGCACCATTATTCTACTTACTGCAGAAGTACTGTTGCTACTCTTTGGGACTTTGGGCTGAAGAGATTGTGTAGCTTGGTAATGAAAAACTTCTAACAAGGAAGCAGCTACCTAAACACATGGAGTGAGCAAAGAACCAGGAGTTGTCAGTATGTTTAGAGATTGCCATTAGCCCAGGGCTCCACGTGAGGACGGGAAGTGGTACAAAGGAGAGCTTCACAGAATGACGCCCTCCAGGGACTGCGTTTCCTCGACTGTGGAGTAATGGATTAGGTTACAGGGCCTCGCATGTCACTTTTAGGTCTTGGTTCAATGATGACGAGGAATTAGGAAAGCAACAGGGAAGCCTCTGGGCTCACATGGCAGGATACGTGGGAAACAGGGCACCCATATATCTGAGGATTGCGAGTTGGGGCAGGTGAGGAGAACGGCAGGAGGTGCACCAGGACAGCTCAGGTTGTGCAGACCAAATGCTCTGGTATGTCTGCTAAGCAAACGGCCTAAGAACTGGCCTAGGAACCTAAGCTCCAAGTCTGTCTCCTCCCTGTTTCTGCCTGTCTGCCTCTACCACTGTCTGTTTCTCTCCGTCTTTCTCATTGTTCTGTCTATCTTTATCTCTGTCACTCTGTCTTTCTCTTTCTCATCACTCTGCAGGAGGCATGGAAGGGAGACGGTGTCTTAATCTGCATGAGCTGCTGTAACAAACATATTGTAGACTGAGTGGCTTAAACAACAAATGTAGTTCTCACAGTTCTGGAGGTCGAAGCCATGGCAAATTCAGTGTCTGATGCGGGCCTGCTTCCTGGTTCACACATAGACAGTTGTCTT
>NW_017731507.1:468304-469408 GCF_001890085.2 Hipposideros armiger
GGTTGGGTGGTTGAGGAAGGCCTGTGTAAGAAAGGCACATTTGAACTAAGCTCTTGTGTGGACATCTTGTGAGCCTCACCCCCCTTTCCTTTCAGTGGCCTTCTTGCTCTAACTGTAGCTTTAGCCATCGGTTCCAACAAACTGTAAACTGGTGGCTTCTTGCCTCAGCCAGCCCTGTATCTCTTGCATTCTAGTCAAGGCTTCTCTGATGTTGTACTTAGAATGCCCGTAGGAAACCATTAGGCTCTGAGAGAAAATTAACACATGATTGGTAACCCTGGGCCAGTGACAGATGGCATCCAAAAGACAAATGCTCCTCCCTTGTATCCTTTGGCTGGGCAATAGTAAGGTTCATATTCTACATGCTTTTTTAAAAGCTAAAGAACCCGAACCCTCCCCAGCAGACAAAAGCTTAATAACTTCTGCCTCTGTCCCCGTCTCACTGTACCATCTGCGAGCCCTCTTCCCTGAAGGACATCTCAGGCTAGACCACTGGCACACAAGCCAGTGTCTCAGGCTCTGCTTCCTGGGAAACCATGGATAAGACAGACCTGGATAGTAAGAAGGAGTAATTCATGTGACAATGAAGAGGAAACCACAGGTCAAAAACACCTTGAGTCTTCCTTTGGTCATTACAAACTCAAAGTATCTCAAATCTCAAATCCAGGGGTTTCCACTACTATGGCTGAAAAGAGTGTGATAAATTTTATGTCATGAAGGAACCCTAGGGATTTTATTCTATAAGGTTCTGATTGCCACAGTAGGGGATGTGGACATGATTCTATGTGTAGTGGGAAGGTTTTGGAGATCTAGAAGAGAGCTGATCAGATGTATACTCTGAAATTTAGGTTTCTAGGTAAAAAAAAAAAAGGGTATAGTGAGAAAGACAGGAATCAGGAAGTCCAGTCTGGAGGCTGTGATAGGAGTTGGTTCTCCACGTCAAGACAATGATGACACCATCTCGGAAAGAGGGAAACGGGGATAAAGGGCAACTATGGCGTAAGAACTGAAGCTACGATTAAAAGACACTTAAGGCACATATCAATAAATTCCAATTTGGATATTGATTTAAACAAACTATTGGGTTGTTGGAAAAGTCATGAC
>NW_017731507.1:472138-476602 GCF_001890085.2 Hipposideros armiger
ATAAAATGCAGATCCCTCAGCATTTGTCACAAACACCCAGCCAAAGGCCATGTCACCGGCTCTCCGACAACACTCAGTAGCAGGAGTCTAGCTCTTCAGCACGGTGGAGAATCATTTGAAATACTCAGAATAGTAGCTGTGGGATGAACGGAGCTGAAGGTTTTTATTATCTGCAGGCATTATGTTACTCAGCAGAGGACATCGATCTTGTGTCTAGCCTCTATTTACCCAGGTTGCACCAGGACACATAAGAGCTAATATTCAAGTCAGGGATGAATATTTCTCTGGCATAATGAGCGGAAGCAAAAAGGCAGTAAAATCCAGGTGAGGCCCCATGGATTTTAGGAAAAATGAGCTGACAATGCACAGTCGCAGCCATAGTGGTGTCATCTTGGGCCACGTATTATCCTTTGGAGCCTGTCTTTCCTAATCTGTCAAATGTGGTTGGTAACGCCCTGGGATGGTTGGATGAGGTGGTGCCTCTGAAAGGTAGGAGCACTGCTCCTGGCAGGGGGCTCAGTCAACAAACGTTAGCTTCCACCCCTGCCTCCTCCCCGATCCCATCCACCTCTGACTGGAGAATCTCAAGACTTTTGTCGCAGCCCCAAACATCTGCAGTTGTATAAGGCCATTCATAAAGTGGGATATGGGTAAGGGGGCCAGAGGGACAGTCACTCATTTTATCCCTGACATTTACAGCCAGGTGCCAGGTACAGGCTGCCCATCCAAACCCCTCCCCTTGCCCGCCGTTGCCTACTGCACGGCCGTCTCTCATCCTGCGTCCCAGCTAGGCCAGGTGGCGTAGCCGGCCTCTGTGTAAGTCCTGGGGTGACCACAGTGGCCTATGTTTTCTAGTGTCTGATCCAGTGCCACCGCCAAGGAAGAGACAGGGAAAACGGAGATTGCTGTCCACCTTGCAATATTTTCCATCCTGTGGCTCATAAAACCATTCAGTGCCTCACGCTTTGATTTTCAAATTGATGATTATGAAATCAATGTGNGCAGTAGGGATGCTAAGCAGAAGAAATACTTCATCCCCCTCCCTGCTAAGTTTTACCTGTATGACCTTGAACCTAGACCTCCCTGAATATGGCTGTTGATGTACAAAGTCAAATGATGAAGACGGGCTCAAAATTTTACTTTAAAGATAAATGTACTTCATATGCTGGACTGTGCTATATGATGGAAGGCTTTATTTTAACTTAGAATTTTATAGTTTGTCAGGCTTCCTTGATTAAGAAATGAAGTCTGCTGCTATGAGACTTGGCCCATTGTCACATCGAATTTAGGATTAGGACATAGGCTTTTTCAAAGCATTTTATATTGTTTGTAGTAAAAAAAATATGCATATGTACAATTACTTGGAAACAATATGTAATCAGATGTGCGGGTGCATCGGCCATATGGATATGTGGGCGTTTGAGAGAAATTCCAGTGAGAGTTCCAAAGTGGCACAGAAGCTTCTGGGGAATTTAAGAAATTTAAACATGGTCTTGAAGAACAGGTTCAACCTCAAGTAATATGGCACAGTGATTTGATGAGAATGACTACTAACAAATGTAAATGCTAAAAACAGAAATGGTAAGAAATAGACGCAGCCCAAAAAATACATGGTTGATTTCAAAAGAAGTAAATTCTACATGCCAGGAAATAAATAAGTGATAATACACAAGTGATGATACTGCAGCAATCCATGCAAATTTAAAATAAAGATATAAGCTGTAAGGATTGGACTTTGGGATTGTAGCACCTACAGGAGGAAAGGATCCCAAGCTTTGAGGCAAAACAGCGCCAATAAGAAGTCAGTGACAGCACTGGTCCCGCACCACAAATAGAGGTTTAAATATACTACTTGCACACTGACTACTCTGAGCAACGTGTGATAACCCCACATTGGAAAACAAAAACTCATCTAGTACCTTTCAAAGACTTAAGAGCCTGGACAAAACTAAGGATGGCCTTCCTTTGAAAGAACCCATTCTCAAAGGAAGGCCTATAGAATCCTGACATATAAAGCTGCTGAAAACGACTACATAATTATAATTGCAAGCAATTTTAAGACACAAAATCTCCAGAATGTTAAAAATGCAGAAATTCAACAAACCAGAGAATTAGTGTGTTGGGATTTGAANATTCTTATTTGTTTTCAGCCTAGTCTCAAATGATCTCTCAGGCTGAGAAAAAATAGAACATATTTCCTTTTCTTTAAATATTCTAGGAAACCCTGAACAAAAAGGCATATTATTTTGTTTCACAAATGGGCTAAAAGTGAGTATAAGAGAAAAGTAGACATTTGGATTCTGCCTATACAAAACCAATAAAAATTCCCCTAAGCAAAGTTGAACTAAGCTCTCCAAGGGTAAGATAAAAAGGAAGAAAACATGGACACATCATAAAGCACTGCCGTCATGCCATTAATGACAAGGAGACATCTCCTAAAGTCCATATCCTTAATAAATTAGTCAGATGAGGAATATCAAGGAATGGATGTGAAGAAGGAAATA
Organism: Hipposideros armiger; assembly: GCF_001890085.2. Lineage (NCBI taxonomy): Eukaryota > Metazoa > Chordata > Mammalia > Chiroptera > Hipposideridae > Hipposideros > Hipposideros armiger. The sequence continues at coordinate 474,643 of NW_017731507.1, forward strand.
TTAATATATAAGGGATTTTCCATATTCATTTCATAATACATTAATGGGTACTTACACTTCCAAAAGAAGAATAAAGAAAATAGGGCCTTACATGTGTCTTTTTAGAAAACTAAGTTTTAGTTACCATATGTCAGAAGCTGTTCAACCAAGAAAAAGGCACTACAAAGAGGTTCGGAAAGTTAAAAATTCCTAGACCAATACAAACGAGCATTTTTTTCATTTGCTGCATTTGAAAAAAGGACTTTAAGGAATTTACAATAAAACTCTTTTCCCACATGAGAATTTCTATCCTATTGACAAAAATGCCCTTCTGATCCTAAATCAAATTTCAAAAGTACTTTTCTTTTTCTAAACACAAATTTCATCATGTATGCTTTTCGGTGGACAATGCTTTGATCTTAAGCAGTGCAGATACTCATACTTTTCTTAAACAGGAAATTCATTCAACCAACATTTGCCTCCAATAACGTGTTTTGGGATCCTAAAAGATGTATAGCCCAGAACACAGAATGAAATATGGATGAAAAGCACTTCCTTCCTTTCTCCATACTCAAATAGGACATTGGCTGTCCATCCATTATCACATTTTATATTGAAATACTGAATGGCATCATCTGGTCATACCAATTGTTGGAACATAAAATGCTCACCAGGTCATTTTTGTGCAAGTGGTTCAAATTTTTTAAAATAAGAAGAAGATGGATTAAAACAGCATTTGGGAGGTACAGCGTACTATTTTTAAGTAGATTTATGTTTTGATGCCCACATGTGTTAAATCATGCTGGACTACAAAAATTTTCAGTGTCTTATGGATGATCTGTTTTTATATAAAATGTGTTAACCAAGTGTAAGTTTCAATATTAATGTGTTTTGATTTGTCACCTTGTAGACCTGTGGAGGAGTTTCGTAAACATCGTATGTTTGTGTCATTCCTTGTATCAGCCCTTAGTTTTTGGTGGGACTGTTTAATCACTGGTCATTAAATTTCATCTATGAATCTCCAGTCATGAGAAAAAGGGTTTGACATGTGGTAGATATTCAATAAATATATCTTAAAATAGTGTTTACGGCCATCTTTCAGAGTCTGCTTTATTTTGAGAGGGCATGTTATAGTCAGGAGGGAATTTCTTTAGAGCACCCTTGAAGTTGTTTTAAACTTGTCACTACAACTGAAAAATATTCGTATCGACCTAGGAATACATATTTAATGCATACCACTGTGGATTCTTCATTAACGAATGTCTGATTTGCATAACTTACAAAACAGGTTTTGACCTCAGTTTCCCCACCAGTAAATTAAGAGGATTAGCTGTGATCACCGTCAAGTGCTCTCTTGCTCTAAATGTTGATGGTCCTCAGGACAATGGGGAGCCTCTGGGATGTGATAGATGGCTAGATCCTTACAGCAGCTAGCCTGACAAGAAATGGATACATCTCTGCAAAATGGCCTGTCCAACAAGAGAGCTTTGGAGGAGGCAAGTGTAACACACAGGAGGGCCTTTCCAAACAGATTCTGTGCAGCCCCCAGTGCTTCTCTGAGGTGCGCTCTGGCTTTATTAAGTATGCAGCCTTCATGACAACAGCCCAGAGAAGCCCAGAGCTGCAGCTGGCTTCAGTCGTCAGCCAAGCTGTTGTGATCAGCCAGCTCCCTGGACGTACCATGTCTTTTTGGGGACACTGTCCACTGCTAATTATCAGGTGACAGTCAGGCAAAGAGGTTTTGAGCAGATAACTTGCAGCGAGAGGCTTCAGATGGTTAGTAAACCGTTGCGGTAGGACACACTATTTCGAGGGCTGGGTTAAGCGCTTAATATCTAGGAGTTTTACCCTGATCATAAATTTACTGGATGTCTGACTTTGGACAAGTGGCTTCCTGTCTGGATGTCATTGTATTTATCCCTCAAATGAGGATAAGAAGATCTCATGGAGTTGTACAGATAAAAAAAAAAATGAGTGCATT
>NW_017731507.1:478833-480923 GCF_001890085.2 Hipposideros armiger
CCGGCCTGAGCTGAGCTGCCGCTGAGCTGCCAACTGGTGGCAGGATGGCTCAGCTAAGAAAAAAATAAAAATAAAAAAACCAAATAAGTAAATAAATAAAATAATAAGAACAAAAGCACAGACCATCACAGGCAGGATGAGGGAAACTGGGTCATCAGGTCTTGCAGATAAAATGGTCATATGTTTCTCTTAATCATTGATAGCATATTCACAGATTTTAAAAAAAAAGGATGTCATTTATTTTTTGTTATATTTTAAAATACCAATATATTATTATAATAAATGAGTGAAGTTGAAATTTGGAACAATTCCCAAGAAAATGTTATCCATTACCTTTTATTATCAACTAAACAAACAGCTATGTACCGGTAGCTTAACATGATGTTAATTTTAGAGCCTTGCAATGTAGACCCATACACTTATTTTCACCAAATTCAGTTGTTCCATGAACACATTTATTAGAATTGCCCCATGTGTAAACAGAAGTTAAAAAGGCAAACAACAACAAAATAGACAAACTTAAAGTCAGTAGGGTGTAATGCCCGCCTGACTACTGCACCTCGATTCATAGCAGGTAAGGAAGACTCACTACATGTTAAAGCTAAAGAAATGCTGCAGACCAACAGGTCAGGCTTTTGTAGTTAATTACGTTCCTAATTAACTTCTCCCACACAGAGAGCAATTCCATAGACTGCAGATCCCCCCTGAATTCTTTGTTACTATGTTGTCTCACCAGCAGCCCCCCGACTCAGAGCCCTGGGGTGAAGTATTTATGATCCCTCGGAAGGGTCTGAATATCGCCGTATCTATAAGGCAGAAAGCGGGCAAGGTAGGGCTTCTCGGCTGTCTCTCCTGAGACGCCTGTGTCATCTGATGCAAACTTANAACTACAATAAAAGTATTGAACCATTTCACCTAAAACCCATCCTGCTTGGCTAAGTCCTCACATACATACGATCTCTCTTCCTCTAAATCTCAGTGGCTTCTCATGCAAAAGGCGCCTGGTGTGGTTTCCTAACATTTCCACACATGGCAGTTATTCCCTTTCCTTGTAGAAGACACTACATTGCATGTTGTTCAGAAAGAGGCTGAGTAAAAGCATGTCTGGACCCGAAATAGCATTGTATTATTTTATGACATTTTATTATTAAGGAATTTACTGTTAATTACATATGTGCCACAGACTTTCATATTTGGGTCAAGTGTCATCGTATCTATATAACTATTTGGTACCATCGTCCCTTAACAGAAACAATATATATGATTTCCACGAGGGACAACCATATGTATGCTTTTAATTCATGTATATGAGCCGCATCCTCCCCAAACAAATACTAAATCAATCATTTGAATGTGGTGCGATGCGCCGGTTGGTTTTCAACACCGCAAAGGACCAAGCCAGAGCCATGGCTGGTGGCCTAGCCCCTTTCCATCCAATGATCTCCCTTGTTTCGTCTCCAATGCTTAGGATTGATGCGAATACATCAAGAAGTTGTTCAGAAGAGAAGAGAGAGAGGGAAAAGGGAAAATCACAAACGAAGAGCAAGGAATTGCTAATATGACAAAGGATACAAATGAAATTGATTTGACCATATTGGAAATCCATAATAAATGCAAAAGAGGAATTCTATGTCATAGTGGAAGTAAAACAAAGTAATTACTCAAAGGGAATAAATGCCTTGGTGAACGTGTACGTTCCCTTTCTGTGCAGCTGAGTGCGTCATGGTTCGCCCCTCTGAGTCCGTGCACCCACCCCGGTAGGGGCCATACATAAACCTGGGCATCCCCATTCACATGTCTTCACATCCCCAGGGCAGCCACTTCTGGAGGCTCTGTTAACTCCGTCAGGCCAGCAGAGGAGCTTTAACTACATAAAGGTCCAGTGCAGTTTCTCAGAAGCTCACGCTCCATTCTGTGGATGCCCGCCGAGCCTGAGCACACTGATTTTGGGGAGCTGAGTCAGAAATGTAGCAAGGACAGGGCTCTGACTTTGGAATTTGGGGACCTGGAATCTAGACCAGACTGCACCATTTACTAATTGTGCGTTCCTCAACAATTATCTTACATTCTTTGAATGGTCAGTTTCCTGA
>NW_017731507.1:490858-491451 GCF_001890085.2 Hipposideros armiger
TCTTCATATATTGCCTCGTCCTCAGCAGGAAATGCAAGTAAAAAAATCTACAACCACTGTATAAGACGCACCCAGTTTTTAGACCCCAAATTTTTTGGAAAAGGGAAATAGGGTACTTTCATTTTATATTGACTTTGTTATTTGTATTTTTTCACTTATAGTTACTTTAGTGTTAGGATTTGAACTCAGGATTGAAAGAAAGATACCTTTCCATTTTAGCCTGCATGTAGATGCATGGACCACAAAAATTATGCTACTTATTTATCTCTAACTTCACGTTAAGCATATGATCTTAGGGTTTATTGTTTTGTTTAACTCACAACAAAACTGTAAAGAAGTTTTTATTGGGCTCCAGTGTAAAAGAGTAAAGTGGGACTCAGATATCACATGTTGGCTCTCACACAAACACAGGGGGAGCTGGGGCTCCGCTCCGGGTCTCCTAACCCCAAGTTCACTGCTGACTCCGCCATTCAGTGAGTGGAAGCTCAGGAAACTCAAGTGCAGATATGAGTGGATGTGTGAAATACAAAGACAGTATTAGCTATGGGAGAAGACACAAATTTGGGGCCAGTTTTGCACACAGCATGTTGTGG
>NW_017731507.1:493861-494577 GCF_001890085.2 Hipposideros armiger
GTTGCATTATATATTTTTATTTTTCTAGTCTTCTACGGGGTCATGTTCTATCAGAGTCATTGTATAGAATGGAAGCTATCTGAAATAGTCCCAAGATCACTATACAGGTTTTGAACCACTCCCTCTAAGGTTACCTAAGTAAGCAGTAATTAAAGAATGTTCCCTGAAAATAGCAAACGTGACTTTAACTCATAGAAATTAAGTCTAAATTACTTAATGTTGGATCCTTTTTGCAGAGCAAGCCTTGACTAGGAAGAGGCTGAAGTTTTAAGGCACAGTAAAATGTGTCAAAGAAGAAAATATTTAGACATAGAATTCTGGGCACAAAAAGTAAACTTTCCCTTTTATTGATGATGTTCAAAGCTCATATCAGATGTTAAAACTCTATTTCTCCAGGCTCAGGGAACAATAGTAACAATGCATTCTCTGCCTGACCCCAAATTCCAGTTGCCATAACAACTTGAAGCAGTTCTATAAATGAAGATGTGTTTATTGTACAAGTTTGCATTGAGAGAAAAAGAGAAAGAGAGATATACCCAAATATACATTTCTCTCCTGTGTACCATCTGTAATGTTGAATTCTTTAAAGAGTTCTTTAATTAGCCTACATGTAAATACACTTGCTTTGAAGTGTAGTGGCTCTAACTGCACTTCAATTTGAAATGTTTTCCTGCTTTTCTAACGATAAAGAAAGGGCTTATATAGCTATCTCAGCC
>NW_017731507.1:499537-500483 GCF_001890085.2 Hipposideros armiger
TCTGGTCACAGGGCTGGTTCCCTGGCCACCAGCCCTCATCCTGAGGCCATGGAGGTTTCTCCAAAAGTCACCTCATTAACAGAACAAAAGACATCTTTATCACTCTCATCACAGGGGACCCCCAGGGTTCTAAGAGTAGAAGCCGGAAAACTTGATCAAAGACCAAATATATATGACAATGACCATCTGAGTGAGCAAACACATTTCTTATACACAATATTGCAGTACCAGATCTAATGGGTTCTTATGGATTAAATAAAATAGCACAGAAGTTTTCAAGCCAAGTTTCTGACCCATACATATTTGGTGGGGATTTGGTACTTTTTATCTGATTTGATTTAATCTGATGAGAGCACCATTGGTCAGACAGGACAGTGCCACTGAAGGAGCTGTGTATTCCAGTGTCATAGGTAGTTAGACACACAGACAGTCGGAGGAAGACACTGACGCGTGTGGGCTGCACTGAGAACCTTCCTTAACACAAAGGTTTCCATTCTGAGACTGTGCAGACCAAGACCGTTGTGGCTACTATTTGCATGCTATTTTCTGCCACTTAATACTGTCTCTTCTCTTGGGTTTGGTCTGGGAAACTAAAGGTTGAATTAAAAGTTGGCAAATAAACTGAGTTTCCTAAGTTTGACACATTGCATTTCAGGAACAAAAATTTTCACATTTATCAAATTGTCTCCCTGGGATAATTTTAGTTTCCTAGGATGAGTTGGCTGGCACAGGAAATACACCACCAGCTGCATTGTTTTCTCTGCTGGTGCTCGTCACAAAGCAGCAGAGGAGCCACCTGTCTGATTGCTCAGCTCAGCTGGCCTTGACTTGAGCAAGAAAAAGAACAATGCGGAAAAGGGGTCTGGCTTTGCAGAAGCCATGCAAGTGACAGCCATCCGGTGTCCAAGCTTCTGAGCCAACTGGTTTCAAAACAAAACAAAACAAG
>NW_017731507.1:503289-504214 GCF_001890085.2 Hipposideros armiger
TCAATTGTATGAGAGAGAATTGCAATGTGCCCATCAGGACAAACATAGCAGGCATCAAAGCACTAAGGGTGGTAAGAGTGTGCCATGAGTGTTGGCGCAGACGCCATTAGCAATGCTGTCACATTGTCATTTATTCATAAAATGCACACTATCTGGGTCAGACAGGCTATATCTACGGGGGAACTCATCACTTCAAAGAGTTGATAGATTTAATAGATGAGAAAGTCCTCAATAATTCTTCTTCCAGGACACAATTTCAAAAATAAAATCTCGCTACTCATTATAGCACCAGGTACTAGAGGGCTGGTTTTGGGTGACTGGAGGCATTTATGGGCCACTGCTTGGTCGTCTGCTTTGCTGACCATACTCCTGCCTCTTCATGTCTCAGCAATTATGTTTTACGAGCTGCTTGGATAATATTCTAATTTTTAATGCTCATTACTGAAGGGTGGCGTTGCTGATTGTCTGATTGTTCGTTTCTTACTGGGAGATCAATCCGGCTCATGTGTGAGTGGACTTTAGGGAGAGAGAAGAGACTGTTGAAACCTGGGAGGACAATGGGGCTTGGCGCGTGGGACAGGTGTGGGTGTAGCTGGTTCTCCTGCATAATGGCTACATGACCTTGGGCAGGCTGCTCGCCTCCCCGCATTTTATGCATCTGCGGGCTGCTGGCAGGCCTTGCTCTTTCTCCTAAGGCATCATCTAAGGCCCATCCTTCCTCTGGTCTTTGACCTGCCAGCGTTTCAGCAGCGCTTGTGATGTGGATGGCTCAAGTGTTCATCACATCACATATCCTCTCTTTGGAAAGAAAGCTGGGTTTATATCCTACAGAGACAAAACCCATTCCCTTATCACTTGGTATTCCTGACTTTGAGGAATAGCTTTGTTTCTGGTCTCTTGGTCTTGGCCACTTGCATAAACACAG
>NW_017731507.1:505939-507262 GCF_001890085.2 Hipposideros armiger
AGGCCTCCACATATCTCCGTTCTTATCTATTGGGCCCAAATTATGATGTAAAAGATGCGATGTTTATTATAACAAGGGGACCCATCCTGAAACTGGAATCAAACCCTAAGCCACGTGGGCCACAGGAAAGAGGGGTGGCTATCTGGATAGCATTCGAGTTCTGTCAGGAAACAGGAATAGGGGTGCAGAGTGGAGCCACCGTAAGCCAAGCCCTTTATAATGAATCGGCTTCCTACTCTTAATAATTTCTCAAAAATGAAGTCACAGGCTATGAGCTGTGATAGTGAGGCTCGAGAGAACTGCCAGCTGACTATGGACTCTGAGGGACTTCAATGCAGGAGAAAATGGGACCTGTCACTCAGTGTTTCTATGTGTCGCTCAGGACTGTGACACAATAGCTGATTCACGCATGTTTGTTGATTGAATAACTGAAGGACCAACTCACATACTCTTTCACTCGGTCTTTGCTCATTTTATCCCAGGGACATCACAAAGTCAATACAAAACCTTCACATGAAAAAGACCGATGCCCTCATGTAAACCACATTAGCAGTCTCTGTGCTTTCAAAATAGTCGAAGTCTGACCCTTCCCACATTGGGCTCCGAGCAGTCCCTCAGGTACCAATGTCATTGCCACTGAGCTGTGTCACTGAACATGTCTCAGTCCCTTTTCCCTAAGCCTGTGTTTGATTTCAATCATCTGTGTTTCAATTTCCTGTGGCAATATTTTTTAAATGTCATTTACCCCTTTGTATTGTGCTATGTTTTGAAATTTCTGCATCCTTCAATTATCCAATACATATTATTTGCCACCCACTGTGTTTTGGGAGTAATTTAGGCACAAGAGGAACAGTAGTTACAGCAGGCAAAGTCCTTGCTTTTATGGAATTTGTATTCATATAGAAAACAGTCATTATATTAATGAATGCATAATATGTTAGAGGGTGATCATTGCCATGGGGAAAGGGGAAAGGTAAGTGGACTGGGACTGCAGGGGAGGGTCGGGAAGAGGGTCTCGTGTTACAGGAGTGGTCACAAAAGTGGCACCTGGGCAGAGTCCCAAAGACTGTCTGAAGGGAGTGAAGGACCAAGCCACACAGGTGGACGTGGAGTGTATAGAGCCCCGGGCATCTAGAGCTATGATTTACCCATCTGCATGTCCCCAGCGTCTAGCAAATCAGTAAATGCTTGCTGAACGCATCCAGCCTTCATAACTATTCTTTATAGCATGATATTTAATATTCTGATCCCAATAATTAGGCTGATTTCAGTGCAGGATATATGGAGAACTAAAAGCCTCCACTCTCTCTTCATACCATGTAC
>NW_017731507.1:510381-512353 GCF_001890085.2 Hipposideros armiger
CTGAAATGCTCTGGCTCTGCCTGTGCCTGTGGGAAGGTTTACGCCACATCCTGACTCACAAGCAAGATAATCCCAGGACTGAGAATCAAGCCTGATGATTTTAGTGCTGGGATCTGAACAAACGGAGGAATTATGTTCCAGACAGCAATTTTGTGATTTAATGAGTACATACAAAGTGTTCTGATGCTGGGGCTCAGCCAGTTCTGTGTTTGCTAAAATAAAACATGCAGCACTGGACTCAGGTACACATAATGGCCGCCATTTTAGCAAAGTCTTCGAGAAGGAAAAAGAATAGTAGGATCATGATATCCTTTCCTTTCATAACCTGTGTATTTATTAAATCATGGCAAAGAGGAAAGCAATATACTATTTACATCAAAATTTGAGAAAACGGGAGGTTCAAATTAAGGAAACTTCTTAAATAAGTGAAGCATGTCTTTCACAGTTACATTTTAGAAAATGTGTTTCTGCAGGAAGTCCTTTCAAAGCAATCATGGCTGCTACCCCTGCTCCTTGTTAAACTAAACTGATCATAAGAAAACTTGCTTTAGTCACACAGGGGTATTTTGATATATCAGGAATTTTTCCCTACGCTAGAAGAGTTTGTTTCTGATGACCCTTTTTCTGTTGCCCTTCTCCCATTCAGCCTCACACGCCGCAGTCTTTGTCCCCAAAACTCTCCTATTACTGCTTCCAATGGGCATTTGCGTATAGTTTGATATAAAATAAAAAGCGCTGTATAAACTTGGTAATGTTTACAGGAAAAAAACTAATGANCTTGCATGAAATATATTTTTCTATCATTTCATTTTTAGTCCTTTTGTATCTTTATATTTTAGGTGTCTTTTCTAAAAAACAAGTAATTGAATTTCGTTTTTGCAGTGGTTGTCCTTGTGCTACCTAACATGGCAACTTTTGTATTTTTGAACTGAGTAATCCTCAGATTTAAAATATGATGTATATATTTCAATTTCAATTTGTCAACTTCTTTTGTGCTTCCTATTTATTGGTCCTCAATGTTCCCTGATTCCTTTCTCTTCTTTTCTCCTTTGTATTCATGTTTTCTTTATCAGTTATATTTTCCCTCTAGCAGTCTTTAAGTCACGTGCTCTATTTTGATCATTCCAGTGTTGTCTAAAAATTACAAGATGCATAGCTAATCCGGTCCAATTCCACCCTCCTCAAGCCATACAGACGTAGGAACACTTTTTTCATTTCTTCTCCTTCGGTGTTCTGTTAATTGTCCTGGATGCTCTGTGGGCGTCTTTGGTCAGCCCGACACACGTCTCTGCCTCCCTTATTCACGCTGGAAGTAGAAGCCTTAACCAGAGTTTCCCAGGCTCACTGTGAGGAAGTTTAAATCCCATCACTGAGAGGCACTCCTGTGGCCTTGGTGGCCGACGGGAGGCAGATGCTGTTACCGTGCTGGCAGGGTTATGGGGGGTGCTGGGACCTGGGGTTCGGCAGATACAAGACAAGAAGTTGTGAAAGCAGTTTTCAGGCAGCTCCTTAGAAGTCCCCCCTCAGTGATGCTGTGCCATTGAGGAAGCCGGCGGCGGGTCTTAGAACTTCTGCTATTTATGACTTCCTGATCGCCGGAGAGCAGGTGTCCGACATTCAGCAGTCGAGCCCTTCAAAGTCTGTATAAGCCTCTGTTCCTCTTGATTTAAATTCTGTGCTTTTTGAGACACCTCAAGTGCTTCCTCTTTTCCAATTTACAATGTCTCAAAGTATTTAGAACAGAAATTTGTTCTATGAGACATAATTTCATACAGGGGAACCAGTGGGAGGCTATCTGTCTTAGTGAAACCTGCAATAATAAACTCACGTCAATGGGTAAGAGGATGCTAGTATCCATGAGGAACTGAAACCATCACCTCTACCCACCTGGGTACCATAGACACGCCATTGGGACCCGGGGCTACTGCTGAAATACAACAATATGGGGAAAAGGAAGTGCTATAAAACCCAC
>NW_017731507.1:512900-513947 GCF_001890085.2 Hipposideros armiger
GCCACCAACCTTAACCCAGACAATTTTGTTTTCACTCACATATTCACTCACTCACTCATTAAGTCAATAAAATGTACTCAGCCTAATTATTACGTGCTGTTATAGTTCAGCGTAATTCTGTCTGTCTCATCTCCACTGACAGCTTCAGTAGGCATGGAGGGACTGGCATGGGAGCCTGGTGGCTTTGGGCTGAAGGATAGGTAACTATGAAGGCATTTGGCAAGCAGTGTTTTGAGAACTGCACCCTCAGAAGTAAAGAGATGGAATGAAGGAGTCTTCAATTCTCTCTCTCTCTCTGAATCATCTAAAAAGTGATGGCAGAAAACAGTAGACACCAAACTGCAGCAACACCAGCTTCGTCCAGTCTCTCACATCTTTGTTTCCCCACTTCCGGCAGCCACCTCATGACTCTCAGGGACCCGAGGCACTTTTGCCTCCACAGGCCCCTCCCCCACGGGTATATTAAACATTGGATCTTATGACTGAGTTGGTATAGAGATTAATATCATCCACGCTGAATGCCATTCATCTGCTCCTTCTGATGTCTAAAGATTTTGAGAACATGTTCATGGCCCCTCAAAGCATCATGGCCACTACTGTGCTGACGCAGAAAACACCGTGTCTCAGGGACCCCTCTCCCCTCTACTCGCTCTTCCTGCTGAAATGCTCTTCTCTTTCCTTGTCTAGCTCCTATTTATCCTCCAGGCCTCAGCTTAAATCCAAATGTTTAAACAGTCTTTTCTGGAACTCTGTCATCATCCCCCAAAGAAAAGAAAAATCCTTGGCCCCGTTATTCCCTCCTTCGGCATGTACCCCTCATGCGCAGTCATTTACAATGACACCTACGAAGAGGATTCTTTACCTAACGGCCATCTCCTCCAAATAGATTGTGGCCCTCATGGAAGGCGGGAGAAGCGCGTGATGGCCCAGGTATGGCCTTCCTGCATTCTCAAATCCTTTAAGGGAAGCGTTAGGCTGCAGGTTTTTTCTAGATAATATGAAGCAATTCACGTTCCTTTTAGATGAGAGACCTCTCTAAGTTGTTCT
>NW_017731507.1:514747-515687 GCF_001890085.2 Hipposideros armiger
GAGGCAATGCGTGAAAAGCCAGCACTCTGAGCACAATGCCACCAGAAGAAGAAAGGAAATGAGCTGGAAAGAGTCATAAATCTTGAAAACAATCTTTTGGAGTGAATTCAATCTGACAGTTGAGTGAACAAGGGGGTACTATTGGGGAATGGACAAAGAGAAGGGAGGCTGACCATTCAGGGAAAGGCAATCTCGATGTCGCGCTGCAAGAGGCTTCGGGAACTGCTTAGTAGGTCTCTGCATCCTGATGGAGATAAATACATTGATAGGTCACTGGGAAAAGGTTTGCTAAAAGCAAGGGTGACCTATCCGCTCTGAAGCCTCAAAAACTAAATACCTGAAGAACAAGGGCTTTGGCTGCAAGACTGATTTCTGCTTTTAGAAAGGAAAGAAAAATATAACTGAAGAACAGCTATGTTTCTATCCGTGGCATGCAGAATAGATTAAAATATTTTGCTGAGGCAGTGATTTCAAATGCTGGCATTTTTGCTGCCCGGAAAAACGGTAGAAGTGTTTCCTGATCGTAAAGTACTCGTCAGCCCGTGACATCTAAATGACCCATGTTTATGTGGAGCCTTCTAGAATTCTTAACCCAGGCAGCGAGGCTGTGTCCTTACATGCACACAGGTAGGGGTGGGGTGGGGTGGGGGGGCTTTCTGTTGCATCCTGTTCACTTAGCTGATCCTCCAACCACAAGGTTGTATGAGCACCTTCACATATTCATTCACTGATTCCTCCCCGTTAGGTGTGAAAATAGAGCAGTTAACCTGGAGGACAAAGCCCGTCCCAGTTTGGGGAGGCATCCAGTTTACATAAAAGCTAAGAAACAAGATAAGCTTAGGGGTGAGGAAAATGGAACAGCATGAGTTTGGGTGACTGACTGCTCAGCATTGTTTTGCTAGGATGGTCATGAAGGTCACCTGAAAAGGTGATATTTTCA
>NW_017731507.1:515998-566304 GCF_001890085.2 Hipposideros armiger
CTCCCTTTTTTCCATTTTCTTTTTTTAAAAATCAGTTTCAGATGTACAAAACAACATAATGATTAAACATTTACACCTCTCACAAAGTGATAACCCCCTCAAGGCTACTACCCCTCTGACATTGTATATAGCTATTCCAATACCATTGACTATTCCCTATGCTGTACTTCCCATGCTGTGACACACACACGTGTATATATATGTGTGTGTGTGTATATATGTGTGTATATATATATGTATATAATTATAATCGACATTCAATATTATTTTGTATTAGTTTCAGGTGTACAGCACAGTGGTTAGGCATTTATATCATCTATGAAGTGATCCCCCAATACCCATCTGCCCCCCTACATAATCTTTATGACATTATTGATTATATTCACCATACTGTACGTCACATTCCTGACACAGAAAAACAAAACTATCCAATTAAAAAATGAGCAGAGGATCTGAACAGACAGTTCTCCAAAGAGGACAGACAGCCAATAGACATATGAAAAGGTGCTCACTGGCTACCCAATGCTTTCTTTTTTTCAATTTTTTTTTTTTAGCTGGGCCACCTGTTGGCAGCTCAGCTCGGGCCCATGTGGGAATCGAACTGGCGACCCTGTTGCTCAGAGCTCTCACTCTTGAGCGAGCTCTTAACCAACCGGCCCTCACCCAGTGCTTTCTTATCTGTCCTTTCCTTTAGTGCCACCGGGGGGTTACTCCTGTGTTACAATGAGTGCCCTGAGAGTATAAATGAGAACACTGCTGAAGGCTGACATTACCTCCCAGCCTGTAGGAAGTGCCCTGCAGTTTGCCAGCTCTCTCACACGCATAACTTCATTAAATCCTTTTAGCAATCACAAACATTCACTTTCCAGTGTCAGGAATGTCTTTTTTTTCCCTCTAACTGGCATGCACCTTCCCCAATTTGTATATTCTTTCCTGGCATCGTTACGGACCCAAAGCGTCCTCATCCCATGTTCCCATAATAGCCTTTTGTAGAACATGTATTTTTATATCATGTTGCAATCACTGAGCTCCTTGTCTGTCTCTCTCTGGACTATGTGTAAACGCAAAGCAGTAACTCTGCCTTTTTACCTCCAGTGACTACTGCAGTATCTATCTATTATATTTTTGTGAGCAGACAACAAAGAAGTGCTTTATGAAAGAGTGAATTTTTTTTCCCAATTTCAGTTTCTATTAAACCATTTTCTCATTCTGGCTTTGTCTAACATTTCCTGAGGGTCCTTCCCCATTACATCCTTAAGGAGCTGCTCCAGGAAACTAATGTTTGCTGAGGTGTTAATAGTTTCTAATGTCTTCACACAAAAGCCCAGTAAGGTAACAGGTTTGCATGCTAAGCAGTGGCCTCCTGGAGAGAGAGTGCTTTAACCCAAGGTGCTCTAGATGCCAGGCTCTGGGGAAGCCAGTGTGCCGACATCACTTTCTATTCCTTGACTCAGATGGGATCTTGGGCTCATTCAATCACACATTTATGGAGCCTATACAAAGAACGACACAGTGGCTTTGGGTTAGGTGTGAGTGACAGGGCAACAGGAAAGACACAGCTTTCCCCGCTCAACGATGTCAAATACACACAGCATCACAAAAGCACGTACCCAGTGCCTTCTATGAATGCAGTAAGCACGGGGTGTGTGATGGCACATAGAAGGAACAGGTCTTCCCATCTTAAAGGACTGGGCAAGATTTACTAGAGAATTTTCGCACTACAATTTGGCCAGACTCCTGTCACAAAGAAGGTGGCTCATTAAGTATCTGAAAATGTTTTGCTTGAAGTAACAGCTAAAAGAAGCCCTGAAGGATAAGAGATTAGGCGTGAATACGTGTCTAGGAGTGGATATCGTTATTTGGGGTAGAGGGCTAGTGGCTTCAAATGAGCAGGTTGACATTGATTCAAATCCTGGAGCACCAGCCCTGCCAATATGGTCGATGTGTTTAACCCTCCTGACTCATAGTGACAGCCTCTGGAAAACCCCCAATGAAAACAGCAGTTATTGATGGGGTTGTTATCAGGTTACGTGAAATAATGCACGCACAGCACCCACAACGATGCCTGGACAGGGGGCCTCCTCAGGAAGTCGGGGTTTCGGTCACTATGGCTGCTGTTTCTACTCTTGCTATGGAGCTAGGGAGAGTTATTGGTGGAGGGGATACATTATATGTGCAAGAACTTGAAATTCTTAACTAACCACAGAGAAACTGAGGCCACGAGGACCGGCATTACGTGACCTATGATCATAGGTATTTAGAGCAGAGTCGAGGCATAGGTGCCTGCTGTCTCTGTTCCCAGCAAACCACTTCCTGTCTCTCCTTCACACCCAGCTCGCCACCTGCTCCACTCACCCAGAGCACACTACTCAAACGTGGGCGAGTCACAAGGTACTGACCTCGGCACCACCTGGATCACCAACTGAGGAGCACAGGTCGAGCACCCACAGACAGCTCACCTAGCACTTAGTCTGGGGAGATGAGAGAGATATGACCTATGGCATATTAGACAAGCAGTTTGGCTGCACCCTCTGTGACTCATTCATTACCCCTCAGTGGTTGCTCACTTCATACAGGGGAAAGAGAGCTGAGATATAAATAGAAATGTACCATGGGCAATGAATTCCAAAAAGGAGCTGGCTAGTCTTGGTCATTGTGACCTTAAGGGTAACTGGATAGAGACAGATGCTATTATTTCTTTAAAGTAAGGAGGCATTTAGAAAACATCCCATATAGAATGAACAAAAGACCCCAGTCGTACCCGTCCCTAAGCAATTTTCTTGAAAGGACCAGAAAAGCCCAAGGCAGATTACAGGAAGACAAGGTGTGTCTAGTAACACACCCGGAGAATAGGATGCTATGCTGAGAACCTGGGCATTACATCAAAGGAAGGGTCTTTAGGAGATTTGCATAAAAGGGGGTTATGACAATATTTGTAATGTAGAAAGATCGCTCTGGGTGCAAGACAGAGGGCCTGTTAGAAGGTGTCAGACCGGAGACATCACCCCAGGCAGGCAGCTATTACAGCCATCCAGACAAGACTGTATTAAATTAGGGAACTGTATTTAACATCGAGAAAGAAGAGTAGGTGGCAGATAAACAAAACAGTGGGTGGATGGTTGAATTCAGAAGAATGGGAATAAATATATCAAATTGTAGAAAAGAGCTGTATTGGGTTAAACTGTTGGAGTGGAAAGGATGGAGAAGACAGGATTTTAAGAATAAAAGTACAGCAGTAGTGTTCTGGTAACCAGCTTTCCAGGAAAGAAAGAAAAGAAAGAAAAGAAAGAAAGGAAAGGAAAGAAGAGAAAGAAAGAAAGAAAGAAAAAATATATATACACACACATATGTATATATGTATACACATATATATACAGTACAGAAATAAATATATAGCAATTCATATAATAAAATGTTTAGTAATATGTATCATAAATTCCATACTCCTATAACTTGCATGACCTGCTATTTCTTGCAAAATCTACCGTAAGTTTTTATCATTTTATTGCCAATATAGTGTCACAAAACCAACGTGAATAAATGTTTACTATCTGCTTAAGCAAATAAGTTGCTTACGTCATTGACAAAAGGATGTAGTTCCAACATAAATATTAGATAATGTTTTCATTTATTTTTACAAGTAAAATGAAAGTGAAGCAACATAGGTATATGTTATAGTTTCACGTGTCCATCCGTTCATGATGTGAGCAACTTCTGTGCCAACTTAAGAGCTCTCTAATACTAGATGAATACCTACCTACTCAGCATTCTGTGCTATTCACAATGTAATGGTTACAAGCATGACACATTTTAAAATTTAGTCTGCCTTATTCACATTTCATCTAGTTCTTTCTTAATCAAGACAACAATAAACCATGCTCTGATTTGTAGCATTTTCCCATTTCTGTGGTGTATATCCTTCTGCCATGGCTTATTTAAAGCTAGCACTATGGCATTACTGAATACGGGGTTGGTATTCACCACTATGTAGTATTTCCACCATACAGATACTCAACGTTACGGATAATATTGAAATGCAGTCAAATACTTAGGAAGTGGTAAGTTTCCATGTTGAACTCTGTTTTTAACATAATGTATTAAATTTTACATGATTGTAAGAGTATGCAATTTAATTTTTAATAATGTCTATGCTTAACCAGTTTGCAAAATTCCAGAAAATTTAATATTTGACTTTCATGAGCCAATAAGATGGCTCAAGCATACCATTCAATGAAAGAAAAACCAATCAAGAATATGGAATCACCAGGTAAAGTCAGATTTGAGGCAGAGTTACAAGCGTTAATTTTCTCTCTGTGTGTGTGTGTGTGTGTGTGTGTGTGTGTGTGTGTGTGTGAATGTTTGCTGGAGGAAGGGTGAGTTCTTAAAACATAAAAGTTTTTACTGAACTAATCTTATGCTATGCTGTGGCAATTTGGATCTATGATTGTGTCGCTGCATTAGACTCTGCCTCTTTTCCTGACTCAACCACTGTTTCCAACTCTTAAACATCTGCCACGGGTATTGACGCTCCTTCATCTACGATAGGAAGCTGTAATAAAGAGAAGAAGGTGCTTGCTCGGGATGATGTCACCTTGGTAGTGTGTCTCACAAACTGCACAAACTTATGGTCAGTGTAGGCACTTTTAGGTGCTTCTCAGCTCATTTCCAACTTGCTCCTCCTTGAACTTCCAAGCTTGTGCATCTGTCAATGCTGGGAAATTTGCTGTTTTCTAAACTGATTTATTCCTTCAATCAAGTAAATTTACTTCTTTAAGATGGCTAATGCTGGAGACTGAATTGGAATGAACTTTTATTACTGATTCTAAAGGCAGGAGTAAATGCTTCTCAAGGTCAGAAGGAAGGTCACTGTTGTCCTCAGGAGTATTGCAGGCATCTTGATCCAGTCCTAGCCCTGAGGCTCACCCTTGTGCACTCCGGCTGCCCCACGGCTCACAGCTCTCTTGGGAAAGAATTAGCCACTGAGGAGAGCTTAATGAGTTTCCCCTGGCTCCTGCGTGCCTCTTGACAGCCGGGTGTAAAAATCTCCCCAGGGGCTAGTACAGCCGTGAAATCTCAGAGTTCAAAGGCAGCTCAGCTTGGAGAGTGTGTAACAAAACTTCCTTGCTTCACACATGGGTCTACTAAGACTCCTCAATGTGAACTAACATTCCCAGAGGAGACGCTGGGCTTTGCAGAGCTGGAACCTCGGAGGCCGCATCTCCATCCAGGCAGACTTTTTCTTGCCACTCAGGTAGGTCCCTTCTAGAGACCATAAGAGACTTCACAGTGTATGATTTGGACAGTGCAGTCATTCCAAATGCCATGGTATTTTAGCAGAAGAGAATTTAAAGAGGGGGGATATTCATAGAAATAGCAGTGTAAATATTCATGCAAACGGGGACTCTAATAGGAACTGTGGCCCTAATACTAACAATTATTACTATAAACTGAGACTCTAATAGAGAGGGCTACCTGGGGGAAGAGATTCTGAGATCAGCCTTCAATGTTTGGTAGAGAATCCTTACCCTCAAGCACAGTATTTGCAGTTATTTGCATCTCGGTGGAGCATGGTCTAGAGAAGCTCACTACAGTGGCTTTCAGTTACAAGATTTCATAATACCCATTTAGGTGACCATGTGTTTCCTCACAATTTTTACCCAATTTGCAAAATAAAACAAGAAAAGGCTCAGAGCAGTTAACAATTTTGGGGGAAAGAAAAAAAAACCACTCCTCAATTATGTAGAGAAAATATATTTGTATAAAGATTTTATGAAATTAAGTAGAGTGTTCATTCCACTATGAAAACACAACCCTAAATATTAAAGAATGAGTAACAGGTGAATAGGACTAATTATCAAAGTATAATTTATATACGGTGAACGCACAGATGCTAAGTTTATAGTTTGAGGAGTTTTCCCAAATGCATACACAGATGCAACCAAACCCTCAATGAGATGCAGAGTAATTTCTTCACTTCAGAAGGAATTTTATGACTCTTCCAAGTCAAATCCCAACCCTACCCCACCCTTTAGAATTTTATGTGCATGCTGTTAATGTGGCTGATTACTTTGATTGGTTTTTGAAAGCTAAACCATGCCCGGATGAACACCCTTTAATCTTGATGGATTATTCCTTCTCATATATTGCTGAATTTGATTTACTAATATTTTGCTTAGGATATCTGAACCTATTTTCTTGAGGGATATTGGCCTATAATTTTATTTTTCTGAAATGTTTTGTCTGTCCTTGGTATTCTGGCTATGTCGGTCTCATAGAACGAGTTGGGAGATCTTTTCTCATCCTCCATATTCTGAGATTGAGTGAAATTTATATTATTTCTTTCATAATTATACTTCATCCGGTTTCTAGTCTTTTAGTTTAACCCCTGGTTCTTTATATTTAAAACATATAAAAAGTAGTAGGTTTTATATTTTTGTCTAATCTGACAGTCTCTGCTTTACAATTAGAATCTTTAGTTTGTTGACATTTAATGTATGTATTGATGTAGTTGGCTTAAGTCTATCATATTGTTATTTGTTATCAATTTGTTTAGTTTGTTTTTTGCTCCCCTCTCCTTCCTTACTGTGGATGAATCAAATATCCATCCATTCATTCATTCATTCATTCCTTTTATCGCCCCCTTTAGTTTTTTATGAACACTGATCTTATAGTTTCCTTTACTTAGTGGATATTATATGTATTACAATAGGCATATTTAGCTTATCATCTGCCATGAATCAATATGCCACTTCATGTATAAGGACTTCACAAAGTACACATCCATTTACATACCTCCAGTCCTTTGTTCTGTTGATTTCACATATGTATTTCTACTTATGTAGTAAATATTATAATGCATTGCTTCCATTTTTGCCTTAAAGAATCAATTGTCTTTTAAAGTAACTGAGGTATGTTTTAAAGTGTGCCATAATTTGTCCTCCATCGTGACAAAATGCTCCATTGTCACACATGGCTTCTGGTACGGCAATTTCTGTCAAATAAAAACATTACAGTGTGTTCTCATCCACTTTATTCACTGGACCTGGCAACTGCGACTTCTGGTTCTTCCCCAAAGTCAAGTCAAAATGACTCAGGACATCGAGGCAGCCATGACAGCACAACTAAAGACCCTCACGAAAGAGGACTTCCAGAGCAGCTTCAGAAAGTGGCAAGAATGATGGGATAAGTGTGTTCGAAGCAAGAGGGAGTATTTTGAGGGGAATTAATGGCAATGTGTCTTTTACTATAATAATAGTTTTTTTGTTTGTTTTAAATTTAAACATTCACCGCATTTTCTGATCACACCTCGTATTTCCTATTTCTGGTGCACTTCATGCCATTGTGTAAATCCAGATTTCTGTTGGGCATCATTTCCTTTCAGTGGACAGAATTTTATTGGTTTCTAAGATACTGAAAACAAAACAAAACATAAAAAAAAAAAGGAAAAAGAAAAACCTTCTTTTCTTAAACCCTATTGTTTGATCTCAAGGCTTATTAGAAACCCTAAAGATAAAAGTAACTAAAATTTTAGTTGTAAAAATCAACTGAATCATTTTCAGCAATTTTCTGCACAGATTTATTGAGGCCTGTGCTAGAGCTAGCAACAACACAATCAATACCTGGCTCCTCCCTCAAACAACTAAAAACATGACAAGCGACTTATAAAAACAGAAGCATTAAGGAATGCATTCTTTTATTTTAAAGATTATGCTTAAACTTAAATTTTACAAAAAAATGGTTACTAATTTTTTATCCTTACTGTGTGTCTGGCCCCATGCTAAAAATGTTAAGTACTTTATTTTTATCCTGCAATATAAATCTTATCCTCACTTTTAAACTGAAGAAACTGAGGCTCAAAGAATTCAAGCAACTCACTCCAAGTCTTATAGTTTGAAAAGGTGGTACCAGAATTTGAACACAAGAATTGACTCTAAGTCAATTCATTTTATTGTGTTCACAAAATACTAGCAAGAAGTTTTTCCAAATGAAAGTTTATTGAGAAAATATTTTATAATTCACATGTGATTCAGTGTACTAATGACTTAGAGTTAAAAGACCAGGATTTAAACATCCTCAGGCAAGCCATTTAGTTTTTTGAGTCAGAGTCTTCTTAGAGTTACTGAGAATACCAAGTGGCTGGAATAGTGAGGGTATTCCATAGCTTTTTGTTTGTTTTGTTTTGTTGTGAATACAGCTATAAAGAAATGTAACCTTTTCACTACTGATAATAATATAAAAATACAATTATAATAATAGCAGAGAAAGATATGTTTGAATTATTTTTAAACAAGAATTTTGAAAAAATTCTTATTTATTTGAAATAAGGTCTGACACATTACTTGGACAAGGGATCTTTTGCAACCTACTGCAAAAATTTTAATCACTATATTAGCTATTTTTGTTAAAATAAATGTCACTTGGTCTCTTAGAATAAGTTACTCATTTCCAGTGATGTTGGCTACCTATGATAATTTGTTCATATTGTGCCCTGATTCCATAAAATGCAGAGATATTCAACAATTTCTGAAAAGTGATTAGATTTTTTTATAGAATCAAAGAGGCTTTAGTCAAATGTAAAATTTGAGACATTAAAAATCAGAAGCAAGATAGCTTTGGAGCAGAATGATGTGGTAGTCAAGAGAACGCTATTTGACGTCACTGAAAAATTCATGAGTTTTTGATTCCAACACATGATATGTAATCTTGAGCATGTTAGCTGACATTTGTTTGCCTCCATTTCCTGATCTGTGGAATTAGAAATCAGGTAATTAGATAGTGCCTATACCAGAGTCCTGCTGTGAGAATAAAGGGTGATAAGGCATATATACAGTGCATTTCCAATCACACAGTCTTTGGTATGTTTATACCCAACTGCTTTGATTCTAGCCTCAGGCCTGCCACACACCATGTGACCTCCGTTACTTGATGACTCCATGTTTTCTCATCTGTAAGATAGAGATATCAATACTAATTGCATCATAGATGTACTGGCATGTTTAAATGAGGTGATAATAGAGCTAACGTTAGCTGGAAATGGATAATGTGTGAGCAATGTTCTCATCCTTTGCATGGGACGTGTTTAAGAGGCAGCGAAGCACGGGTTGCAGGGCAGCAGCCTGGACCCTCCTGCCGAGGTTTATATCTGGGTCCTGCCACTCATCAACTACGCACACCAGCAAGTTGCTCAACCTTTTTGTGCATCAGTTTCCTCATATGGAAAAGGGATGGCAGTAATATCTAACAAAGAATACCTGACAAATAGGGTTGTCACGGGGACTGGCAGATGTTAAGTGCTCAATTTCTGTTAGTTGCTATGATCACCTTTCCTAGAGTACACAGAATTATGTTCTGAGCTTGGAAATTGGCTTATATTTCATTCTCAGGACTTCCACTAAGCTACTGCTGCATATTGGGCCTGTTGCTTAGGCTTTCTGCACCTCATTACTCTCTTCTGTCAAATGCAAATACTAAAACCTAACCTGGCCTCCTAAACAGGCACAAGTATCAGAAGTGTGAATGCCATTAAGGAGGCCATGGCCTCAAACTAAGAAGAACCCTGGTGACCAACTGCCTTACCCTATGTTTCAGTGTTAGGATAGTCCCGGGATTGTCACACGTAGAGCCTAGCATGTCCCAAAGCTGACATGAGGGCGCATGGTTTTCTATACCCAATTTTTTCACATCTCCCTCCAAGGTCTCTGAATCCTAATGCAGGGGAGCCAGGTGTCAAATTCTCTAATCAAAAAACACTAGGAAAAAACACTTCAACACCACTTGTTGAAGAAGTTGAATACAGGGAGAACGCACATTGGGTGCGGGGACGGGGTCATGAAGTCTCAGTAAGAGAGGGCTGGAAAGAACATACTACAGGGTTTGGACTTTGGCTGGGTGATTTGGGAAAGGGTCAAAGGAAGTAGGAGTTTTCTCTGGATTTCATGCCGTCACAAAGCAGGGGCTATTGTATGCTTCGGTATCTCCATATATCTCATCTATAGGGAGGGAAGATTCAAATGAAGATCAGTCTGCCCTTGGGAAAGCAGCAGCAGCCACTCCTTTTGGCCTGTAAGGGGGACATTTGGCATTTTGTGGGTGGCATATTGACACTGTTTTTGTCTGTGCCTACAGAGAATGATGAAGCGACCTCACTTTGTCCCATTGCATCATGGCATCAGAGTGACCCTGTCTGAGGTTGTTGATCGGCGAGATGGTCCATGTCCAACAGGAGAGTGATGCGGCCAAGCTGGGAGCGCCCCGCCAGGTTCCAGTCCTCAGGGACGCTCTTCATTTCCCTGTGTCAGAGCTGAACTCTGGATCCAACTGTGTCATGTACGACCAGCGTGGCCTTGGGCAGGAACCTTAGCCTTTCTGACACCCAGGCTTCTCAGCTGTGAACCGAAGATGCTTCGGTAAAGGCTGAATTAGGGCATCTATTCAGGTGACTTGGGCTATCAGTCGATCTTCAGAAGGGCTCATTGACCACAAGTGCATGCTGGCTTCCTCCTCAGGGTAACACGACATATGACTCTATGTTTTCTCGGGTTTCACGCATAACTGCTCCAGTAGTTCTTGGATTCCTGGTTTAATTAAAGCATCCGAGTGATTGGCTCACTTTTCAGCCTGTCTCATCTGTTCTGGAGAAAACCCTAGGAGATGCTCACAACTAGGCAACCCAGCTGTTCTCCAGGAAGGGAAACAGCCCAAACATTCTATCTCTGCCAGCGTGAGGCTCCCGGTGGGAGTCCCGGCGCATCCTAACCTTTATCTTAGTGCTGACGGCTCATGTGTGACAGTGGTCTCCCTCTGTTTCACTGTCTATGAGGGTAGAGTGCTGTCATAGATCTGGTCCCAGTTGCAGGGGCCTGCGGGGAAGGTGAAATCCTGGCTGTCTGAGCCTGCTCCTGAATTCTGGGTTTCAGCCTTTGTTCTTGTGTACTCGTTACTAGGGGAGCCTGTGACCTTAGCTGGTAGGCTGTGCTGTGAAGTTTTACAAACTGGCACACCTCTCTTAGTTCAAAGGCAGGACAGGCATAGACAGACATCTCACATTTGGACTTTCCTATTCTTTATGCACAGTCACAGGTAATCTCGTGAAAGAGAAAGCATCGGCCCTACTTTTCAAAGGAAAAAACAGGTGGCGAACTTATACTAGGTGATAAGCCCCGTGTCCTGCAGCTGGTGCCAGCACTGACAAACAGGAAAACATTTCCAAACTATCAATGAATAATCGCCAATAAATAACATGAGCAATAACGTTAGAGAAAAATGTCTCAACTATCTTCCTATTTTCTCCATAGAAAGTTATATTTAAAAAATCACTGTTAAATGAAAAGACAATAAAAAAATATGCAACTGAAAATAATGAGGAAAGTTACTACAGAATTTTATCAGGCAGTTAATTAATACAAACATGATATTATTTTATGATTTTTATGGATGTTATAATAGCTTCTTAATTTGTTATTTTTGAGTCATTCCTTCAATCATTTTAATTAAATATTCAGTTTTATAATGTATTTTTATATCTTTCCTTTAAAAAAGGATCTCCCCCCAAACTTTCGGCACCTAACAACCTGTATCTACTACTGGATTAGAGAGCTTTGATGTATCATTTTTCTTAGCAAAGGATTGCTCACCTGTCACACATCTTGCTACATGTCTGATAAATATATTCATGTGGAAACAACAACGCCTGGTAAGCATCTTAGTAGATAGCGAAGTAAAGAAAGGGCATTAACAGCCATGTTTAACCTGGAAGAATGTATCATGAATCGTGGGCTGTTGCGGGGGAAGACCGTGATAACGAGATTTGGAAACTGTGTATCCTCTTATCTGTGTCTACTGGATAATATATCAGTTTGCCTGGGTAATTGCAGTAGTCAGCTATCTGTTCCCTCTGCTTCTGGTGTCTTTCCATCTAGCCTATGCTTCACACAGCTACCAGAATCTTCCCTGTAAAATGCAAATCCACCATGTTCTTTATATCTCGCTGAGGCCTCTACTGACTCCTACAGACCTTTGTCCTTTGTGCAAATTATACGAAGATACACCTCCAGGAGGACAGAGCCCCACAGCTATGGCTTAATAAACACATGAAACCTGTGTCCAAAAAAGAAAAATTAAGTGCCAGACTGAGGACACAAAGCTTGGCTTGAATGAAATTATAGAGCTTATAGAGTTTGCATGAAATTTCTGTTTCAGCTGTCCAGGTGTCTCATGCATTTAATGACCTGAAGAGTCATTAGAAATCCATTGGCCCTCCTAGTGTGCAGGAGGATGCCAAGTTCTTCAGCATGTTACATATGACCTTGAACCGACCACCATTCTCTTACTTCATGAAGTGGAGTCAAATAAAACTGCTAGTCTGCCATTGCACCTTAATGTCTCCATATTTCTCTACTATGGCATATATTTCAAAGTTTGTTTTAGCAGATCCCCAAGCCCTCTGGGCTGAATAAATTCTAACCGTCTTTGAGACTCAGGACACACATCTTGCTTTCTAAGAAATCTTCCCTGTCCCCATTTCTGCACAGGGTACCCCCATCTGTACCCCATAGCGTGCTGTATTCAGCCTTGCTAAGCTTAGCATGTGGCATCATCAATTGGGGTTGATTTACTCACTGCACCAATGATTAGCGGTGCAGCCAGGGGTTTTGTCCTTGAACTCTGCATCCTGAGTTTCTTCTAATGTACCTGAAATACCTTCATTTGCGCTGTTGTCACTGTCATCCTCATCACTGTGATTTACTGTGGATGTAGCGAGTGACTCTCCTACTCCCAGAAGGCAAGGACATTGGCACATTTTCTTATTCAACGCAGGCTTTTCCCACAGTAGCTGCAAACACCACTCAATAATTTATCCAAACTTTAAGTATAATATTGTTAATTGATAGAAGTAATTTTGGTGCTGTTTAATAGAGCAAATCTCCAGTGAGCAGTAAAGTCACTGGAGAGCATCAAGTATGCAGGGCCTTTTAATTTCACAGTAAGTTCAGAGCTAATTTCAATGCAGAGCTGCAGCCATTAGAGCCCAGTGAACTTGGGGGGTGTATGGCTTATTCCATCATATTATGTATCTTCATGAGCTCTGAAACCCCTCCCTCAGGAGTGAGTTTTTCCAATTCTGGAGAACAATCACTTGGCTGGGAGGACAAAAAAGGAAGGTGCTTTAGATGTAAACCTCCTCCTGTGTAGTAGCGTTGATGACCTTCCGCAATTAATGTAACGAATCTCAGTTTCAACAGGAATTGAGCTCTTGTTCTGCCCACAGCTCAGTATTTGTTTGGAGGAGCAGATAAAACACTTAAAAATATATGTATAGGTAAAAATACTCTAAAATGTATAAATATGAAAGACAATTGTCATGTTCATTGTATAATTATAGTCATTTAACAATATGATGACAATGTCAGTTTGTCCAAGACACTAAATACCCCTCTCAAAAGACAGCACGGTCCAGGGGGCATCATGTCCCACCCGTATAATCAGTTAAGTATCCATTAAATACTTTTATATGTTAGGTTTTTTATTTTGATGGATGTTTTTGAGGCCTAGAGTATAAGGTGCTCACTTCTCAAGGTCAGCTTATGAACATTTATGATAATTAACCAGGAACTCGCACTATGACCCTGCAATCAATGACCGGAAGGGGAGAGGCCTACAGGAGCTGAGAGCTCTTCTGCAAAGGGAAGGCCTCGTCTACCTTTGGATATTATCCTTCTGTGCTGAGTATAATGTAGAGCAGACTAGAAGCTCCATGGGTGTTTCTTGAATTAAATAGATGTCCATCCACAAGCACACAGCTTCCCTCCCTGTGTTTATCACAGGAGCATTTGGCCAGAGCTGGGGAGACACTGGGCATTTATTTTAATACTGCGCCCAAATTCCTAGAAACAAATGTGTGTCCAATTAACTACTTCCATGATGTTTCCGTGCATGTGCCTCATACTCTTTATGCTGATGGGATGATTGGCTATGACTGGAATTAGACATGAATGATCTCATTCTGGGTTTGACCAAGTTATTAGAGAGCTAAAGGCCAGTTGTCTGGAGTGATTTCAGAAGACCTCATCACTGAGCAGAATGCCACAGTCACAGAGCCTCTCTGAATTCCCTTCAGTGTTTTTCATGAGTTATTATGGGCATGGGGAGGGTTTTCTGGAAAATACTGCGGGGCCAGGATTGATGCCATCCTCTTCAGTCCCTTCGCTTTGTTTCCCAGCAGTCTTGAGATTTCACTGGCATTTTACCAGTTTGCTTCTGACAAAATAACTTGATTCTAGTCAATAGAATAATAGTACTTAGAGTCAGAAGAAATCACGTAAATGATTTGTCCTGGTCCCTTCATATTAAAATATGTAAAATGGAGCCATTTAGAAGGTCACAATTTCTCCCAAATCGTGCAGTGAGATGGCAGCAGAGCTGAAGCTGAAGTTGCCATTTCCCGGCTCTCCGTGCGGACCTCACTTCCTACAAGTAACCTTATTTAGGAAGCACCACCCATGTTTTCATGTACTATAGAAATATCCCAAACATCTGCTTTAAAATAATTCCGGAAGTTAATTCCCCCAGTACACACACACACACACACACACACACACACACACACACACACACTATTAAACAACTCTAATACAACTCTAATTTCGAGAGACATCTGTAAGTGCATATGCTCAGGAATTGTGCAAAGTGAATCAGATGTTATCTCATTTAATCTGTACATGAAACAAGTTTTCCGGCTTAATAAATGAGAAGGAAATTCTGTGATTCATGACTGAATAAGACAAAATAGCTTTCCAGTATTATGACTGGTAATGACAGATGCAGGTTTC
Source organism: Hipposideros armiger (assembly GCF_001890085.2). Lineage (NCBI taxonomy): Eukaryota > Metazoa > Chordata > Mammalia > Chiroptera > Hipposideridae > Hipposideros > Hipposideros armiger. The sequence continues at coordinate 530,827 of NW_017731507.1, forward strand.
ACCATGAGGTTTCTGTCACTGTATTCTCAACACTTACAAGTATGTCAGTATGTTCTAGAAACAAAAAGTAATTTGGGAATTGTGGGCCTGTTTCATATGAGAGCGTGTTAAAGAGCTGAGGCACAGGAGTTGGCTTAGAGAGGGAACTATTCAGAAAGTCAGCCATTATTGTGTCAGTGTCTGTAGTAAATGGGTATGAGAGCGATAACCAGGTCCAAAGTGTCTCCTTTTCAGGGAGATGAGTTGTGGTTCAAATTAAGAAGCGATTTCTGTCAAAGCATCGAGGGAATGGAACGGGCTTCTGGGGCTGGGGTTCCCTGTTGTATTAGGTTTGATGCTTTCACTCTGGGATGTATTTTCCCATTTGTCCCCTTTCTCCTCTCGTACTATTCTCTCCTCTACAAGCATTTCTGTAAGACCTAATGTGGGCTGAGCACTACGATTGCTATTGAGACTAAGACAAGAATAGGTCCACATGTTAAGAATTCTCTAATGGCGGATACAGACTCAAAGGTCATTATCACATAATGTGGCAGATGTAAAGGTCAAGATGTACCGAGAAAGCCAAGGACACACAGAGGGAGGCTAAATCATCCAAGGAGAAGCTAGACAAGTCTTCATGGAAGAGGCAGAGTCAAAGAGAAGACTAGACAGGTAAGTAAGGACCAGTGAGGTAAGGGAGAGCCAGTGGAGTGTGTGGGTACTCTGAGCAGAAGGAATGGACTGTGTAGACGCAGCCGCGGAGGGTATATGGCGGGACGTGAGCCCCACTGGGGAACAGGGCGTAATGAGAGGGGTAACATTAAAGAAGGCATTAGTCTAAAATAGTGACTTCCTATGAAATTCCTTGCCTTTGCAGATTTTGTTTGCTTTCCTTATTAGTAGCCATGAGCTTCTCTTCAGGACTCTTTCAGTTGAGGATTAAATCACACTCAGATATTAAGAAGGCTAAGAATTTTCCCACAAGATATAAAGAGAACTGAAAGTAAAAAAAATAAATAAATAAAAAATAAAAGTTACTTTCCAAAATGAAATCACGAGATAGGTAACATTCCCAAATTGCTGATCACTGGTGCCCATGCTGTCATACAGAAGACGGAGCTATTTATATCACTGACGTAGCAGGAATCGCCTTGCAAGGTAACTCCAGAAACTGATACGGGCTATTCCACCATTGCTGGCATGCGGAAGAGTGAAAAAAGCAGAAATGTTAGAGGCGGGTAGACCTTCTGAAACTCTGACCCAGTGTCACGTGTTTATCTTTTCTGAAGTTTCCTTTATGGTAGGCAAAACGAGAATTATTTTACTTGACTCTTCAGGTCAGGAGGAAATGCAGCCAGATTATTTTCTACTTGGGGCCCCTTGATGGATGGCTGAATTTTAGCTGCCTCCTAATATTGTGTAAGCATCAGTGTCCCCAAAGAGAGCACAGCAGAATTATAAAATGCTAGCGTTTGAAATTTCCTTAGAGGACATTTCCTGGCTCTTACTGCATTTTTCCACCCATTTATTTTTTACTCATTTATTCAGTTAACAAACATAATTGGTCTGCTATGACGGGTTGGGTGCTTCACGGGTCCAAAGACAAGACATGCCCTTTATGTGCAGGAGGTCACAGTGTAGCTGAGACAGAGACACAGAGACAAACATTTTCCAGTCCAGTGGGCTTTGCAATAAAACAAGGCATGGGATACAAAGAAATGGGGGGTTTCCTGTGTTATCAGGTCAGCCGCCAGGTGTGGGGCAGGTACGTTAGGATGGGTATTGCCTTCCATACAACAGAGGACTGCCGACACCCCCAGTAATGAGGATTCAAACAATGTGAGAGGGCTTAACGGTGAGGGTGTTGGTCAGCAAGCAAACAATGCTCTGATTTTCGTTATTCTAGTCCCTGTTGACATATACATTATTAGGTAAAGCATTCATTGATAATCTCGTTTTTGTTGCAGGGGAATTTAATTAGCGATGTGTTCCTAGGGGAACATGGATATTAAAGGGAAGCATGTCTGTGAGTGGCAACTGTGCATGAAGATATGATTAATGCATGGCAACAGTCTCTCATTTCATTTCCACAATAAATTGCTGTGGTCGGTAGTAAAATCTTTATTTTATAGATGTGGACAATAGGCACCAGACCTAGTTGAAATGGTCCCAAGGTTTACAGAATTAGTAAAGAGTGGAAAGGAGATTTAAAACCTTAGTTGATTAGTATAAAAGTCCATTCTTTTTTCTAAAAATTTCATAAAAAATAATAAAAAGTAATAAAATAAAATTAAAATCTCATCAACATAAAGCTTCAATAGTGTGCTGACTGGTTTTAAGATGACACATCACCGTGGCCAGAGTGCCGGCAAGGTCTGTCCACCTAAAGGTGTCTCTTTAAGCTTAAAAAGTTCACCTGGAAAAATAAATACTAGCACATGTTGTAAGAAACCCCCAGTTCCATGAAATGTCAAATGTCAGGCGGAGATGAGCGAAGGAGGCAGTGAATCCCACAAGCCCTCTGGAATGGTACATTTTTCAATGAGGCGCCATTTAGAAAAATCAAGTGACGTGCCAAAGTTACAACTAAGTTCTTAGCAGCCTCTCCTACATGGATTCTTACATGAGAAAAGAACAAAAGAGAATTACCTAAGTGTGTGTGTGTGGGGGCATTCTAATTAGCAAGCTGTGTCTCACACCTTTCTTGCTCATCACTTTCCAAAACTGATTCACAGAGCCTCCAAGATGGCAATTTCTCCCTGGGTGACAATCACCTCTACACCCCTGGGTCTGGTAGGTATTTTGGTCTTCTTCAATTATTTTTCCTGTTAGTACATTCACCCAGAAACAGTAATCGCTTTGAATGAGTGTTTTGGGTTACTTGGGGTGATCACTTTGTGAGGTGTGTAAATGTCTAATCAGGATGTTGTTTTGGACACCTGGAGCTAATAAGAAATATTAATCATTTGGAAAATATCAGATGAGGTTAGGAGCTGCCTGCCTATGGCTTAAAGGACATAGCGCATGATGTCTTTCTTACAGGTTTGCTGATTCTGGGGACAGATGGCTCGCAATCTCAGCCTCTCCCTCCCTATGGATGAAAACACTGAGGGTCAGAGCAGGTATCAGGTTCGACAAGGCCTCACGGTGACTAAGGACACCTGATCTCAGGGCCACCTATGCATTGGTGTGTGGGTGTGCATGGCAGGGAACCCATCTGAGCGTGTGTGTGCATGTGTCGGGGTCTCCCTCCAGCGCCCCAGGCCCTTCTCTAGAACAGTTTCTAGGCGATGTGACAATACAACTATAGACATGTGTGGAGAGGTGTAGAGTGAGAGTGACATGGGGTTAACTTTCTGGAGAACAAGAGAAATCGTCATCACACAACATAATTTGAACTGAGCCTTACAAAATAAGACTGCTTAGTGGAGAAAAGGGCAAAGATCCTTTCTTATAGAGCTTCATGTGCAAAGGGCAGAAAGATTGGAAACATCTGGCTTGACTTGGGAGACCAGAGCCCTGCATACAGTACAGTGAAGATGTTTAGCTAGGAAGTTTAAGAAAGAAGAAAAAAAAAAAAGTAAATTTAGTTTAGTGGTATGTTCTAGTACAATGTTTGCTATAAATTTAAAAATTATGTCTGTAAATAATGCTATCTGGGTGTTTAAGGGAAGAAAGCTTAAAAATAAAAAATTAAAAAAATATATTTTGCAGCCCATAGCATGGTGCCTGAATCAATAAATATTTGTAGGAAGGAAAGAAGTGAAAAAGAGGCAGACATGGGCAGGGTGCAAAGGAATACAAGCAAAAGAGGGGAAAGGAAATGAGTGTATCATTTCTATCAGAATTTCCAGGGGAACGTTCATGGTTTTATTAGGACTCGTGAAAAGGTTGATTTTGTGTGGCTTTGTGAAAGGTTATGATAAAGAATGTCACTGGGTGTATTCTCCAGATGAAATCCAGGTGCCTTAGTTGGGCCTTCTGGTTACGTGGCTCACACTTCATCTTCTGGACTCAGCTCTCATCCCTTCCATTCCCGCTGACCACGCAGCAGTGCCCTGCGTCACTGCCTAACTGAACAGCGGTGCCCACTGCGCACCCATGGCCTCTCAATGCTTTTCCTAGCACTTACTGCTGCCCTGTCTCATCTTACCCAAAGCCCTCTCTCTCCACCCCACTAAATTCCACCAAATTGTTGGATTTTATGTTAGTTTTATTTTTAATTGAGGAACCTCCATACCGTTTTCCATACCGGCTGTACCGATTTACATCCCCACCAACAGTGTACCAGGGTTCCCTTTTCTTCAGGCCAACAATTGGCACCTCTCGTCTTCTTGATGACAGCCATTCTAACAGATGTGAGGTGATGGGTCAGTGTGGCTTCGATTTGCATGTCCCTGATGATTAATTAGAGTGGGAACCTTTCCATGTGCCTGTTTGCTGTTTGCATCTCCTTCAGAAAAATGTCAATTTAATGCCTCTGCCCGTGTTTAAATCAGATCGTTTATCTTTTTGCTATTGTGCTGTATGAGATCTTTATATATTTCAGATATATAGCTCTATAAAATTTATATAGTTATTTATATATATTTATATATATTTATATATGCATATATAATATATATTTTATATGTTATATATTTACATATATATTAATATGTAATATATGTAAGTCCTAACTTAATATTGGCAATAGATTCTGAAACTTAAAGCAAAAGGACATATAATGAAACCAATTTTACCTAGGCTAATTGATATAAACAGGAGTTAAGTTCCTAAGGCAATGCTATAATGAAATGACATGGAACGAAACGCTATCATCCGAGGACCTGCTGTATATATGTTTACAAAAAATGCCTACGTCATATCTCAACCCTTTGATGATCAGGTTTTGGGTTCATGTCACAGCTTCAACCACCCACTCTCCCCATACTCTTTGTTTTCATAATGTTAAGCAAAAGATTAGCAAAACAGGCTTCTGAATTATGGAGTACGACAATGGTGGAAAATGAAAATCTAAAAATAAAACTAGAGTCACTGCTTTGCACTTCAGGCTCTCTGTCATCGTGGCTGCCTCTGATTTGCTTTTTCTCAGCTTCAATCTTCTGTCACCCAGTTTTGAGTGTTGAGCGTTTCGTGTTCTATGATTTAAAAAAAATATCTCCGTGATGGATGAAAGTCCATGAGGTGAAGCATGCTGTCAGATTCGAGCCATTTGTCACCAAACACTGGCACTCATCTCTGCCGAGTTGCTAGGTTTGAGTCATGACGTGGCTTCTGACAAAATGTCAGTGTTATTTGTCATCATCTAATATTTATGCCACATCAGATTGCCACTTGCTTGCTGTGGGTCAGAACCACTGCATAAACAGCAGTCTTCAATTTTTTCTTTCAAATTTGTCCCCCAGGATAACCCTTGCAGCTTGGCTCAACCCACCAGGTAAAAGTGGAATCTTTATTACATGTAAATGTTCAGCATATTACAGTTGATGACAAGATTGGATTCACCCAATGTCACTTCCAAGAAACCATTAACATACCTCTTTCCTGTTATGGTTTCTAACCACAAAAGCCCTAATTGATGTGTCACTCCATTAAATTCTTATGATATAGAATTCCCAGTTTAGTGAAATACATTTTTTTTCAAGCATTCAACAAAAGACTGGGAAACACAGAATAAAGGGTCAACCCAACAAAGGATTTCTATGAGAGACAGAAGTCAACCTCTTAGGAACAACCTCACCCAAAAGAAAGAGAGGTCCTACTCCAAAGACAATGGGTCAGAAGTGCTTCTGAGCACTGCCTACTGTAAGCCGATATAGGCTTCCTTGGTTTCCAAACTCTTTTTACAAGGACTTGTACCAAAACTCTGAGTTGAGAAAGTGATAAAACAGAAAGGGAAATTTCTTATTTGATAGTGATATTGTGGTATTCGCAAGTGAAACATTATTTCTATGATTTGCTTTTAAAATACTCTGGGGAGAGCGATAGCGGGGAAGGGAGAGACAAAGCAAGATTGACAAAACATTGATGATTATTGGGGCTGTATGATATGGATATGGGAATTCGTTGGGTTTAGATTTAGGTCTATTTTGTGTTTAGGTCATTAGCGTGTTAGAATAGCACATTCCAACATTTGAAACCAGGTAGGCAAATCAAGGCAAATTTGGGAAAGAAAAAGGGATTTAAGGACTCACTCAAGAAGAAGAAACCTTTGTTCAGAAATTGAAAACAGCTGGATGCAGTGTAAAGACAAGCACAAAGAGCAAAGCATAGTGAGCTGGAAACATCAGAAGGAATTCCGATGACAGGCTGGGTTTCCTCGTTGGTCGTTCTTTCAGTCTCCTCGTATTAAGGACACTGACCATTGTCTCCGGCACAAGTGTCATTTTACTGAGGGGCTTCTATAGTTCCTCTTTCTCACCCAGTAAGTCAGCAGTTTCTGTCATGTCCACATTGCCTATCACAGTCCTCAGAATAGTGTAGGTAATCAATAAATACTTGTTGAATTGAGTAAATAATACTACCATCTAGATGCAAGCTCAATCCACCTGCAGCAGAATTGGGCCCAGGGGGAAAAGGCATCAGAGGAAGTGGTTGGTTGTGCTTTCCTGTCTCTGATGGCGTTATTGGCAAGAAGAGGAAAACGGGATCCAAGAGCTGAAGGGGGCCAACGTGGCTTTGCAGGGTGCTACCTAGGGAGGTGGCTGACATATTCATCCATTCCTCTATGGCACAGCTATTCATATGAGCTCGCTGTGTACTGGACACCGTCCTAAATGTTGGGTAAATGATGGACAACAAAATAGAGATCTGCTTGTGTCAGTGTCTCAGGGATAACACACATGGTGACTAAACAACTACAGTTCATGACCCATCCCTGCCAAGTAGGAACAACCTATGACCTGGGCTGTCTCACTGAACCTCTCTCCAAGTTCCAGTTTCCTGTTGAATCTGTTATTTCTGTACATGATGAAAATACCTATGTCAAAGAGATATTCTTTGGTGTGTTCTTACTGACAGATTTTAAGGACTTACTGTGTGCTTGTGCCTGTCACAGGGATAATTAGGCTCTCCACCCTGCTCTCCTATACCACTCCTTTCATACCTCATCACCTCCAGGGCAGAGGCCACACCTCACTTGCATTTTCATAGCTGGATGTGCAGCTAGTAAAGCGTATTAGATACTGAGAATGTGCCCTCTCAAAGAACTCTAGAGAACACAGCATCTTCAAAATCCAAACGCTTGTGTCGGAACAACTTAGAAACGATGCTCAAAGAAGTTAGTTGCTGCTATTGTAGCACGCTGATTAAACCAACAGAGAAAAAAAAACCCCAAAAAATCAACAACAAATGATGATGACCTATGGCCCCACACTGGGGCAAAACTGCAAAATACAAACAAAGTCTCTTTTCATATTTGATTTCAAAATTGCCACCACGAATGCAAATCATTATTTCTCCATTAAATCCAGCAGTGCAACTCATTCTTTGCGCAACTGTGCCTGAGCTGAGCTAATTTGAAGCAGAATGTACTGACATCAACAGCAGCGCTGAAGATTGAAATTGAGCAAATCCCCAATTGCATACTTAGCTTCGCAATATCATTTTCTTTTCTTTTTGAATATTCACACATTTCCCCCTCCTAGCCAACACATATTAATATAATTAGCACATGCAATAGAAATTTGAACAGCATAATTCATTCTCCTAAATTCTACTTAGTAAATCCTTGTAAGCATATAATGAACTTATAGTTTAAACCCAAAGGGAAAGAATTACTGCGAGACAAATTCATGGAATTTATGAAAAGATGGGAAGAAGTGTGTGTGTGAGTTTTTGCCTAGCTTAACTGCTAATGTCTACATGTTGACTTGACCCCCCTGAACTTCAGTGTCCCCCTCTTTCAAATGAGGTCAAGGCCACCTATACCTACCTCCTTGCGGAGAACTTACATTAAGTACAAAAAGTATGCTTAACAATTTGGGAAATCGGAAAACATCCAAAGCGGCTATGAAGTAGGCAGTTCCAGACCTTTAGCTGGATAAACAACAGTTTTAAACACAGAAAATGAAATTATCTGTGTGTTTGGCTCCCATAGGTATGCAGACAAATTTTATACTTATGGCTATAGTTCTTTAAGTTATGTTTCCTATAAAACCAGAATAGTATTTACATTTTTATTTGTCATGCATATTGCTAGAGATAAATATTATTCCAGCGAATATCTTCCTACTACTACTAACATCTACTGTTTTCATGCCTCCTTTTATTTTTTTCCACAATTACTCCTTTTCTCTGTTATTTCCATCTTTCATTCTCTGTATGTCTTGAAGTCAGGCGGCGGTGACCTAATGATAGCTGCTATGCAAGTTTCCTTCATACTGTCCTTTCACGACCCTGTGCTAGGGCATCTGAAAGCTTAAGCCCCATAAGCCTAAACAATATGCATAGCTTTAGATTATGTAAACTTGATCTAATTGTCTAACTTTTAAGAAATAGAAATCAGGAGTAAAACAAACAGTGGGAGTAAAACATGCATAAAGGAAGAACGGAGAGGAAGGTTTGGGAGCTGCTGAGAGTTTCCATCTGAAGCGGGGAGTCTACGCAATGGGCAGCAGCTGCTGAGGGCTCTGTCAGGCGGTGAAGGACCGAGGCCATAGCCTGAAGGACAGAGCACCGGGCAGCTCATTAGCAACATCTCCCCTGGGCATCAGGTGAACACATGGCAATCCTGTGATGGGAAAAGTGTGCTGGAAAAGAAATGTGAACAGGTTTGGAATGGTCATTATACGTAATACTGATACTCTTTGTCTAAATCTCTCTCAGTATGCATTTATTGAGCACCTACTATATTCTAGTTTGGAATAATGCAGTAGAAAAATATAAAAAGCACAATGCCTTGTCTTCATATAGTCTAGCGAGAGAGAGAGAGAAAGAGAATTATTTTGTATTGTAGAAAGCAATAAATGCTATGGCAAAAAAGTTATGCAGGCAAGGGTAATAAGGAGTAGGAGAAAATGTGTTTGCAAATGAGAGGGTATGTATGGCAAACAGATGGTTTAGAGGAATACAAATTATAAAACTGGCTGGTTTGGCTAAATAATCCATGTCATTTTAGTATACAGAAAAAGACAACTCTCTTTACCCTGATCTATAAAAAAACTCGTTGCTTAAGATCCTTTCTGAAAATCTTCCTTTTGGGGCACAGGAAGAAACTAGTATTTGCAAAGACAGTCCTGTGCCCACTGGTGCCTGTGTGTTGCCTAAGGGAACCATTCTATGGATTCATCAGTATTTGAATTGCTATCTTGTGCTAGGTTTAGGAGGTTCCATCAGTGAGAAGAGCTGAGACACTGGTGTCCTGGAGCCCACAGACCTTGGACTTCTCAGCAGTCCAGTAAGATGGGTCTTAGTACCAACTCATTGCAAATCAGAAAAGACAGGCCCCAAAGTATCTAACTTTCCCAAGCTCACACAGATGATAAATTAAGGATGTAGAATTCATATTCTTGCTAGCTTGTATCCAAAACTCATTCTTACACTACAGTACACTACACTTCTGTGATCTCAATGTTTGGTGTTACAAAGACATATATACATCTGTACCCCAACTAAAGGAAATTTAAAACTAAAATATGAATTAAAAAAAAGTCCAAGTGTTTGCTAAATGTCTGTTTCTATTATGTTAGACACATAGTTGAATACTTAAATACTTTTTTTAAACATTGATTGACTTCTTTATTGGATCATGGAATGTGACAGCTGGAAGGCGTTTTAGACAAAATCTGATCTATAGACTTTACATAGTTTTCTTAGGATCACATAAGCAGAAAGTGGCTGAACTAGAATTTAAAACATCTTAAGATGGCATGAAACTCTACTCTTTTCCCTCTAGCAATTCTATAAACTCACGTTATCATGTTGCTATAAATCTATACTTGGAAAACAAATCTACATTTCATGTTTGTTCTCAACGGGCATAAAGTCTCAATTATGCAAGATGAATACGATCTGTAGATCTGCTGTGCAATACTTAAACACTTTTGCACAGGAAGCATTCAAGTATTTGTTCAAGAAAATTCAAGTAAATATACAATGGGGGTTGTTGTGGAAATTTGCTTTAGTGTTCAAAGTGACTTACACGAAAAGCTTTCAACTTTATACTATTTGGTGAACCCTTCTAGGACATGAGGCAGGAACTGGAATTTCTCCCATGTCTAGCTCTGTGGTAACTAGCAGACATGTCTGAGTTCTCTGAATATTGACTCCATCCAATCAGTCTGTACTTGAAGAGGGGTTTCTGAGTCTGGTGTTGAAGGTGCAGTGTTTCAAAAAAATAAAATCTCATTTCTCATGGTTCTAATAGACTTTAAGAAACTATTCTCAGTAAGAACAGATAGACAGGAACATTAGTAAACAGAACAATAGTTTAATGGGAATTTTTACACATTTTGTGGTGATTGGCATCTACACAGAGGCCCTTCCCCACAGTCTGCAAATCCCTCTGTGGGGCTCCAGTGCAGGCCTTATCAAATTTTGTAGCTTTGAGACAGGATGAATAAAAAAATGACCTAGAATAGGTCCCAGCAAACGAGATGGAGTTTTATTGAGAACTATCCTTTTTTTTTTCTAGGAGGATCTATATATTTCCTGGCATATGCCGTTTGATTGATTGTGGCTTTGCAACCCTTTTAGGTCATTTTCTTGTCCTTGTGTAGTTTAATGACTGTGGTCTTGCTTTGTCATTTAAAGGTCAACATATTCAATATGTATCCAATTTGTGTTCATTTATTCAGCCCCATAAATATCCCTGTGCTCGTTTGTACATGAGCCATGTTTCTCTTAGGAAGGACTTTCAGATCTAAAACAATAAACTTACTACACAGAAACTTGTAATAAGATGTGTACTACATCATTAGACTGTGTCATACACTGTACTAGTATTGTTGCTATACATGAGATTTCCAAGGTAATTATTGGGGCCCTCCCCAGGGGGACTGTGTAACCACGGGGAGCACACAGCCTTTAAGAAAAGAAAACATCACTTGCGTCTATGTTCAAACTATGGAAGATAAGATTATAAGACAGAGAATTGCAGTGAACAGGAGCTGAAAACACATATGGGGCTCAATTCTTGTGGACTCTCTAGAGATGAACAAAAGTTATGGTCGAGTATAAAAAGCATGGAATGTGACCCACAATGCATTATAAGCGTAGCGTAAGATAAGGACTTCCAGTTGTAAGTTCCATGCAGTCTTTTTCTCATTCATATATTTTTTAACACACACACGTTATTATGGGAAGCCTCAGGCTGGCATAGAGGATAGGGTATTTGAACTCAGACAATTCTAGGGTCAAATCTTTACTTTACTATTATTAACTGTGACCTTGGGAAAGGAATCTAATGATTACTCTTATACATTGCTCCCCTCACAGAACAGGGGGATTCTTGTATTTGTTACAGCTCTTGTGATGATAACGTGGAACAGTGGGTGAAAGACACTGAACACCATGAGCGGTGCTGAAGAAAAGTTAGTCCCATGTCTTTTTGGCAAGGCGCACTGTTGGGCCTGAGTTTTGGAGAGAAGGGCAGAGGAAAACAAAGAAGTATTCTGCCTTGAGGATGGACACAGTGTAAAATTCACAGTAAGCCTTTACTTTGTGTTGTGAGCTTCACATACGTGGTGTGTGTGTGTGTGTGTGTGGGGAGGGTGTATGTGTTTGTGGGTGAAATTGTGTGTGTGTGAAAAGTTATATATGCTGCAAAGAGGTGATGGTAAAAGTCCATAGGGGTATAAGAAGAACATTAGAAACTGAAAAGAAAAATATAATTTGGTTCAGTTACTGAATTTCTAATTCTAAGAGCCATCCTAGGTCCTCCCTTATTCTTTGCGACTGTTTCTCCATCTCACGTCTCTCGGGTCCATGATTTGCGCGGAGCATACGTACAATGTGCCCGTTCTCTGCTTCCGCCTTCCCTCTGTCCGAGTCCTTTCTCCCTCACACTGAGATTGTCCAATGTTTCTACCTGGTCTTCTGCCCTAAAACCTGCCTCCTCCAGTCCATTCTGCCTATATGGCTCAGATCTGGTGTTACTCCCTTGCATTAAAACAACACTAATCAAACCTATTAAGAAGGATCTAGGAGGTAAAAGATAGAACAGAAAAAAATTTTAAGTCTACAAATATATCCCTGTACAAAAAAGAAATGATGCTGCATTGAATTAGGAGCCACCGTGAGGTAGATGGCCTGGTCGCAGCAATTGCATGAAGCAGCTGCATTATTTCAATAATAAAATAAACCCATTGCAACAGATTATTTTCCAGGGTAATTATTTAACTAATTTAAAAGTGGCAGCTGAATGGATGTCCCAATCTTTGCATTTTATTACCTCCTCACTGTCTTCAGCCGAGGAAACACTGTGTCTGGCAATTACAATTCTGTACATTTACAGAGAAGTTTCACGTGAGTTACCGAAATTAAGTCTAACACACATCCTTCTTTCATCTGCTTGCAAAGATCACATTCTGAAAGGCGCCGCCAAAATTCCTTCTTCAGGTTGGCCTTTCCTGGACCCCTAATCCATGGAGCCCTCCTTCACCTGCTGTATCTCCCACAGCAGCCTGTGCACAGCCACCCATGGCTCCCGCTGACCCTGTGTCACCTGTGGTGTGTCTGTGACGTGAGTGGGCAGGGGCTGCACCTGAATTCTGGCTGCTGGGTCTGCGGCAGCCCGTCCCAGGCATGGCCCACCATCAGTGCTCACAGGGCGTCTGCTGAAGGGACAACAGAGTGAGTGGACGAGGCTGTCCCTCTTATCTGCATTTGCAGGTCTGGACAATGGGCCCAGTTGAGGTTATTCATGAATCCATCTCCTTTATATAGTAAATGGCGGGCACTACTTTTAAACACACCCTATAATTGATGCTTCCTGGCTTGCTGCACCCTTGGACATGCAGACTGGCCTTCCCAGAGCTCAGATCCTTCTAGATTCCAGATGACAATAGAGTATGCACTGTGATGCACACTGCTTGCGCTGAGAACCCATCTCTGCCATGCACTAGCTGTGTGCTCTTGAGCAAGTCACTTAGCCTTTCTGTGTCCCAATTTTTTATTTGTAAACTGTGGAGAGTACAAGTACCTACTTCCAGGATCTCTGAGAGGATTAAATGAGTTCATATTGTGCAAAATCCTATAACAGAAGTATTAGTGAAGCCCTTGTTGTTGCTGTTGTTATGCTGTTTACATTGTTGTTACTAATTAAATAAGATATTATACTATATTAGATGCTATATAATAAAGTGAGGCGGCACAAGTAAAATGCATAGTGAAGGCATAGTACAGAGTAAGCCAATCACAGCGGAGTACACAGCAGTATATTCAGCACCAGCTATTGGGTTGTCGGAAAAGTCATGACATATTTTTCTATGTTTTTCATTGCAAAAATGCATCATGACTTTTCCAACAACCCAATATATTAGTGGCAGCAGCACCGTCATTTAACCTCACCATTCGCTGATCACCAACAGGGTAGGGACAATTTATAGAAATATTAATAGTTGACACTGACTGTAAACTTACCCACCACTTTACATGTATTAACCTTCAGAGAAAAAAATTGAGAAGCAGTTAAGATAACGGATGCTGTGGCCCCCTTATGAGATGGGATGTCTGCCTCCCATCTCGGCCACTTGCTTACTGTGGGGTCTTGCTTTAATCCTGTGTGCCTATCTTTAAATGGGTAATAACGCTGCCCACCTCAAAGTTTTGTTGTGAGGAGTAAAAGAGATATGGGCAAAATAAATAAATAAATAAAAGTACTATGATTTATTCTCCTAATAGCCTCAAGTATCATACACTAACACTGGCTCCATTACAGAGCCGTGCAAGCTGAAATATGAGGGGTAGATTTCTTTCCCGAGTTTGCACAGTAAATCCAGCATCAGAATTGGTCTTTGAGCCAAGCCAGTCACTTCTCAAGATTGTTCTCTTAGCCAATCTATGGTAGGGCACCCCCTAGAGAGACAGGTGGGGTTTCAAATGCAATGGGGGTATGCCTGCGACACTGCCTCGCCATCTTCCATCGCCATATGACCCTGCTCACCCCGGCATCTCTCGCGTACAGCCTGGGATTATAATGCTCTTATTATATGAAATTTTCAGAATAGCTCTCTAACAGGCAATTTCTCTGTACGTCTTCCCAGGTAATTATGAAATAACATACGGTAAGAAAGTGGGTAGTGATTTCTTTTTTAATCTTGACATGTAGGCCCTCACTTCCACTGCTTGCTCGTTTAGGACGACCCCACCTTCATTATCTCATGATCCCGTCCATCAGCGTGAGGTACTCATTCATGGGTCCTTTATTCATTCACCCAACTACATATGAGACCCTGTTACACATGCTGGCGATGCAGGGATATGAATGGGTGGTGGCCAAGGTGTGGCAGACATACCCCCCACTGCATCTTGGTCCCTTGGTGTAGCTTAGTCTTAAACGTAGGGCATTTCTAGCCCTTGCGTACCCAACTACCATCCCTAATCCCAGTACTACACCCCACACTCCTCTCCATTAGCAGTTTGGGGCTACAGAAATTCTTGGGCCTTCGGCACACGTGCCTGGGAAACACTAGGTCCTACTGTCTTTCTCGGCATTGGCATCTCCAACCTCCTCAGTGCCCAAATGTGTAGTCTATCCACACAACTAACTACCTTTCCTCGTTGATCCCAGTTTCTATTCTGTCTTCCAGTGGGACAGAACATGCATTGCTGACACCCTGATTCTCTTTTTTTAAGTTCCAGAAGCCTCTCAGAGCTAAAGGCCTGCCAAGAGCGCTGGTAATGTGTTGTATCCCGGTAACCATTTTCTACACTGGATCTTATCATCCACGGAAAAGCTTAGGGTCCCTAAGTCCTTGTCTGAGAATCCATCTTCATCATTGTTCCCCTAAAATGAGTGCCTTTGGCCTGGGTAGGATCTAGCCATCTTGCCCTTCTGAGCTGCTACATAATTTTGTGTCAGGCCTCTACGTTATGAGGGTTCATCATCAGAACTGGTTCATTTCTTACTGACTGTACCATTATCAAGTACTAGGTCCCTTCTACAATTTTTACCCCAGCTCTGAATGTACTGTATGTCAGGAAATGCACATTGATAAACATTGGCACAGAAAAGCTTTGAAAGATAAAAGAGGTTTCACATCAGATGTCCCACTGCGAGAGTTGCACAAACTCAGGTCAGGAATTCCTTATATAGCTGTCACTAATTCCTTTCATTTCCTCATTTTCTTTACATTTACATCTTTTATCCCAAACCACTGACATCTACCACTGACAGCAGATTCCAGTTTGTGTGACAAGAGGTAAGAAAGATACTGCAAAATGCTTTCCTCTGGGTTGTGTAAATATTGCTTTCCCTGAGTGTGGCGAGAGAGCCCGCTTTCCCCGCCAGCCTCATGCAGGGATGCTTCTCTCCAATGGTCATAAACAAAACACCAACGGATGTGGGGAACAAGTGAAGAGCAAGGAGGCAGTTGCCATGGCAACAATAACCATGGCAAGTCCTCCAAACACTCACCCATGCACCAGCATCTACACAGAAATTCAGAGCCTTCAGCTCACAGAAATACAGAGGAAAAAGCCAAGAGGACTTCAATGCAGTGTGTAGACATGAGTTCAAAGTTGAGAAATTGGAACGCTCATTAGAAGTTTCACTTCTCCAGCCATGCCCAGGGCGTGCCCAAGGCAGAACAGTGAAGGGACGTATTTCTGTGGCGTCCCTCTGCCTATAGGATAGAGACTGAAGTACTCAGTTTAATGTTTGAGGGCTTTGCAGCCTACACATTTTGGGTTGTCACTCGTCTAGCTGATATAGCTGCTCAGGTCAAAATAGTGTAAGTCATGCTCCCCTAGATATAAAACAGGCACTTCTAACAACTCATATAACACGGGCATTTGTCACGGCGATTCACATTGCAGCTTAATTATTCCCCTTTTGTGAAAGTTTGGTTCTTCTCAGTCACCTGACAATCTCCCCAGACAACTGCTCCAGAGCCCTCAGACTTCCATTCCGTCCACGAAGTCTTCTCCAGCCACCATAGCCGACGGTTATTTCTTGAATATGAAGACAAAGTTCCTGGGTTTATCTCTCAATTTGGATACTTAAATCTATGTGACATCAAACTCAACGTCTCACATGCAACAATGACGTTAAAAAACACTTCCTTTTGAAAATCAAATGAGATAATGAAGGTAAATGAAACAGGGCTGAAAACCTTATTTACATTATTATTTTTGACATGATTTCTTATTTCTCTCATTTGTCTCCATCTTTATGGAACAGCATCGAAAGGCATATTGTAAAAACTCAATAAAATACTTGACACATGTATAAACCAGTGAAGAAGTACTGAGAAAGAGTACTGAGGTGAAGTGAATCTTCAACATATATTAAAACAGTGGAGCAATAAGGGAGGCAGATTTGGAGGGATACATTATACATGTATATTTTTTGTCCTCATCATAAATCAAGTTATTTTCTTTCACTCGAGCTGTATCTTCCCTATAATAAAGCACTCAATTGAGGTATTTTAGGCAACCAATAAATCAGTCCATCAAAAAAAAAAACAACAATCCATGAGACAGTTTTTTTTTTCAGAATTGTCAAAACTGTAAAAAACTATAATCACAAAAGAGTACTGTCAGAGCGAACTAAAGAAATGGGAAACCTGCCTTTCTTCTCTGGGCTAATGCTTACTCATTCCTCCAAATTCTTTTAGCTGCCCCCTCGTCCCAGTAACCTCCTGGCCCTCCCCAGGCACTGGAGGCACCCCCTTAAACCTTTCCATAGCATGTTTGCTGACTGCAGGATACTATTTATCACACTATTAAAAGCCTCTGTTTGTGTTTACCTCGAGTCTCCTCCATGCTTTTATTTGCTGTCTTGTGTCTCCCGCATCGCTCTGTGTCCATACCATAGCCCCGTGCCATCCACAGTGGCCTCACTTGCTGCATTCGTGCATTAGTGTGTGGATGAACACGTGAATCAATGGGTGAGCAAAATGATGAATAAACCAAATGGATGTCACATAGATGCCAGCCTCTGGACAATCATGTCTCCAAATTCTTCAGGAAAATGTATTTGATGTTTTAGAATAATCTTGATTGTATGGCGGCATGTATGTTATTATCTCATATATATTTTTGTAAGCTGTATTTAACTTACGAAGAAACTAGTGGCATATGCACCGCCCCTCTTTTACAACCAGGGACACCAAGCCCTACGTGTCTTTGCAGATCACCTAGCTAAGTGGCTGTCAGATTTAACCATGAGCTATTTTATATACATCAGAAGAGTCTAAGGTAAATGTGTGAACGTCTGCCATTGGGCCACGGAAGCTGTTAGCTAACACCGTTTGGTACATGGCAGCTTCACAACATTGATCCTGAACACGTAGAAACAATTTCTGAATAAAGAAAAGATTGGGAACAGCTAGCCTATTCCATAGCTACACCTGGGGACGAGGAATTGAGGTCCAAAGAGGAAAACTTATTTTGTATTTAGTGGTGAAATCAGGCGAGTGAATGTATTCTCTAATCCTAGGATCACCATCTTTTCAATTAATCTATGAAGGAATTTGCATCATGCTTTTGAAACATCTATAACATTTCCTCACTCTCTACTTTGTCTCGAAAGTGTAGCTGCAAGCCAAATATCACAAGGAGAATCATGGTATATTCTCCTTGTCTCCTACAGAATGCTTTTGGTGAGTTAAGTAGCAATTCATGCAAAGCACTGGACTTTTTGAGGAGTTCACTGAGCTTGGGAAAATGCTTGTGGATAAGTTTAATGTTGTTTTTAAAATGATATAATTCCCAAGATGACCTAGTGATTTAATTGACTCATGTTTTAAAAATATGGAGGTAGGAGTTGGAACCCGTGATATCCACTTATTTTTAATTAAATTTCTGAAAGCAATGGGCCTCGATCACTGAATGCGTCGTTATCTGTAACTCATAAGTCTTAAATACGGGGCTTTTAGTATCTAATTTTATATTAATAGAAGAAAGCTTGACAATTTTTCTACAGCAGTAATTGCATAAATATATATTTTATCTGGCATTTATAAAGACATCGTTGATGCAGAACTCCTTAGGAATGAGAATGGACTACATTTAGATGAGAAGCAGCCCAGGAGTGCCATCACATTCATCATCTAAACATAATTAGTCATATAATGTAATAGAATCTGAATTATATTAATGTAGTAAGACTGGAAAACACATGTCCAAAAAAACAGCTATGGAAAATTTTGGTTGATGAAATTTGAGTTGCATTTATATTAAAGTGTACAAGTTAAGAAAGGGCCAAAGGGTAGAGAAGAACCTAACGTGCATTTATTCAGCAGGGAGGACGTGCTCACTTGCTGTGCTCTAGGTATTGCATGGGCACTAACAATAAGACTCACACTTGGTCCCTGTTCTGATTTACAGACTAGTGCTGGAGACTTGCAATGCTAAGACGCTAAGACTACCCCATAGAAACTGGGGTTATTCGCTGACTTGCTAGAAAGAAGAGGAAATGTATGTATGATGTCAAAGCAGGGACATGGCTACCAGGACTACTCAACAGGCTCATTAAGGCACTGCTGAAATGAGTAAGCACCACTTGTTCTGTGATCCTCCTCACATAACTGAAATTCCCTGTGATGCGAGGAGTAGGCTTCCCCAATCAGGACCCCGGTGCTGACTGGGAACTGCTTGGGTCACCCTCGTACCCCGATCCATGGCACTGTTTCCCTTAGTATGGGGGTCTTCCTCCCCACCGTGTAGTCTCATTGGTTCCAAGACTTCCAGGAGCTGGAAGGGCATCCATTGGCAATTCCTGTAGCCAGACTGCTCAGCTTCCCGGAAGTCTGGGTGTACCTTCCCTGAGAGGGCTGCGTTCATAGGCACTTGTGAGGAGTGTTGGTGTATTACGGGGAGCTGTGGGTCATCACCCGGGAGAGAACACTCACACAGCATGTCAGCACATCAGCCCCCAAGCACACCTCCTCCGGGGACAATGGGAGAACAGACCGGTCTTCACTCATCTGACCCTGGTCACACATGTATCCCCGATAATTTTATTCTGCTGGGACAATGTTGCATTTGAATGTGCGCTTTAAAGAGTTAATATGGTTTCTTTCACTTAGATAATTGGTTGTAGCCCAAAAGGATCATTTGAAATTTCACTACACTAATATCATCTCTGCTTATCCATTAATCTTGTTTGTTCATGGTTATAGCCACAGTTTACAATCTGATTCCCCCCCCCCTACTGTCTTTAATGGGAACATTTAAACAAATGGAGGCTTTGCTTTGTAGTTTTATGAACTTGAAAAGGTTATGTAACTTCTTTATGTCTCAGTGATTCAGGTGTGCGGTGTTGGGTGTGTGTGTGTGTGTGTGTGTGTTCATATGTTTCTCACTTATGTGTGGGAAGCTGGGCCAAGTGACTTATTGAAATTCTTTTCAGTCCTAAATTTTATGATAACTGAAAATTGATGAACTTGCATTGCCTCTTTGCTTTATTATTACAGTAGCAATTTAAGTAAGCTCTTCATATGTGGGAGTATTAGGAAAGAGAAAAAACTATCTTCATTTTAACCATTATTGGGTAAGGAGAGTAGAGAGAGGGCAGGTGGGACAGGGCGAGGGCAGGCAGCAAGCCCAGACAGGAAACGCTGTGAGCCCAGCACGGGCCACAGCAGCAGCGCCGTTTAGCGCAGGCTGCGGTTCCACTCGGCAAAAAATCAACTATCTGAATAGCAACTTTGTTAAGTGAACAATTTATTTCATCAAATTAGTGATTTATCAAACATTCATTAATCTTAAATACTTATGAGTTTTACAAGAAACTATAATTGATAAGGATGATTTTAGCAACTTTTGACTGGTTTTGTTTGTGGAAAGTTCTTGATTTGCTTTTAGTTTTTCTTTCTGTAAGAGGTTTACAGAATGGATCACCTCTTCAAAGTCAAGAGCCACAGATAAGCTTGCACTTTCTATTTGTTTGTTTGTTTTACTAAATGTTTAATATTTAGAAAAGTATATTTACTCAGTAACCAACATATCAGTCTGAGAATAAGATCCTCTATCTGAAATATTTTCACCATAAATGTGATATATCTGAGAAGAATTCTGAAAGTGTACAGCTAACAGCTAAGAATCCAGGAATTAAGCTTACTGTAGAACTGAGTCATTGGTAAATTAATAGTAAGTATCCCCTAAAGAGTCACAATGTTTAACATTTACAGAAGTCGGGAGTATTCACACAGATTGAAGCAACCCTGTCACTGAAGAAAACTTGAAATGTAAACTATGAATGGTTAACTGACAAAATTATGATTCATGTGACTTGTCATTACACAGAATGCACACAAGACTAGCCTACAGGGCCCACTACTTACAAATAATAACTTCATTCTTTCTGTAATTGGCATCATGGTGTTTTCTAAGAGGGAGTTGTCAGCATGAGTTTCTGAGGAGCCTGGAATCGGGGGTGAAGAGAGACCTACTGGATGGAATCAAAAGTAATGTATAATAGGGAATGGAATACAGACAACAGAGCTTTCAGGAACCTTCTAAGAAAGGGAATCAGAAACCACAAAGCAAACCTCTGAACTGAAAGTCCATTCTTAAGCAAACTTAAGAATGCTTTCTTAAGTTTGTATAGTTCCCTCAGGTTTGCCATATATATTTTTAATATACATACTGCATTTTTCTCTTTCTTCTTTAATGATATGTAGGCAACACAAAGAGGCAAACACTCCAAGAGCTTGTGAGTTGCAGAAGAGAAAGCGCTAGATATCATTCACATACAAACCCTAGGGGCCAAGAAGAGTGTCTTAAATGTAAGAAGTGTTTTATTTTTTAAATTGCTCTTTTATTTAATTGGTAAAAGCCTGAAATAACTGTGTACGACCAAAATGAGTGAATGATCAAATAAATCCTGGCCTTCCGGTATAGGGCAGGTAGAGCAACAGATAAAGGTCCCACTCCTGCTTTGTAGCAAGATTTTGGACTAAAGAAACCCCAAAGGGCAGATGGGGGCATATTAATTCAGGGAAAAGGAGAACAGAAGGCTCCACAGATAGAGTCTGAAATGAGGAAGAAAGAAGGGCACAGAGAAGCAATGCGGGGTAGGAAACGAGCCCCCAGTGAATCCGCTAGTACTCCCAACCAAACTCTGAAAGATGGAGAATTAAATTCCTGAAGAATCAGATGAGACCACAGATAAAAGTATCCTTTTCAACCAGGGAACTCCGGAAAATTGATTCTTGATTTTGAAAGTAAAGCCATTTTTATTTGATTCAAAGGCATCTTCAAAGGGCAAGGAAAGTTTAATGTGTACACAGTGTGTCTGAAGACTTTTCTAGGGTCCAAGAGGCTCCCCTTTGGGTACCATAAGCTGGTTTATTATCCATTATCCATAACACAAAGCTAATGAAAGCAATACAATTGTCTGTTCCGAAAGCCCACAGAAATACCAGGATCTGACAGCCATGATATATCTCAGTTAGTTTTTCCTGTGTAAAACCATCACAAATCATAGAGCAGCCACCGTGTTGGTTAAACAGACTACACATTGAGATGATGGAGTTATTCATTTATCTTCATTGAAAGAACTCAGACTGCACTACGGCTGATGACATGAATCTCATCCTATAGGAGAGCCTCTCCCCTAATGACTTCTTTTAGCGGTTTGATTAAAATTGTTTTGTTTTCTAGTACCCAACAGTAATCCAGCTTTCCTGATTAGTCACTGAAACTTCCAACCCAATTTTTGGTGTTAAAATCTAAAGAATGGTTAGATTTGAATAAAATTAAGGATTAAAAATGCCCTTGTGAAAAGGGGTTGGTGATTAAAATATGTACGCATTAAGAAATTTAAGCCCACCTGTAACTTACCTTCCTGTTTGAGATTCTTCATTCAAGTGAAATGTTTTCTCAAAGGCCATTTCTACATGCACAGTTAATCTGACTGATCTGACCATTTAACATGGTTGGAAAAAAGGTCAAATGGTGTAGAGAGAGAAGAGAATTTTGCTTAGTAAATTAATAACATATTGAAGCTTAAAAATATAATTATGGTACTGACCATCAACATATTGAAAAACAATACAAATATATAGATATTCTTGAGTATATGCATAGATACAGGAAGAGAAGATGGAAAAAAGAGAAAAAGCCAAGTTAGAGACAAGGAGTCAGGGAGGAGGGAGGGAGGGAGAAAAGAGATGAAGAGAGGTTCAAGGCAGAGGAAAAAAGGAAGGGAAGAGAGGAAAAGAGGGCGGCCCCTGACATCCACTGTGTATTCACTATATGCCAAGGACTGTTCTAGGTGATTTCTTTTACATTATTATCTAGTTTAATCTTGAAATCAACCCTGCCAGAAAAGGGTTTTGTTATCATTTTGATTACTGCATTATATTCAAGAAGAAGAAGAAAAAAGTATTTCTCAGAGAAAATAAATGTTAAAACATAATCCAATTTTTGCATATGTGAAGATCACTTTCTGCCATTCCACTTCTCTAACTTTTATTTCCTTTTCTCCTATCCCTGTTCCTGCAGAAGAAACTCATCCAAACGG
Source organism: Hipposideros armiger (assembly GCF_001890085.2). Lineage (NCBI taxonomy): Eukaryota > Metazoa > Chordata > Mammalia > Chiroptera > Hipposideridae > Hipposideros > Hipposideros armiger. Next base: position 553,445 of record NW_017731507.1, read on the forward strand.
GCTGTGTGACCCTGGTACTAACATCTGAATTTCATCCTATGGTATGGCATTCCAGTCCAAGCCTTTTGGATGGTTTTCAGTAATTAGCCACATTCAGTTTAGTTTCACTCTTTTTGGATCCCTGACCCAATTCCAATGTTGGGGAGAGGGGAGTTCCCCATGTCAACGTGGAATTCTCAGGACATAAACTGGGTGTCTTATAATTCAACTCAATTCTGACACCACTACTTGGAGATAGCATCAGATCCCACAGGTGAAGGGCTCAGTCCTACAAGACAACATTCAATTCATTTGCTAGAGTGGCTCACAGAACTCAGAGAAACATTTTGCTTACTCGATTATCAACTCATCAAAAAAGGATATAACCCAGGAATAGCCAGATGGAGGAGGTGCATAGGGTGGGGTGTGGGGAAAGGGGGTGGCGCTCCCCCTCAGAGGGCACCACTGTCCCAGCATCTCCACGTGGTCACCAACCCAGAAACGCTGCCAGCCCTGTCCTTTGGGTTTTTATGGGGGCTTCCTTACATGGGCACTGAACATCATTGCCCATTGGTGACTGAACTCCATAACCAGTCCTTTTCCCCCCTGCCCTGGACAGGGTTGGGGGACGGGCCTGAAAGTTCCAACCCTCTATCCACATGGTTGGCTCCACTGGCAACCAGCCCCCATCTTTCTTAGCTTTCCAAAAGTCACTTCATTAAGATAACAACAGACACCTTTATCATTCTCAACACTTAGGAAACGCCAAGCGTTTGGGGAGCTGTAGGCCAGGAACCCTGGAGGAAGACCAATATATGTGAGAAATAAAGTCTGGCCATCTGAATGAGCTGATGTGTTTTTTCTTATAACTCGCACCACCACAAGCCTCGCGCCTCACCCCTCGCTCTCTCTCCCCCTGTGCTAAGGCTATCCGGAGTGTGGTCAGCCCTTTCTCCTCTCCGCACCCTCCTCTTTTCAGGTTTTCCTTCCTCCAGGCTGACACGAAGAGGTCACAAAGTTCTTCAAAAGGGGTTCTCTTGGGTGGTCTGGGAAGAGATGGTCGCCAAGAGGAGGAAAAAGCCAGGAAGCCCAACCAGTCAAACAACTGCCCTCTGCCCCACCCCGACCTTGATTGCAAGGGACTGTGGGGGCACGGTGAAATGTCAGGGGGTGAACTGAAGACAAATCATTCAACATTTTCAGAGTCCTGGAGGGGGATGTGAACGGCAATTCATCACAAGCTGTTTTAGAGCAATGGTTCTCAAACTTTGCCTGTATATTAGCGTATCACCTGGGGGGTATTAACAGCTCCAGATATTATGATTATAATTCATCGGTAGTGCAGCCCCGCCTGGCATCATTTTCTTTCAAAGCTCCTAGTTCGGTCTAGTACGTTGCCCAGGTGGGGAGCCACCGCTAAAGAACGCAATGCATTGCTCACCTCCTCGTTTCGGCTCAGTTTGCTCTTGCAGGCAATGGTGGGGACACATCTCAGTAAACATCCCATTATCCTTCTGTCCCCTAAATTCACTCTGTACCTGCCCCCACATGCGCCTTCATGAATGCTTATTAAGGAAGCAATGCCTGTTGCCTCTCCCACATGGGAGTTTGGGAAAGAATTTGCTGGGTTGACTTGTTTAAATTCTGCATCCACCGTACTTCCTCCTATAAGGATCTTCACACAGAAAGGACTTAATAAACATTTCCACAATTGAAACAAAATGTGGACATAGTCACTGCTCTTATTTCAGCGGCACTATTCACGCTGCAGAAAAAAATCACCGTGATCACTTATGCGTATAGCGCTTTGCAATGTATAAAGCTTTTTTTTCAGTTTCAGTGTCTTTTCTGATCTTTACATCATTCTATGTGTGGGTTTCATTCTTTCTTCTAAAACATAAGGAGGAGTTGAGGCCAGGAGAATTTAATGGCTAGTCACCTGGTGGTTCAGAGTTAGCAGGTGTAAAATAGACTTGAACTCTGACCTTAGCTCCCAATTATATATAACTCCCAGGATGCTTAGCCATTAATTCCAGGGGTTTCTACAAATGTTAACTTATTTTTACCAAAACTTCCATAATAGCTCCACAGGGAAATCTGATAAATAATACAAGAACTTGCTTCCTTTGGTGAGACTGTGACACATTTAGCAAGAAGAGTGAGCAGCAACCAATAGCTAACAGATAAATAATAATTTTTAAGAGGACAATTATATGATAACTACCCACCAATTGTTACAAGCAAGCAAGTATGGTTAACATGGGCCCTTTGCAAACGTAACTTATTGTCTCATTAGAAAAGCCCAAAGGAAGGAAGAGGAAATTAATCCAAAATTAGACGTTAATTAGAAATGCATGATGAATGACATGCTGCAAATATATAGATATTAAAAAAGGAAAATGTGGATGCTACACAAGTTATTGAGGAAAAGACATGCCTTTTGTTAGATTTGGGGGAGGGGGAAAAGATACTGTATTACTTATAAGTCATTTAAGGGTTTATCTTCAATGAAAGCTAAAATGGCAGGATGCAAAAGTTTATTCAAACCCCTTCTGTTCAACAGGCCAGGAAGAGATGAGCTCTTTCGGAAAGGCAGGACAATCAGTGTGAAAGAGAAACCCACAGGCCCAGAGTGGCGTCACTCGTACTAAAAGCCCATGACACCAAACTCAGGTTTAACACCTGATCTAATTACACTTTCAGCCTCTCCCAGAAACATAATCTTAATTGACGAGTTGGTAATTTTCTGATCCAGCACCAGTCAGGGGATCTGTCACGTGGGCCCTTCTCCATCCCGTATAGATTCCCACTGCACTAAGATTTTAACTAAGAGATGAAAAGACAAAACAGCCTCTGCTCTCAGACTGCTCTATTAGGGGACAGAGGACAGAAGTGTGGAGCCAATGGCTCCAATGGAGGGAAGTGAAGACAATAGGAAACACAAGCGACAAGGAAGTGTCAAAGGAGAAGTCATCAAATATGCATGTGCTTCCCGTGGGGCTGTGTAACTTTGGGCACACTGCTGGACGTCCTGGGCTTGATACTTTTGACCTAGTCTGATCATAACTGGACAGTAAGTGTGAGCCATTTCCCCTTTGACCTGGACTACAGACGCGCCTACCGGTCCCTGGGCCTCTAACTAGCTGAAGTGTGCAAAGAAAAAAAACTTCAAAATGAGCACATCAGTCAAAGAAAATGGCAGAAAGAATTATGAGATATTATTCCAGAGCCAATTTGGTCTCCATTTATCTGACAGATTGGTATCTTGTAAATATGTCACTTGTCATAATTGGGCTGTCAGAACTACAACTTGGCCTCACATAAATGGCTGCGGTTACCTGCTGGCACTTTCCCTCTGCACAGATAGGTGCCAGCTTTACGCCCAGCGCTCCCGCTGGCCCTCGGAGATGCTGGTGGCGTCTCTGCAGTCCAGTAGGTGAGCTTCAATCCCTGGACTCACTTTGCAGGGATTTTCTTGATTTTAACTGGATAATGACCTTTCATGTTAGTGCATAGAATGCCAAATTTACATTCAATAGCGATGAATCCAACACTCTGTTTCTGTTTCTCATCCCAACTTCAATTAGGATGGAGAAAAAAACAAAAAAGAGGCTATAAAGATGGGAGTAAAGTGTATATGTCAAGCAAGGCAGGCAGTGTATTTAAAACATGGGAATGTTATCAAAGCAAAAACGATCACTGATTTCTAAGCTAAATGGGTGATTGCATTGCTTGGGAGCAAGTTATGGTAATATTCCAACTCATAACTTTTTTCTGAGAAATGCCAATATGCCAAAGAGGTAAGTGGAAGTGATCCAGGAGAACCATTTTACAACTCTCATTCCAAGGAAAAGTGGGAGGTAAAATATGTGGAGGAAAAATGAACTCCTACCTGCCTCCCCAAAGGCCTGAGGTCATGGGCGTGTGTGTGTGTGTGTGTGTGTGTGTGGTGTGAGTGTGTGTGTGTGGCTGGGGAGGGGTGGGTAGGGGGAGTGGAGAGGGAAAAGGGTGGGACTGATGGGGAAGAAACAAAAAACCGACAAAGTAAACGTGAGTCCTCGGTCGAAAGCAACCACTTTTGCCTTATCTTGGGCACGGATGACTAGACATCATTAAACACAGCAAAGGGGAAGCACAGGCCAATCGCACTGCAGAGAACGTCTGTGGCCCTGAGAATCTCTCAGCTCTCATAGGCTGATGCTTCTGAGCTTCTATTTTACATTAACAATATGTCTACACAATCCAATCAGAGAGAGACTAGCTCACCATATTAACCGTTGACAAAACCTATTTAAAAAATTATAGAGGAAGTACCAAATTTGGAACTACTACTAATTTGAAGACTAGGAAAGAAAACAAAACAAAACAAAAAAAATTTTAGAACACTTATCAAAATAAGAAGTCAAACTTCCAGCTTTCTCCCAAACATAAAAGTAAAAACTGCTAAAGAACTGACATGGCTATAACAAAGAATATGAGATATTAATACAAGAATTAGGGTATGATGTAACTGAGGTAACAGAGTAAACAAAACAGAAACATTGATTGAAACTCATAGAATAAAACTTTATCGAGGTTTTGACACAGTAACTGGCACCAGACTATAAACAACTCCTGCTGTAAACAACTGTAAAACCGAGGGGAAAAAGTATATGAGGCAATAGTTTATAGCATTGGGAGACAGCTGTGATTCGTAAGAGGAGGAAATCTCATGGTTACACCCAGGACTCGTCCAGACCTCCCTTTACCTCGGATGATTTCTCAAAAATGACACAGCAAGGAAGCTTTTATCCAAGAAGAGCAGAACAGTTCCCTTGAGCTGAGGAGGCAGAAATAAGTTTGGGGCAGTTCCAGCGGTTGGAATCTACAAGGCAGGACAGTCGAGGCAAAGGCAGGACGACGAAAGCTCATGTTTGATCCCCACAGTTGTCTGCCTTGAGGGCTGGCTGAAGACACAGTCTGCAAGAATACACACGTTTTCTCAGAGAGCCAACTGCAGGGTTGAGAGAAGAATAGAGACACTAGGGTTTGAGCAGCCCTGGAAGATGCCTGGCCTCTGATTGAGGCAAAGTGTAAGACTTCTTTGATGTCTGTTGCCACCCTACATATCCAACTGAGATGCCAGGCATTCCATGTCTCAAAAGTAAGGACAAGACCCGAAAGCAAGGTCTTCTCTAGACATACCCTAATAAACCCAAAATCTAAGGGTCCAAGAAGACCTGAAGAAAGATACAAACAGCATGAAGAGTATGAAGGTGAAGCCCTACCAAGTTGCACAGCTTGGGAACCACCTTGGGCTTCCACAGATCTGCCCTAATTAATGTAAAACTAAACCTTCACAAGTTGAAGGCAGTAATGAAACTGCCTGCTAGAACAAAATATCAAAGCCTGAAAATCTAGAGTTTCTATAGTGTATCAATCATAATCTCCTGCATATAATATTATTGAACATCCAAAGAAAAGTGAAAGTGTAATCATATGCTACAAAAAGCAAGGATGCCCATTTAGCCACTTAGCAGCCCTCTCGGGGATCAGACTGACTGTCTCGGGGTCACCGTGCTTGTGTTTAAGTGACCCCTTATTTTACAAAAATTATGGAGTATGATCCTTGCATGGACTGAAGCATTCAAGTCACACGTACGATCACTGAAGGACTATAACCTCTGCAGCAACACTTTGGTGAGTTATAAAGAAAGACAACAGCTTCCAATTACAATTTTCTTCTACAAGATTTCAGCAAGAAGTCCTTCAACTATCGAGGATGCTTCACCATAGACCTGACTGCTCCCGACGCCCAACCACGGACACTGTCAAGGCTCGATGATCCAGGATCACCTGAGGCAGATGGTCCTCCTCCTGACGTACAGTCAGAAGGTCTATAGTAGCCCGACGCTACATCATTCATCTCACTTCATCTCATCACCTAGGCATGTTATCATCTCACATCATCATGAGAAGAAGGGTTAACACAGCACATTAAGATACTTTGAGAGGAGAGACCACACTCACATAACTTCATTACAGTACATTGTTATAACCATTCTATTTTATTATTAGTTAGTTGTTAATCTCCTACTCTGCCTAATTTATAAACTTTACCATATGTGTGTATGTATAGGGAAAACATAGTATATATAGGGTTTGGTACTATCCAGTTTCAGGCATCCACTGGGGCTTGGAACATAGTGTCTCCTGCCAATAAGAGGAACTGCTGTATTCTGAATATGCTCAAATAATTAAAGGAAAACTTGCTTATATTAGTTACCTATTTCTGCAAATCACTCCAAAACTTAACAGCTAAAAAACAAACTTTTATTACTTCACAGTTTTTACGGATCAGTAGTTTGGCCACAGCTTAACTCGCTCCTCTACTTTACAAGATTGCAACACATCGGCCAGGGCTGGAGACTAATCTCCGTACTAAACTGGGAAAGATAAGCCTTGAAGCTAAAAGGGTTCTGGCAGCATTCAGTTCCTTGTGGGACCTGGGACCTGGCACCTGGGATCCCTGCTGGCTTCCTCAGAGCCAGTAGGACAGAACGTCTGCAGGCAAGGTGGGAATCACAATCTCTTGAACCCAATCTAAGAAACGGCATCATGTAACCTTTGCTGTAGTCTACTGATTAGAAAGCAGTTATAAAATCAGCCTCCAAAGAGAGGGCGCTATAACATGGGCAGGAACAACCAAAGGTGGGTCCCATTGAGTGCCATCTTAGAAGTCTGTCTGGAATGGTTAGCCATTAGGGTATGAAATTAAAACCACAGTGAGACACCAGTTCGTAACTACTGAATGGCTACAATGAAAATGACTATAAACACCAAATGTTGGTGGGTGTGAGGAGCAGCTGTAGCTCTCATACATTGTTGGTGGGTGTGGGAAATGGTGCACCACTCTGGTAAACAGGTTAGCAGTTTCTTATCAAGTTAAGCAAACATTTATACCCAGCAACTGAATTTTATGTACTTACCCAACAGAGTTAAATATGCATGTGCACACAAGGACTTGTATACAGATATTTATAGTGGTTTTATTCATACCAGAAAACTGAAAAAACAATCCAAGCAACCATCTTTATGCTCTTTGCCCATTTTATACAATTATTTATTTATAAGTGCTACTAAGCATAGTTCTTAAATATTTAGACTTGGGATGAAATGAATACTCAATTGAAATTCCACTAATCTCATAATAAAGTAGACATAAACATATATAAAAGGGAAAATAAAGCAATACTATCATAAGTCAATTATACCAGAAGCTGAAAGGAATTTTAGCATTGTATATAAAGACATTTTACTTAATTTTATGCAAATATATTCAATGAATTCCACTTTTAATAATTTATCTCAAGAAAAATCAGAATAGTGGAATCAGATAGTATATAACCAATGAAGGTATTTTTACCTAATTTTTAATATTATGGGAAATGTTTGTGATAGAATGTCAATAGAAAAAGTATAGGATGAGATAATTATAGAATATGAGCTCTATTCAGTAAAGGAAATGTTTTTTAAAAACTCTGAAAGTGAAATGTTTTCATTCATTCTTTCAATAATCTGATCATAGGTTATTTTGTTTCTGCTTCTGTCAACTTTTGGCAATTTCTGTACGTCCTGCATACAGAAGTTTATGTGTCACTTTGATGCACAACAATATAACACAGTAAAGACTGTGAAAACTTACTGAAAAAGATTTGGCATGTAAAGAAAAACAAAACTGTCACTTGAGATGCTTCTTAAATGACAATTAACATATCTGTGATTATTAAGAAGACTTTTAAAAAGACAAGTTCCAGGGTAGAGAAAATGGCAACTTTTGAGCCCTAAAGGAACACACTGGCCTACTATCCCTTTAGTCCTAGACGTATATGAATTATTACATCCTTGGGGAGAAGTTAAACATGGCCTTGACAGTGTCACGCGCCCAGCAGATTACCAGATAACCCTGCCTGGCTTTCGCTGTAGAGCTAGCGCTGTGTGCTCAAGTAACCCTGCCATGAGCTCTGCACATGCGAAGAGGGCTGAGTCAAAGAGCTTCTCTAGAAATGGATCTTGTCTGGGTTGAACAGCAAACTCCTAGGCAGGGTTTTGTCCATGTGAGCAGGGACCCCTAAAGGATGCTGCCTTGGAATAACCCACGTCTCTGGACTTGGATGGAACATGGAGCACATGGCAGCGGCACTGCTCAGAGGTCAGCGTGGCCTTGCTGGTCCAGCACCAGCGCCCTTGGTGTTTTTTCCCCGCATCTATATATAATGCACTCAATGCTTAGAACCTCCAGGATTCCCACCACTTCCTGAAATACACCAAACCCTCCCCGTATCTTCTTTTGCTTGTTTCTATCAAAACCCATTAAAAAAAATTAAACAGGACTGATTCAAGCCCTCTTTTCTCCGTGGATACTTTTCAAATCCTTTCCAGCTGCACTGCACACTCCCTTTCATGGTGCTCTTTATAACTTGACTTTTATCACAGCAGTGATCACAGGAAGTTTTATATGAGGATCCTTTTAGGGAAGCACTTCGGTCTGTTAAGTATAAGCTGCCGAAGAAAAGGAACACTCTCATTAATCTTACATTCCCTGCACTGCTTAACACCCAAAATGCTCAATAATGAGTTTTGGATTTTAATTAAAAAAAAAAAGCCTGTGTAAAACTATTCCATTCAGGAATTTATATATTTAATTCCATAAACATCTGTTGAGTCCAATTATGTGTCAAGCTCTATGTTACATATAAAATATATAGAGATAAATAAGAAGAGAACTTACATTTAATGAGCTTAATAACTACCTATCATTTTTTGTAGGCAAGCAGAAACCCAACCTTCTTTACTGATTAATAAACAAGCATATTTCTGTAATTTTATGTTTTCTGTGCAACGTGGATCCTAATTGCCAATGACACAAACTTGACCAGTGAACTTCAGGAAGAGCCTGCCCGATCGGTGTTTGAATGGTTTATCTTGAGGGGTTCTTTGCACTCTTTGCCCTTCAATCAGAAAAAAAAATTATACACACACACACACACACACACACACACACACACTCACACACACACCCTGTCTTGTGAACATGTTTTTACAGAGATAAGAAGGGAAGAAATCAATAGAATTTTGTCATCTCTAAACCAGGAGGGATTATTTCTCAGACCATCTCTCTTGTGTGCGAGTGCTTTTTGTTAGATGGTATCACTTGTGACAAGGGGCTCAGCTGAACAGACACTGGATTTAGATGTAACCCAGCCGAAAGGAAAGGAAAATAAACTATCAATTATTAAGCATCCTTTGTCGGGAACAGTGTTAGACATGCTCACAGTTTAGGTTTTATCAATGCCATCGGACAAATAAAGAAACTGCAGCTCTGAGAAATCAATCAACTTAAACGCGTTCACTAGTTTTAATTCATTTGACAACTCTGAATTCATGGAGAGTATATTTTTTCAGCAATAGCTTCCTAACAGTTCTTTCTCCACCCTCCTCTCATTTTTCTCCTGTGTCTTACCACATAATAATAGGAATCGCTGTGGCATTTAGATAACTATTCTATGTTTAACAATTTAAATCCGTGAGAAGAGTCTTTCACCTGCATCAGGCAACCTGTCACTCCTGCCACTTCCTAAGGAAGAAGTGCCTGCCGTGGGGAAAGGCTGAGCGTCTTCCTCTCCTGCCGGCAGGAGACAGCATTTCCCATGTTCTTCTGCAGATAACGGGTAAGGCTTTCCACTGCCCAGCACCTGTGAGACGTCTACCTTCAACCGACTCTGCATCCATAGAAACAATTCAGTATTCCCCAAACACAACACTCTCTCCTATTTAAACTTTATGACAGCCCAATGACTTGAGGCTTATTATCTATTCCCGTTTAAGTTCAGCAACCCAAGTCTTAACAGTAATTACTAAACTCAAGCTATACCTGTTTTTTTGTTTTGTTTTTTTTTTTTTACCACTAGTCACTGTGTATCTTATATGTAGTAAGCTGCCATAAATTAACATTTATTATGGGAAGCAGATGGAAAATGGGCAAGTGTTTGAAAATTTTCACCATATGATTTTAAAGTATAATTTAATCATACATTTGGGGTGCCAAGATTATTTAGTTCATGTCATGCACATTCAAATGAGGAAACTGAAAAATAATCATTTATTTTATTCATTCAATCAATTATTCAGCTAATAAAAACACTGATAGAAATTACGTTAATGGCTGGCATATATTAAGTGCTCATAGTACATCAGGCAGTGGTCTGAGAATTTTGTGTGCGTTAACTCATTGAAATATTCATTAAATACCTAATAGGTACCAAGTACTGCTGTATCCTGGGCAGTGGTTAATACAGAGAAAATCCTATCTTCACAGAGCTGATGGTTTAATGGAATAGGCAGACAATGAACAGGCAAGCGAACAATAAGATTCAAGATTTTTCTAAGAGTAGTGACAGAATTAAGCAGGATTATAATTTAGAGATTAGCAGAGGTTGGCTATTTTAGTTAGGCTGTCAATATAATCCTTTCTGGGCTGCACTGAAATGAGTCAGCCCTGTGCGGACAGAACTGTAATTGCACATGCGAGAGAAGTCACTAGGGAAGGGCCAGGTCATTATCCCCACTGTCCATGAGTCTGTGTTTGAGTTCCAGTCCACATGTAATGGGGAGATATTAAGCAGGAAAAAGAGTATGAGGTCAGAAAATTAAGTTCATGAACTCCTCCTAAAAAAAGTGCTACATACCTCATTGCTGAATATCACTACACTCACCCTTTGAAGTGCTCCCCTTGGGAAGCTATGCACCAATGTCAGTGCCTAGTCCACCCTTCAAAGCAATTTTGGAACTCTTTTTCTGGAATGGCCATCAGAGCTGTCGTTGTATTACCCTTGATGTCCTGAATGTCATCAAAATGTCTTCCTTTCAATATTTCCTTTATCTTTGGGTAAAGAAAGAAGTCACTGGGGGCCAGATCAGGTGGGTAGGGAGGGTGTTCCAATACAGTTATTTGTTTACTCTCTAAAAACTCCCTCACAGAGAGTGCTGTGTGAGCTGGTGCATTGTTGTGATACAAGAGCCATGAACTATTGGTGAAAAGTTCAGGTCGTCTAACTTTTGCACGCAGCCTTTTCAGCACTTCCAAATAGTAAATTTGGTTAACTGTTTGCCCAGTTGGTACAAATTCATAATAAATAATCCCTCTGATATCAAAAAAGGTTAGCAACTTTGTTGCAACAAGTTCACGAACGTAATTTCAGAACACACACACACACACACACACACACACTTTTTTTTCTTTGACAGTAGCTTGTTTCTTTCTGTGAAAGCATGACCAACTGTGTGACACATGTCCTCACATGAGGGTATCACCAGATCACTGACCTTGGGGAACTTTCCTTATCCAAGACTACATATTTAAGTAAAATGTAGTTGAACTCTTACTATGTCCCAGGTCCCTTGCTCTGAATAACATATTTTCCCTCATATGATTATCCCCAACAGCCATATAAAAGTAAGAATTATTACTTTGCAGATGAGAATGCTGAAATTCAGAGATGTGCAGAGACTAGCATCGTGCTACATGTTATTAAGTGGCATGCAGAGTATTTACAAATGTTAAAAACAAGACAACGGGCCCAAGATGGAGTCGTTTAGGTTAAGCCTCCACATCACCAAACTAATACCCAACTTAATTATAGGTAGGGCTCTTCCGGAAACGGAATCTTAAAGCAGCCAATCAGAAATGACCAAATCAGCACTAGTCAGGCAGTTGACACCTGACAGGCCCCTGCCATCCCCTAAAGGAAAGTGACCTTGCAATAACCAATTCGCTATTTTGCCTCTTATAACTCCTCATTCCTGCTCCCTTCTGTCTATGAAAGTCTTTCATTTTGTACAGCTCCTCAGAGCTGCTTCCTCTCTGCTAGGATTGCATGCTGATCATTTCAAATCGATTTTTGCTCAAATAAAGTCTTAAAAGTTTCAATATGCCTCAGTTTATGTTTTAACTCATTTGATCTCAAAGGTCAAATTTTCTATAGCCTGAGGGAAATTCTTCACTGTTACTTCCTTTTTTTAGTAACTCATTGTGAATTGTCTAACAGTTGGAGGAAAATGAGTAGAAATTGGTTTTTATACTGCTAATTTTCATCTGTTATCCATCCACTAGCCTCCACCCACAAATCTATCTACCATTATAGGGCAAATTTCCTTTATTAGAAATTCTGAACTCTAGTGTGGGTCTCAAAGTACGTGAAGTATGACCTTCAAAGGCATTAGAGCTCATATCTAGTGTCGCATGGTTTTTATTTCTGACTTTTATTAGCCTAAAAAAAGAAATCCTGATATAAAAATAAGCACTTAGGGTCACTGAAACTCATCTCTTTTGATTAGCTATAAAAATATGCCCATTTCAAACAAACCCTGAAATAGTAACAGAATCAGCATGTACTTCAATTCCAAGAATTCCAAGGGTGCTTTTCCACTTTCATTAAAATTCATTGCAACGAGGAAATTATGTGAATATCGTTCAAAGCTATACAAGGCAACTCTTTAAAATTGATAGTTTTAAGTGTTTACAATACAAATTCAAGGTGATTGCATGATGATTAGCACTTGCTTATATGTCTCTTAAGAAACCACACAACCTGATTCTAAACAGCAATCTCTTTGAATACTTGACCTTGATGAGCTCGATGCAGATTTTGGTGACAAAACTTTTAAAATTAAGATTTTATTATGTCATAGCTTGGCATTTTCTAATATTTAGATATCAGGGCAGCAACAGAATACCTGCCTACTGGTAGTCTAATTTTGTTCCCAGGTATCGAGTTGGTACTTTCATCGATAACAACAATAATACCTATCATTTGTTGAATGCTTAGAATGTGCCAGGCAGT